>NC_049223.1:117660-431038 GCF_011100685.1 Canis lupus familiaris | reverse complement strand
TTTCTTCTCTTTTCTTTCTTTCTTATCTTTCTTTCTTCTTCTTCTTTTTTTCTTTCTTTCTTTCTTCTTTCTTTTTCTTTCTTTCTTTCTTTCTTTTTCTTTCTTTCTTCTTCTTTCTTTTCTTTGCTTTCTTTCTTTTCTTTCTTTTCTTTCTTTCTTCTTTCTTTTCTTCTTTCTTCTTTCTTGTCTTTTTTCTTTCCCTCTCCTTCCCCCCCTGCCCTCCCTCTTCTTCTTGTCCTTCCTGTAACAGTCACAGGAGCTGTTTAAGAATCAGAGGATACTTTGCTCTAAAAACTTTATGAATTCATACTCTTACATAAATAGTTTGCAAGCTCTTCCAATGTATAGTCAGAACAAAGAAAAATAGATAAATATATTTTAAAACTTTATCTAAATATAAAAACTTCTTGAATTTTTCTCAGATATCTGAATCCTCAGAGACTGTTTTCCCTGTCTTTTTTTCAGCAATGTGGAATCCAGTTTAGGTAATCTTTGTCAGATTTATCTAAAAAGTTTTTAAAGAGCTGTGCTAATAGCCCAAGGACAGATACGTTATAGATTACAATTACATTTATAGCATACCCACTTAATTTTATTTACAAAGTAATCTTTCGTGTTTTATTTTTACAAATTTGATATATAAAAACCCTGATACAAAACAAAGGGATCTGGGATTGATTGGGAAGAAAGATTATTTCCTTTCAAAACTTTATGCAACAAATTATTAGGTTTCACATACATATTCAGAGCACAGTGATTTAATGGTAAATGGAATAATGCTTAAGCTGTAAAATGTTAGATACAACTATGATTCTCATTTTTATGATATACTTAGATCTTCATTCCATATAGAGATATAAAAATACTTCACAGAGATATTTTAGACAGTGATGGAGTTAGTAATGTGACTATAAATAAAATATTGTTCTGCTAATCCCTAGGCCATCAGGTTTGGCTATCTCCACCAGAAATAACATAAATGAGACACAAAATATTATAATAGTCTGACACTATGAGTTTTGGCATATCTTTCCTTCTTTGACAGACAACTGGTTTGTATCTGAAAGTTTTCTTCACACCTCATTTAGTACTTTATTCTAGTTTAGAGACATGATTCAGGAATGAAAAGTTGCTATACATTTGGGTTCTAAATATATTGAAAGGAGAGTATTACCCAAATAAAAACCATTGCTATTATTGGCAATTTTAGCAGAAACTTCCTGTACTATGTGGTTTTAATTTTCTTGAGGAGCTCAAGATGTTAAGGTCATCAATCAGAGATGCTTAAGTATAATATAGTAATTTCTTTAGAAACACTGCAAGAGGAAATTGGTGGAATCATTGCATTTCCTAAATCCAGATGAGAATGATATGATCCAAATACTTGTTAAGACACATACTACTGTTCTGTAAATCAACATTACAATCCATGAATTATTCCTGGTCTCAACACTATGACAGGAAGCCTGCATTAAGGGTAAAGGGAAATGATGAATTCAAGATTTTTTGTTTGTTTGTTTGTTTGTTTGTTTGGTTTTTTTTTTTGAATTCAAGACTTTTCTTAATGGATCCTGGTTGCCCATGCTGTAAGTGACTTTATAGTGTACAAAGCGTGCAAAACACAGCCCTATTTATACTGAATGTACAAATCTCAGAAGGAAGACAGTGTTTGTATATGTTAAATAATTTGATAAGGCAAAGCAAATAATGCTATAAGTGTATTTTTCAAATGATTCCATTCAAATGGAATTTCAGGAAGGAGAAAGGTTGATGTAGGCTAGGGATTTGTAGAAGCAAGATTCAGAGAAAAAAGTCTAGAACTTGAGTTGTATCTGTAAGACCTAACAAAATTTGGAAGTTGAAAGGACCATAATTTCTAGAAAAGTGTCCAGTTTCTTCTTGCCTCTGATTCTTACATATTATATTTACTATGCATAAAAATATTCTGCATTTTCCACTTTACCATGCAATTTCATCTCTACCTAAATCTACACTAGTTTTTAGATACAAAGAATAATTTATCCAGGAAGACCATTTTCAGTTCCCTAGGATCATTATGGTATCACAGCTCTCTAAATTTTATTACAAAATATATATTTGAATTCTTTAAAATGTTCATCTCTCTTACTTGTGTGCATATTCTATGAGGATAGAGACTGTCCTATTCAATATACTTAGTATCTGGTATTTATGATTAATAAATATATAAATAATTACCGAGTAACATATTACATATGCCATTACCCTTATGCCAATGAAAGTGAAAAGACCTAGGTTGCACAGAAGATGTAGCAGAGCTAATATTACAATAATATATGCAGACTTTCACCCAATGTTCTTTATATTCTATCATGATGCCTCACCTATATTGCATAGAGGAAGGAATTATGCAAAGGAGAAAGTCTTCCAGAGAAGTAAATGAGCATGGATTATCAAAAAACTGTGAAAAACCTGTGTTTTTTTAGAGCACTAGACACTTAAAAGGGATGAGTATAATGCATTAAGCATATTTTCCAGCATATACTTTCATCATTTGACTACTATCATCTTCAGATCATCCACCCCACTTTCCTTTAAAACCTAAACCATACTCCATTTTACATGGAAATACAATCATATTGTTGTTAAGCAGAAATCATTTCTGTAGACCTTGTATTACAATTATTCAAAGGTTTTGAAATACATATTCTTACGCTTCATTTAATGTCACTATTTTGACAATAAAACAATATATCTTAAGATAAATTGTTCCAACAAACCTAGTTTATTTTTCCTGCTTTTTTGAAATATATTTGATATATGACATTGTATAAGTTTAAGGTGTACAATGTGATGATTTGATACAAATATATATTGCAGATATATATTAGGTTAGATACACATCCTTCACCTCACATAATTACTATTTTTGTTGTTGTTCTAGATGGTGGGAACATTAAAACTCTACACTCATAGCAAATTTCAATCATACAATAAAGTATTGTTAAATATAGTCTCTATACTGTATTTAGATCCCTCAGAATTTATTGAAAGTTTGTACTTTTTGACCATCTCCCCTTTTCCCCCGCCCCCTCCACCCCTAGAAATCACCATTTTGCTTGCTGATTTTTAGATTCCACATATAATTGCTATCATATAGTGTTTGTCTTTCTCTGACATATTTCACTTAGCATAACACCCTCAAGGCCCATCTATGATGTCACAAATGGAAGAATTTCCTTGTTTTTAATGGCTGAATAATATTCCATTACAGATATAGATTAAATAGATGAGAAAGAATGAGAGAGAGAGCAAGAGAGAAAGAGAGAGAGAGAGAGAGAGAGAGATTTCTCACATCATCTTTACCAATTCATCTGTCAGTGGACGCTTAGATTGTTGCCATGTGTTGACTATTATGAATAATGCTGTAATGAACATGCAAATGAAAATATATTTTAGAGAATATGATTTCATCTTCTTCAAATGTATAACAAGAAGTGAGATTGCTGGATCCTATAGTAGATCTATTTTCTGTTTTTTGCTTTTTAGAATAAGTGTAAGATAATATTTCATTGTGATTTTTAATATACATTCCTCTGATGACTAGCACTTTTCCATGTGTTTGTTGGCCATTTGAATGTGTTATTTTTTTAAGATTTTATTTATTTGTTCATGACAGACACACAGAGAGAGAGATAGAGGGAGAGGCAGAGACACAGGCAGAGGGAGAAGCAGGCTCCATGCAGGGAGCCCGATGTGGGACTCGATCCCTGATCTCCAGGATCACACCCTGGGCTGAAGACCGCGCTAAACCACTAGGCCACCAGGGCTGCCCCTGAATGTGTTCTTTGGAAGAATATTTATTCAGTCTTCTGCCCACTTTTTTTATTTTTTTAACAATGAGATGTAACGCTATCTTTAGTAAGGCTAACAGATGAAGAAAACAACACAAAATTTAATGATGCTGACGTGACTGCTTTCAGACTACATTAGATAGGATTTTTTTCATGTGATGTATACAATTTCATATAATGTTTTCTTTCTTTTTTAAATTTAAATTAAATTAATTAACATATAATGTATTATTAGTTTCAGAGGTAGAGGTCAGTGATCCATCAGTATTATGTAATACGTAGTGCTCATATCAGGTATTCATGCACCCAGATAGCTCAGTTGGTAGAGCATCAGACTTCTGCCCACTTGTTAATACATTTTTCTTTTTTTGCTATTGAGTTGTATATACTCTTCAATATACTCTTCATAATTCATATATTTTGAATATTAACCCTATAGAGATATATGGTCTGCAAATATATTTTGTAGGTTACCTTTTCACTTTGTTAAACATTTCTTTGCTATGCAGAAGATTTTTAGTTTAATGTAGTCCTTTTATTTATTTTTTATTATTTTACTTGTGCTTTTGCTGTCATATCCAGGAAATCAGTGCCAGAATCAATGTAAAGGAGTTTTTCCCTACGTTTCCTTCTATGAGTTTTATGGTTTCATTTTAGTCCTGTTTAATCCATTTTGATTAATTTTTTGAGTGATAGAAAATAGGGGTCTATTTTCACTTTTTTTTGCATGTTTTAATATTCAGTTTTCCCAAATTATCTATTTTTGTTTCAAATTTTTATTTAAATTTTATTAAATCCTAGTTAGTTACCATATGGTGTAATATTTAAATTCTAGTTAGTTAACATTTAGTCTAATTATTGGTTTCAAGAGTACTGATTTATCGCTTACATATAACACCCCATACCCATCACAATGAGTGCCCTCCTTAATATCCACCACCCATTTAGCCTATCCCTCCCCACATTCTCTTCAGCAACCTGTTTATTTTCTACAGTTAAGAATCTCTTATGGTTTACCTTCCTTTTCTTTTTCCCCCTTCCCTTATGTTCATCTGTTTTGTTCATTAAATTCCACATATGAGTGAAATCATATGGTATTTATCTTTCTTCTGTTGACTTATTTTGCTTAGCATAATACACCCTAGCTCCATCCACATTATTACAAGTGGCAAGATTTCATTCTTTTTCATGGCTGGGTAACATTCCATTATATATATATATGTGTATATATATATATATATATGTACATATACATATTTCATTATATATATACACACATTCCATTATATATAGATACATATATAACATTATATATATAACATTCCATTATATATACATATATATAATATATATATATATCCCACATCATCTTTATCCATTCATCAGTCAATGGACATTTGGGCTCTTTCCATAATTTGGCTATTATTGATAATGTTGCTGTAGACAACAGTGTGCATGTGCCCCTTTGAATCTGTATTTTTGTATCCTTTAAGGAAATATAGTAGTGCAATTGCTGGGTTGTAGGGTAATTCTATTTTTAATCTTTTAAAGAAACATCAAACTGTTTTCCAGAGTGGTTTGCACCAGTTTGCATTCCTATCAACAATCTCAATACCATTTATTGAAGAGACTATCTTTTCCCCATTTACTATTTTTGATTCCCTTCTTAGGTATTAGTTGACTGCATATGTGGAATCACAGTAGATCATACTGTGGCCCTGGGTCTAGTTCTGCAGGGCATCAAGTATGGAAGCATCTGGTGGATCTGAGAAGGCATAATATGTCATTGTTTCAGTCTGCCTGTGTCTAGAACATTGACAATTGCGTGCTGAGTGTAAGGTATCTACAGTTGTTGCAAGAAGTGATTGGATCCACAACAGAACCTCCAGATTCAGTGACTATATATCAGTGCTGGCAGTGATGGTGAGTAGACTAGTCGTGTCCACATGATAAACTGTAGGGACCAGGTGCATTTGCTTTGGAGTGGCAAGTGCTGGTTGCAAACATATGCATAGTATTTGAGGCCAGTGCCATCAGGGAGGGCCAATGTTTTTTGTTTTTGTTTTTAAGATTTTTATTTATTCATGAGAGAGAGAGAGAGAGAGAGAGAGAGAGAGAGAGAGAAGCAGAGACACAGTCAGAGGGAGAGAAGCAGGCTCCATGCAGGGATCCTGATGTGGGACTCAATCCTGGGTCTCCAGGATCACGCCCTGGGCCGAAGGCAGGCACTAAACAGCTGAGCCACCCAGGGATCCCCATGGAAGGGCCAGTGTTAACCACACTTACACTGGAAGTTATAGGGGCCCTGGACGTTTATATACACCATACTAGTTCATGGTTTTCCTATGGTAGAGTTCACTGCAGTGGAGACCAGTGACAGAAATCAGGCTGAGGGGGTACAGGTGCATGTACATGGCAGGATATGTCAACAGGTGTGTTGACAACAACACTTATGTTGTACTCATGCAGTCACTAAGCCTGAGGTTGGCTACCAGTGTAGATTCCCAACTCTCAGAGGCAGATGATGAGCAGGAAAAGACTCAGGCTTCTGCAACTGTGAATACTGAGGGGCAACAAACAAAATATGTAGGAGATCCTTGACAGCTCTGCTGGGCATTGATATCTTTATTGGCAAAACATCTTGAGTCCTCTGCAGAACAGGTCACTGTTACCTTCTTCTTCTTCTTTTTTAAGATTTTATTTATTTGACAGAGAGAAAAAAAAGAGTACAAGCATGTGGATCAGAAGAGGGAATAGCAGAGTCCTCACTTAGCAGGGATCCCAATGTGGACTCAATCCTAGGATGCTGGGATCATGACCTGAGCAGAAGGCAGATGCTTCACTGATTGAGCCACCCAGAAACCCCCTATTGCTACTCGTGTTATGTGCCTGATACTTATAGCCCCTGCTTTTCTTTCTTATTACTTGATATCTCGACATGTCTCAGTTTTGCTAATCTAGTGGGGTAAAACTGAACTAGGTCCTTCTAGGGGTGCCCCAAAAGTCTGGGGAAGATGGTTGCTCACCACAATCTTATTTTTCTAGCAAGAGGATCTCCTATCTGGGGAGTTCTCTCTTTGTTTTGAATAGTGCCCGCTTGGGGAAGAGATGATTCAAGTTAAATGAAGCTGCTCTTCCTTCCATTTTGTGTGGTTAACTTCAGGAGTTATTTTGTTCTACAATGTTGCTCAAGTTTCCTCAAGTGGGTTCCTGTGATTCCTCAGAACTGCTTTTGCTTATGGATAGCTATCTACCTGTTGATTGTTATCAGGGGATGGAGGGTGGGAATTCACCATTTTGGTGACATCACCTATCTTTTGTTTTTAAATGGAAATCACACATATGAAATATTATTAGATCACTTGAAAGTGGAAAATAACTAGAAATTAATTATAAAGTCTGTACTAAAATATTGCAAGTTCAAAGCAAATAAAAATGTTTTTTTTTCTTTTAGGTGTGTCTGAACTAGTTTTACAAGAATGCTTTGAGTTTGTAGAGTTACTTAAATTAAATTTAAAAAGAGATTATACAAGTGAAAATACAATTTAAATACATTAGGAGGAAGCAAGGAAAATTTCAAGAACTTAAGACAATATATAAATATAACCCCAATGTTTTCATCTAAATACAGAAACAATATGTGAATGAGTGAACATGTTCACAGTCTTCCCATATTTTACACATGCTTTTCTTTCCTTTGTTCCTCCCAGTATCATAAACTTACACTGATGTTTCATTTTAGGCAAAATGCCATGTCACCATGAACAGAATTGCAGGCAGGAAGAGAATTGGGTTTTGAAATCTCAAGGGGGCTCACATAAAAGGAGAAAGGAAAACATAAAAAGTGTGATAAAAAATGACATCCCTTTTCAAACTGATAAAAATGTTCACACTTTTTTTTCCCCTGGTTTGACCTAGAAGTACGAAAAGAAACAAAAGAAAAAATACTCTGCTCATGAAGTTAATCTGACTGAAAGTAATATAGCTCTTTTCTGGATTAAAAAAATTCTTCTTAGTTTCCTCTTGTATAAGTAAAACAAGCACACCCAAATGTCATAAATAGGATATAAGGGGTGTGCATTGGTCTGTGGAAGAGTGAATGGGATTGGAAGTGAGTGCCTCCTGGAATGAGGTCTAGTAAATGCTCTGAACAAGACACTTTTATTTACATTCTTTTATGTCTAGTTTCCTTTCCAATCACTATATTTTTAAAGAAGGCTAGGAAAAGTTTGAAGTGAAGTGTATGGCGTCTTGGGACGTAGAAATATATAGCAGATTGGGAATTAAAATATCCACAAAAAATTTAAGGTTATGTAAAACATTGTTTATCAGCCATAATCCTTGTGGTTGGCAGTGGCAGAAACTCAAATAGATGTACTTTAGTTAAAAAGGAAAATTTATTGACCTGCAGAATCTCAAAAAAGTGTTGAACTACTAAAAACAAGAAAAATGGGATTGTTGGAACTCAGGGAAGACTTGAATTATGGACTCAAATGCTGAGTGCTGTTGTCCCTTCTTCCTGATTGGGTTCTCTTGGCATGTCAACCTCCATTTTTTTCCACACTTACTTCTTTCATGTTGTGGAAAACATGAACATTTATTACTATCAACCTTATATTTTATGGCTAAAACCACCAAACTAATTATGTCAGTTAAAACAAAAACATACACACACAGAATAAATTTGATCAGCCTTTCTCTAGTCCAAGACTTTGGATGATTAAGTAAAAACACAGCAGCTTTCATTTGGAGCTGAAGGAGAGGCAATTCATTGAGAATAGAATGATGGCAAATGGTCAATGTTTGCCAGAAAGTTTAGAATTAAATTAGAACATATAGTCAATAATCAACTTACTTAGAACATATAGTCAGTAATCAACTTACTTAAGATCATGTATTTTCCACTATTTTCTATAATGTTGCTTACTTTGTCAATTATTATGTTTTTTACTGTTCTTTTCTATGTTTTTTTTTTAATAAGTCTATTGACTCTTTTGGAAACAAATGAAGAGCAAAAAAATACTCAACAAGTAATTCAAAACAAAACATTGGACTTATAGGCACTACATTTGCTAAGATAATTTCCTTGAATGAATATTAAGGGATATTTAGTATATCCTCAAAAATATTAGAGAATACACCATTGAAGAAGTATATATATCTTTTCTTTAATTTTGATAATGAGAAGAATTTGTTTATATATTTTTAAGATTTATCTATTTGAGAGAAAGAGAGAAAGTGTCTGTGTGTAAGGGTGGTACAGAGGGGGAGGGAGAGAAGCAGACTCCACCACTGAGCATGGAGTCTGACATTGGGCTTGATCCCAAGACCCATGAGATCATGACCTGTGCCAAAACCAAGAGTAGGCCTCTTAACTGACTGAGTCATCCAGGCACCCTGACACCGGGAAAAATTTAAATATAATCTCCAATTCTCCTCCACTACAAGAGTAGAACAATTTTCCCTACAAATGAGACGCTATGCTTTGGTTGTCAAGAAAATAGTATTGACAGTAGAAGACAGTCATACAAGGCAAAAGCAGCAAAAGAAGTAGTGGGACAACTGTCTTAGTACATACTGGTCCTCCACATCATGTGCTTAATTTTAGTGGCTGGCTTTTCCTTATAAATGGCTAGGAAGATATATTTCTTCCTGCTTTATTGTAATCATAATAAAAATATCCTTTTCAAATCTCAGCTACCAGACCTGTATAGCAATGAATGAACTAAAGTTAGCTGATTTTAAACTAGAGAAGAATATCTTCAGATGTAGAATTTTGCCATTAAGCTTGCTATGGCCCTTGATAAAATGGCTCCCATTGCTGACTTTCTTCACATTAAAGTTATATTATTAGTGGCTCCAAAAGGACTGTTGATAACTATTAGCATTAACAATATATAAAATAAATTTTAAAAAATTGAAGTCTTACCAATTGACCCAAAGGGTCATTTTTAAAATTAATCTATCTAAGTTTTTATTTTATTTTTTTTTTAATTTTTTTTTTTTATCTAAGTTTTTATTTCAAGATAAGAGTGGTTTTAGAATTTCATTTTGGAAAAAACAATATAATTATTATAAAGAAAATCCTTTAAGTAGGGCTCAATAATATCAATAATTTGTGGTTTTCTTTGTTGAAGTGAACAAAGTTGTATAAAAGAAATTAGACACCCTCTGTTTGTGATGAGTGACTTGGTTTTCTCATAATTTATCAGACTTCAGGTTTTGCTCCATAAAAATGTCATTGAACCAGAAACAAAATAGTTTCTTTGTAATATTCAGAAATATTGTTTGTACTTATAGTATAGCCACATCCATGTAAATTTTCATTAATTCCTGGTAAGCTTTTTAATGGGACACTGCTAAGAAACATTGGCATTTAAATAATAAACAATTATTGTAGTTGTAGTGGCTACAGAAAAATATTTAAAATTTCCGGTTGTGTTTAGTTGGTAAAATCAGCAGCTCTTAGTGTAGACATGTGCAGTGAGGAGTAAGAGGAGTGAGGAGAAAGCAGGCACAGCTCCCAACATTCTGACTTGGTAAATAGGATAATATTTTCTAAGATGGTGGATAGTGTTTTCTAAGACGCAGAACATGTTACATTTGAGAAGCTTTGGAGCAGTCAATGAAAAGTTGGCTCTGATAATTTTTTTAATTATTATTTATGATATCACTGAGGGAGATTGCATTGATTGAGTAGAGAAGAGGGTCCGGGACAGTACCCTAAGGATAGACAATATGAAATAAGTACAAATAAAAAGCCAAGGAGACCAAGAATAGTGATCAGTAAGTTGGGAGAAACATTTGAAGACAAGTGTTGAAAAAACAAAGGCAAGTATCAGGCACCTCATGTGAAGAGGAGTAAAAAGAGAACACTATCAAATGCATCAGAGAAATCAAGAACTATAAGAAATAAAATGTAAATGTGACATCTTAGAATATCTGAAACACAAAGCACAATTTTGCTTACAAAAATGATAGCATAATATATTAAAATTATATTAGATAATAAATTTATATTACCATGGTATTATAACTTAAATATCTTCAATTTACCTCATCCAATGAATTTAAAAAATTGCAAAAGATGAATTATTTGCTTCAAGATAACCTGGATACTAACAAAGACTGAGAGATAGCAAAACACAAAGTAAGACAAGTGGAACTTCAGTTAAATAAAGGGAATGAGGAAATTGTACAGTTCCTGTTATCAATTCTCTGCCTGACTCAAGTGTTACATCCCCATACACACACACTCACCTGCACATCCAATATGGTTAAGATCATTGATAGTATCTTGTGGCTAGGGACATGGGTAGGAGAACTGAGATGACCAGACTAGTTAACCAAGAAATCTTTACACTGTCAAGAAGTGGTAAGTAACTTTCCAGATTTCCCTTTCTAATGGAGATATGTTGAATATGTTAGAGGATGTAAACTGGTCATTTATTTGCAAGTTACTAAATCATGAGAAGCCACATCTAGACCTGACTCAAAAGATGTGTGTTACTCAGTATCTTGGCTTAGAAAAAATACTAGATAAAATCTGCGTCAAGTTGTTTTTGGTTTTGTTTGAGTGGTTTCTTTTGTTTTTTTTTGTTTGTTTGTTTTTCTTTGTTTTGTTTTGGTAAAAGAAAGATTGCATTTCTTATTGAATACAGGATAATTTCTAATTTTAGGTAGAAATATTTTTATAAGAGTATATGTGGAAATAAATATGCTTGTCAAAGCGTCTTTCTCTAGGGGACTTAGCCATCACTTTTCCAATAGTTCTGACTGGCCTTAGGGCCAGGCATACAATCTATGCTGAACCATTCAGAGTCCTAAAATTCTATCAGCAGCTGGTTCAGAGAGCATTATGTCATCTAAGCAAAGATAAACAATTTTTTTTCTGGGACTATATAATAGAATTGAGAAGGAAAAAGAGAGAGAGGAGAGAGAGAAAAATTATATCTGCCTTAATACATGAGCAAAAAAACTACAATATGCCACAGGCTGTAAACTACATGTAATAGAAGGAAATATACGTTCATTTAAAATTAGTCATTTACATTTCAGGCAGTTAAACAGTGATCCATCTGTTATTGGTTGGCCAGGAGTTAATCTTCATGATTCTCCAATGCCATAAAGACATAAAAATATAAAATGATAAAAGTCATGCATTTAAAGATTAAAGTAAAAAATAAATAAAAAAAATAAAGATTAAAGTATAAATATATGTGCCCATAAGCTTATATACACATATACAAGAAACACAGGAAAATAGGAAAACATATATAATTTGAAAACAAATTTTTGTATTTGTCAGAAGACCTTAATCCAAAATTAAATATGATCATTATAAATCTACAATAGAACTTATTAGAGCTTTCTAAACCATGACCCAGATGCAGAGTCAGCAATCTTTTCAGTGACACCACCAAATATGGGCAGCATGAGGAGTTTCTGTGTCCTTTGAATGACTCTCTAAGCTAAGGGAGAGGTGCAATAGGTGGAATGGACTTCACAGATATGAGTAACTCTTTCTATCTTCCTCACTGCTTCACACACGCACACACACACACACATTTTGTTCTATTGTTTTTTCCATAATATGTCTAGAAATGATCACAAAACCTGCTTTCATTAAATAAATAAGAAAATAGTTTACTTCCTGACTCCTTGTTCCCTCAATTCTTATACCCTCAATTGAGGCTGTCATCCAGAGGTTTAGAACTCAAGAGAAGCTAAATTATTCTATCTCCTAGAATATAATTCTGACTCTTAGATTGATGTTTAATGTAATCAATAAACAGAAAGTGTTCTGGTCCCTCAGGAAGGAAATATTATTAGGCAACTTCAGCAAAACTAGTTATGCTTGTCTTTATATTAATTATTTTATTTTTACATTTATTTTATAAAATTAATTTTACTCTGAACAAAAATACCTCTTGGCCCTCAATCAGTGGAAGATTATGCTTTTCTTTAACAAATATGTCTTAACTATCACATGATCACTTAAAATTTCTAATTAGTCAAATTGTCATTATGCTTGAAGTCAAAAGCTAGGTTTATAGCATCTCACTATTCAGTCCCTGCATACCTATCTGTACACTAAATGTTATTGGTTGAATTTTATCCACTCCAAATTTATTTTATCTTCTTTATCTACTTCGTTGACTTTCTGAAATTAGCAGATTTTTAAAAATAATAATGATGTTTCTTTAACCCGAGTGTAATTGATACTTGAGATAGTTTATTAGGGGTCTCATGTTCTTGAGTTACCTCAAACTCACAATTTTACTACCTGAATTTGATGTGTCTTTGGCTAACACATTTTCTGACATCCTGGAGGCACCAACACCATCTCATAACTCAGTCTCTGTTGAAACATTAAACCAATGTTAATGCTTTGTTTGCCCAGCCTACAATGAAAGTCAAGTTTGCACAACTATGAAGCAAAGAAGTGAATTGTTGGTATTACTAAGGAATGTGAGTCCTAAGAAATGATCCTTCCTGAGTGCTGAGGACAACATTTTTTAATCAACCAGTAAACAATCAATCATCAAGGATAACCAGAAAATATTTAACCAAAGTAGTTTTTGTACTTACAGATAGGAAATCTAAATCATCCATAGAGACTTATTCTGCTTTTTCCCTTCACAGTGATTCTTCACATTTCAATTCACCAAAATACTTATTTCAATATTATCTGAGGCAGTTGTTTCAGAAGTCATGGTGAAAAGCAGAGAAACCCATGCTTTTTTCATTTGCTTTTTTACATCAGTTGTCCAAATTGCTAATTCATGTACCCTCTGGATACCTAACTATATATATTTATATCTGTGTAATATATTGAATGAAGAGTTAGAAGAGGGAGAGGTGTGGGTGAAGGAAGGCAAAGAGGAGGAAGAAAGGAATGAAAATTTAAGTAAAGGGAAGAAAGGAAAGAATTAAGGAAACATAATTTGAATACAAATTATATTAGGTCATCAATATTGTTACAATGCCTTCACCCATTCAACCTCAACTGAGAAGTTCCACTCTCAGAAAATATGATTAAATATATTCAATATTAATTTTCTGGATAACTTTATAGTATGAAATCCCCCCCAAAATATTTTCAATAACATATTTCTCCTTGGTGATATCCCTCTCTGAAATGCCACATGTAGCAAGTCCTCAATTCCCCAAAATTATAGGATGTAGCCATGACAATTCCAGAAGAAGTGACAAGGGATATTTTCTTGTCCATGTGGGTGGGGTTTAAAGGATCTAAGAGGAAGATCCAAATTTAAATATGTAAAATGCTTAATACTCCCTAAGCCACTAACTTGACACCTTCCAGAAAAAGAAATGAAGTAATATAAATATGTGCACCACAGTTTGAGTTGAATTATGCAGTTGACCACCCTGCTCTGCATACTGTGAAATACTGCATCAATTATTAGTTTAATACAGACATTATTCCAAATCTCACTCTGCTCTGATAACAGAAATATCATACAAAGATGTTTCTCCACATTAGCTTAACCTCTAAGATTGGAAAAATTATTTATGCTATTCATTCTTTACAAAAAAAATAAACCCACTTATGTCTCTAACAGGTATAAGTCTTTGTAAGGGTATTAGAAACAATGAAATGAATAAGTGTTACCCTTATCCTCAAGGATCTCATCCTGTAAAACAGGGAACAAATATCTTTTTTTTAATTTATTTTTTATTGGTGTTCAATTACCAACATACAGAATAACCCCCAGTGCCCATCACCCATTCACTCCCACCCCCCCTCCCCCTTCTACCACCCCTAGTTCGTTTCCCAGAGTTAGCAGTCTTTACGTTCTGTCTCCCTTCTGATATTCGCCACACATTTCTTCTCCCTTCCCTTATATTCCCTTTCACTATTATTTATATTCCCCAAATGAATGAGAACATATAATGTTTGTCCTTCTCCGACTGACTTACTTCACTCAGCATAATACCCTCCAGTTCCATCCACGTTGTAGCAAATGGTGGGTATTTGTCATTTCTAATAGCTGAGTAATATTCCATTGTATACATAACCACATCTTCTTTATCCATTCATCTTTCGATGGACACCGAGGCTCCTTCCACAGTTTGGCTATGGTGGACATTGCTGCTAGAAACATCGGGGTGCAGGTGTCCCGGCGTTTCATTGCATCTGTATCTTTGGGGTAAATCCCCAACGGTGCAATTGCTGGGTCGTAGGGCAGGTCTATTTTTAACTCTTTGAGGAACCTCCACACAGTTTTCCAGAGTGGCTTGCACCAGTTCACATTCCCACCAACAGTGTAAGAGGGTTCCATTTTTTCCGCATCCTCTCCAACCTTTGTTGTTTCCTGCCTTGTTGATTTGCTCCATTCTCACTGGTGTGAGGTGTTATCTCATTGTGGTTTTGATTTGTATTTCCCCTGATGGCAAGTGATGCAGAGCATTTTCTCATGTGCTTGTTGGCCATGTCTATGTCTTCCTCTGTGAGATTTCTCTTCATGTCTTTGCCCATTTCATGATTGGATTGTCTGTTTCTTTGGTGTTGAGTTTAAAAAGTTCTTTATAGATCTTGGAAACTAGCCCTTTATCTGATACATCATTTGCAAATATCTTCTCCCATTCTGTAGGTTGTCTTTGAGTTTTGTTGACTGTATCCTTTGCTGTGCAAAGCTTCTTATCTTGATGAAGTCCCAATAGTTCATTTTGCTTTTGTTTTTGTTTTTTTTTTGCCTTTGTGGATGTATCTTGCAAGAAGTTACTGTGGCCGAGTTCAAAAAGGGTGTTGCCTGTGTTCTTCTCTAGGATTTTGATGGAATCTTGTCTCACATTTAGATCTTCATCCATTTTGAGTTTATCTTGTGTATGGTGCAAGAGAGTGGTCTAGTTTCATTCTTCTGCATGTGGATGTCCAATTTCCCAGCACCATTTATTGAAGAGACTGTCTTTCTTCCAATGGATAGTCTATTCTCCTTTATCGAATATTAGTTGACCATAAAGTTCAAGGTCCACTTCTGGGTTCTCTATTCTGTTCCATTGATCTACGTGTCTGTTTTTTGTGCCAGTACCACACTGTCTTGATGACCACAGCTTTGTAGTACAACCTGAAATCTGGCATTGTGATGCCCCCAGATACGGTTTTCTTTTTTAAATTCCCCTGGCTATTCGGGGTCTTTTCTGATTCCACACAAATCTTAAAATAATTTGTTCTAACTCTCTGAAGAAAGTCCATGGATTTTATAGGGATTGCATAAACGTGTATATTGCCCTGGGGTAACATTGAGATTTTCACAATATTAATTCTGCCAATCCATGAGCATGGAATATTTTTCATCTCTTTGTGTCTTCCTCAATTTCTTTCAGAAGTGTTCTATAGTTTTGAGGGTAGAGATCCTCTACATCTTTGGTTAGGTTTATTCCTAGGTATCTTATGCTTTTGGGTACAATGTAAATGGGATTGACTCCTTAATTTCCTCTTCTTCAGTCTCATGTTAGTGTATAGAAATGCCACTGATTCTGGGCATTGATTTTGTATCCTGCCACGCTACCGAATTGCTGTATGAGTTCTAGCAATCTTGGGGGTGGAGACTTTTGGGTTCTATGTAGAGTATCATGTCATCGGCGAAGAGGGAGAGTTTGACCTTCTTCTTTGCCAATTTGAATGCCTTTAATGTCTTTTTGTTGTCTGATTGCTGAGGCTAGGACTTCCAGTACTATGTTGAATAGCAGTGGGAGAGTGGACATCCCTGTCTTGTTCCTACTTAGGGGAAAGGCTCCCAGTGCTTCCCATTGAGATGATATTGCTGTGGGCTTTTCGTAGATGGCTTTTAAGATGTTGAGGAATGTTCCCTCTATCCCTACTCTGAAGAGTTTTGATCAGGAATGACTGTATTTTGTCAAATGCTTTCTCTGCATCTAATGAGAGGATCATATGGTTCTTGGTTTTTCTCTTGCTGATTGATGAATAATTGATTGTTTTAACAAGTGTTGAACCAGCCTTGTGTCCCCGGATAAATCCTACTTGGTCATGTGAATAATTTTCTTAATGTATGTTGGACAAATCATTCTCCCCTCAAGGACTTAAGAGTCTTCCTCAGGGTGTTCCTTCTGCTGCTCATATCTAGCTGCTACCTAACATAGCCAGATAAGCATACAACTTCACACCAAAGGCCTATTTACCTGAGTTCCTTTTACTCAGTAGGTCATATTCAGTCTCTAACAACACATTATAAGTCATATTAAAAGAACACAATTTGAAGATACTAAATAAACATCAGAACCAGTTTCAGAGATGGCAATGATGTTGAAATTATCAAGCCTGGAATTTAAAAGTGAAAAATAAGTTAAGGACTCTAATAAAAAAAAGATGGACAGCATGAAAGAGGACAGGTAATATAAGGGGAGAGATGAAAGTTCTAAGAAAGAGTCAAAAAAGAAATGTTAGAAATAAAAAGCACTGAAACATAAATAAAAATGTAATGAAATCGCCAGTGAATTGGGTACAGATGAAGAAGGACGTAAAGAAATGTGAATAGAAATTTCCTGAACTGGAATGCAAAGGGAAATGAAAGAAAGAAGAAAGAAAGAAAGAAAGAAAGAAAGAAAGAAAGAAAGAAAGAAATAAATAAAGAACGCAAGCCAGGAAAAATCTTCCCTTGCTGTGATGGGTGTATTTCTTCGCAGGAATTCAGGCCTATTCCCCTCCCAGCCAAGAAAGAAAGAAAGAAAGAAAGAAAGAAAGAAAAGCATCATAGCAAAGAAATGTAGGACAACTACAAAAAAAATGTAGCATACATGTAATAAAAATATAAAAGGTGAAGAGAGAAAGGAACCAAAAAATATATATTTTTGAAGCATTTTATTTCTAACATTTTCCTTTTTTGACTTTCTTTCTTAGAACTTTCATTCTTTTCCCCTATATAACCTGTACCCTCTTCATTTTTGCTGTCCAATCTTTTTGTATTAGAGTCCTAAACTTATTTTTCCACTTTTAAAAAATTAAGCTGATAATTTCAACATCATGCCATCTTCTGAAAGGTTCTGATGTTTTATTTAGATCTCAAATGTTGTTCTTTTAATATGAATTATAATGTGTTGTTAGGGAGAAATGAATATGGACCTCGAGTAAAGGAAACTCAGGTAAATAGGCCTTTGGTGTGAAGTTGTATGCTTATCTGGCTATGTTAGGTAGCAGCTAGATATGAGCAGCAGAAGGAACACCCTGAGGAAGACTCTTAAGTCCTTGAGGGGAGAATGATTTGAGCTGGAGGCAAAGATGGTGATAAATAGGTTACATCTTAGAAGCCTGGGGGCACAACACCCTGACTTTGTGGCTTCCGAGACTTTGGAACTGACCGACCAAGAGCCACAGGTGCAGAGCACGCACTGTTCTCTTCTACCCATGCTCCAGGGTAACCCCTAGGCTCATTATAATGCACTTGCATTGCAGTTATAGCCTCTCCATGGAGAAAGGCTACTATGATGGTTCTAGTACAAACTTTATAGGGTTAAACTCCCCACAGACACCTGTGGGAGAATATCCTGAATGATTGGAAGCAGCTTCTGTAGAGACTATCACACTGTATGTCACAGTTCGTTGCAGCCCAGAAAGACTTAATAATATCTAATTCCAAAACAAGCTAGTTCCACAAGGTAGAACCTGTCCACTCTTCACCTTGAGAGTATACTTTTGCTTTAACAAATTCATGTTTTATTTTTCTTATTTTTAGTTGTTCTAACAGATGACAACTTGTTTAAAGTAATATTAACAACAATGCTTTTGGTAGTTATAGCTATGGATATGCTTTGTACTTGCTACTTTCTTTCTGGCTGTTTTTCATTTGACCATGGAGCCTCATGTAAATCTTTTCATGGGGAATCCAAGATCTGGGACCTCCATTCACACAAGGCAGACTTTCTCACCAGTAACAGCTGGATGTTGGGCTATGTTTATCGTGTGCAGTTACTGTAGGTATTAGTGGCTACATTTTCTTCTGGGGATATTTTTCTCTCCTGTATGATCTTTGGGGTTTCCTAGAGGTTTCTTAAATAAGGTCTGAGAAGTGCAGTTATTTCCAGTGCATTATCCTGTTATTATAGAGATGCCCTGCTGATGTAGTGGTTTGGTTTAGAGGAGGGAAGCATTCCAGTCTTGGGATTAGACCTCAAACTTTCTGTGAGCTTGTGCCTCTGGGCTGTTACCTTAATAAGTTATATTTGGTGCCCTTCCCACCAGCCATTGCTTTGGGTGAGACATAAAGACTAAAGCAGGTTGGAGTTGCAATTTCCCTTCCCCCAGGTCAGTTAAGCTCTGATAAAACCCCAGTTGGTTAGGCTCTGGTAAAACTGTTTCTTTTGTTAATAGGACTTGTTAAGAAAAACAGAATGCTTTGGATGTATTTTAAAATGGCTATTTTCCCCTTTCCTTGCTAGTCCCACAAAGAGATCAAATCTCCACCCTGAGAATCTAGTAGGACTCTTAAAAATAAAACTAAGACTGAGTTCCTCTGGAATTTTTAACTCTCAAATTTGTCTGCACTGCGACTTGAGAAATTCATCCATTATACCTCGTTTTCTTAAAATGATACAGATTTTCCTAGAGATTTCTTCTCCAATTAATTGTGATTCTCTCTATCCAACACTCTCTCTAATTTCAGGGGCAGTGGTTTTGCCCTGTGACCTCAGTTTTCTGGTAAATATAAGGAATACTTGTTGGTTTTTAGTTTATTCATTTCTTTTTTCCTGTGTAGATGAGATGATGATTTCCAAAGTCCTTCCACACCAGATCAAAAACCAGAAATTTCTATTGACTTTTTAAATTTTGGCTCTTGTATTTTTGAGTCCTAAAATTCCTCTTTATTTTTCCTTATATCATATATTAATTTGCTGAGAATTTCTACCTTTTTTTAAAAAAAAAAATTTTATTCATTTATTGATGAAACACACACACACACACACACACACACACACACACACACACAGAGGTAGAGACAGGCAGAGGGAGAAGCAGGCTCCATGCAGGGAGCCCGATGTGGAACTTGATCCTAGGACTCCAGGATCACGCTCTGGACCAAAGGCAGGCACTAAACCGCTGAGCCACCCAGGGATCTCCTACCTTTTTTAATGTTTTAAGCATTTTGTAATTCTCATTGAAACATTTTTATACTGCTGCCTTAAAATCTTTGTTAGGGAGTTCTAACATCTTTGTCATCTTGATGTTGGCGTTTGGTCTCTTTCTCTCTCTAATTCAATTTGGAGCTTCCTGGTTATTAATGGTACAAATTATTTTCAGTTGAAACTTTGACATTTGGGGTATTATACTATGAGACTTTTGGTTGTATTTACACTTTCTTTTTCAAAGCTGGCTTCCTTTTACACTGCTGTGGTGAGAAGAGAGTGTCACCATCATTTTACTATGTTCCCCACTCACCCTCTGTTGGCAACTGAGGGGAGTTTCATGTTAATGGCAGGCAAGGGTAGGAGTTATGACTCCCCTTTAGGATCTACTGATGACTCCCTGGTTGCAAGAGTTAGAAGTATGTAATTACTGTTTCTCCTATAGGCTCCATTGACCTCATGGAAAAAGAGGTTGTCTGGTAATACTGAGCAGTGGTGAAACCCTGACTGTCCATTAGATCTCTGGTGCTACCCAAAAGAGATTGTTAATTTACCTCACTAGTATAGTGAGGGATTAAGTCCAGTCTCCTCATAGCTCCCACTGATACCATAGCGTTGGAGAAATCTTATTACCTCATGAGAATAATCTCCTTACTGAGCTTTCTTTGATATAAAATTTAAAGGGGTTCAGAGAGATGAGTGGAGTGGGCTGAGATGTCCATTATACCCTAGCAAGTTTCTGTAATTTGTCTCTGTTGATGTGGTTGGGGCTGGGGCCATAGGTTGTTTTTATTATTATTATTATTTTTGGATATGGATATACAGGGTTGCTTTTTGTGTGAGGTCATTGAAATTTCTAGGGTGCTGGGATTCTTTGGCTGTAACTCTGGGATACATCAGGCAAAAAAGGAAATACAAGGAACTTAACTTCATATGGTTCCTTAGACCCTGAGTTCCCTAAACAATATACCATCTTCTCTCTGCCTTTTAGATTATTTTCATATTTTACATGTTACATCCAGGATTTTAGTTGTATTTAATGGGAAGGCTAGGGAAAAGTACATCTATGTCATATTTCCAGAAAAGAAAGTATATCTTATATCTTGCCTTCAAGTTTGAATGTCATTTTCTCTGGGTGTCAAATTCTTTTTTAAAAAAATATTTTATTTATTTATTTGAGAGAGAGAGCAAGCAGGGAGGGGGGAGGGGAGAGAGAGAGAGAGAGAGAGAGAGAGAGAGAGAGAGAGAGAGAAGTAGACTTGCCACTGAACAAAGAGCTCCACATAGCGCTTGATTCAGAACCCTGTGATCATGACCTGAGCTGAAGGCAGATACTTAGCTGACTGAGTCTCCCAGGTGGTTACTTGCTTGGTTTCTGACAAGATGTCTTCTGATTTTTTTTTTCCCTTGTATATATGCCTTATTGTCAGGCTCTCTTGAAGATTTATCTTTTATTGCCTAGATGTGTGTGTGTGTGTGTGTGTACCCCACTTAATGGTCTCTGAGATTCTTGGATATATGGTTTGATGTGATCATTAATTTTGAAAATTATCAGCCATTATCTGTTCAAATATTTTCTATGTTCTATTCTTTTTGCTTTCATATTCTGGAATACCAGAATATAAATTATACTATTTAATATTATGCCACAGATCTTGAATAATCTGTTCTTTATCATTACTATTATTATTCTTTCTTTACTCATTTTCTTTTTATGGCTTATGTATATAATTCATTTAACTTAGTTTATTTAACAATGTATATAAGTATGATTTCTATAAGTTATGTATCTTCACATTTACTGATTTTTTGAGGCTCTTTTGAGTCTTTTGGTGAGCTCATCAAAAGTGTTCTTCATTTATAATCCTGCATTTTCAAATCTAGTATTTCTATTAATACTTTTTAAATAATCTGTTTCTGTTTTCATAAATTACACTTCTCACCTTGCATGTTTTTATCTTTTATATTAGAGTCCTTCAGGATTAATCAAAAGTAATCCAAATTCATTGTCTAATTAATATCTATGTCATATCTGATTCTTGTCGATTGTTTCATAGTGTCTCTTTTTAAATTGCTTCTTTTTAAGATAATAAAATAAAATAAAAATAATGGTATTATGAATTACTATATGTTAATAAAGTAGATAGCCTTTATCAAGAGTGGGCAAATGTTTTCTGCAATGTGCCAGATAGTAAATATTTCAGTCTCTGTGAGGCACATACAGTCTCTGTTCATATTTTTTCCCCATTTTTTTTACGAACCTTAAAAAAATTCAATCTATTTTTCACTTACAAACCGTACAAAATGAACATCAGGCTATAGTTTGCTAATGCCCGACCTGCATGAATGGGTAAATTCCTGTAACAGTATAAAATTTTTACATTTTATATGTAAATATTGATAAATATTTATGTATAAATCATAAGTCATGATCATATAAATAATGATAGAAAAATGGAAAACCTTAGTATATCATTAATATAAAAATTAAAATATTAGTTACATACAAAATAATGTATGCTTTCTAATAACATATAAGCAAGGTACACTTTGAGTACATTTATTAATTCATTCAGCAAATAATCATTGAGGTCTTACTATATTCCAGGCAGTTCTAAGTTTTGAGGAGGAAATGAGCAAAATAGGCAGAAATCCCAGGCATCAATTTTTCTCTTTCTACTCCATCATGCTCCATCATGCTCCATTTCTACTCCATCTGAATAAACATTATTTATTCAGATATACATAATGTTTCCATATGTTTTTAAGTAACTGATTCTCTTTTTTAACTGCATCTATTGTGCAGAGCAGTTTGAATTATCATTGAATTTACGTTTTTTAATTATTAGTTTTTTGGGGTCAATTTTTGAGGCATTTCCTTGGAATCCTACCTGTTGGAGTCCTTTGAAGATAGTGTTGTAATTCTTTGCCTCTTGAAATTATTTCACTTTATATATAATAATATATAACATATATGTATATGTATATGTCATATAAACTGAATATATATTTATTGTATGTATAATAAAGTGAATAATACACTATATAGTATATAATTATAAAGTATATATATATATATATATATATATATATATACACACACATACATATCCTTGCCTGATGCCTAAGGATGTTAACTCTTATCCATGGTAGTTATTGGTATTTTTAACTTGATTTACTTGGTTTAGAGTTTTCCATGATCACCACCACTTACCTACTCATGCTATCTAGGAGCTCATAGAATTGTATAATAATCCTAGGAGAGAAGGAATACAAAATAAGATATTAAAGTATCGTTAAAAACTGGCAACTTGAAGTGTGAGAAAGATGTTACTGCTGTTTTAAATGTCAATTTAGAAATGAGCACTGGGTATTTATGCTGTATGTTGGCAAACTGAACTCCAATAAAAAAATTAAAATTAAAATAAAAAAATGAAAAAAAAAAAACTGGATTCAGTACACACAGTTAAATAAATTAAATTTAATGATTCCACTTAAAAAAAAAGAATGTTGATGGCTTGTATGAATCCAAAAACATAAACATAAGTACCCATGCTTCACAACATTGGATTTGGTATTGATTTTTTTGATATGATGCTAAAGGCACAGGTGATAAAATAAAAATAGAAAATTTGGACTTTATGGAAATTAAAAGAAAACTGTGCATCTAAGGACACTATCAACAGAGGAAAAGGCAACCCTTAGAGTGGTAGAAAATATTTGCAAATTATGTATCCAATAAGGAATAAATATTCAGAATATATAGAGAATTCCTAAAATGCAACAAGAACAAAAAATCTGATTCAAAAGTAGGCAAAAGACAAATAGATATTCTTCTAAGGGGATATACAAATGACCAGCACTATACAAGATGCTCAAAATCAATAGTCTTTAAAAAATGCAAACCAGGGATCCCTGGGTGGCACAGCGGTTTAGCGCCTGCCTTTGGCCCAGGGCGCGATCCTGGAGACCGGGGATCGAATCCCACGTCAGGCTCCCAGTGCATGGAGCCTGCTTCTCCCTCTGCCTATGTCTCTGCCTCTCTCTCTGTGTGTGTGACTATCATAAAAAAAAATTTAAAAAATGCAAATCAAAACTACAATGAAATACTAACTCATACCCATTAGAGTGATGAATATAAACAAAAAACAAACAGAAAACAATCAGTGCTGGCAAGGATGTTGGAGAAATTGGAAGCTCTGTGCACTATTGGGGAAATGTGAAATGGTACAGGTGCTGTAGAAAACAGTAAGATGGTTCATGAAAAATTTAAAATAATAGAATTACCACATGATCCAGCAATAGTATTTCTGGGTATATATTCAGAAGAACGGAAAATAAGGTCTCAAAGAGATATTTACATATATGTTGATAGAAGCATTATTCAAAATAGCTAAAATGTGGAAGAACTTCAAGTGTCCACTGATGGGTAAATGAATAAGCAAAATAATTGTATGTATGTATACATACATATATTCATATATGAATATAAGGCATATATTCAGCCTTAAGAAGAAAGGAAATTCTGACATATGCTTCAATACAGATGAATCTTAAGCACTTATGCTAAGTGAAATGTGCAAGTCACACCCACAAACAATATACTGTATAATTTGACTTTGTTAAGGACTTATGTAGTCAAAATCATAGAGACAGAAAGTAGAATGGTGATTGACAGGGCCTAGGAAAAGGCAAAATGAGAAATTATTGTTTAATGGGTATAGAGTTCAGTTTTGCAAGATGAAAAAAGTTCTGGTGGTTGGTTGCATGCCAGTATGAAAGTACTTAATACTATTGAACTGTACTTTTTTTTTAAGATTTTATTTATTTATTCTTGAGAGACACACAGAGAGACAGGTAGAGACATAGGTAGAGGGAGAAGTAGGCTCCCTGAGGGGAGTACCATGTGGGACTTGATCCTGGGACTTGGATCACGACCTGAGCCAGAGGCAGATGCTCAACCACTGAGCCACCCAGCTGTCTCGAACTGTACTTTTAAAGATGGTTAAGGTAGAAAATTTTATGTATGCATATTTTAGAACAATAAAAATATACTCAATCTTTTAGTTTTAAGTTGTAAAAATCAGAATTTGTAATTTTATTATTTATTAAAAATTAGTATATGCAATTCTAATCTATTCAAAAGTGATTACTATTAATTGCTTTTAATAACACAAAGACCATACATCAAAAAACATACACATAAAAAGTGATATTTCTTTTGCACAAAACTTACTAGAAATAACTTTTCAAGTGAACCTTCAGGACTCGTGTCAAGAATGATTTAATTTGATTTTGGTTTTTGGAAAGAGATGAAGTCATTCAGGGTTGAAAGTGAGAATGCGAAAACAATCAAGTTGAAAATCACTATTTTTGGTACAAAAGTCTAATTTAGAAGTAATTTTCTAATAATATTATAAATTAGGATTCCAAAAATGATCTTTTCAACTTCAAAACCTTTGCAATAATAGTACAGTCCTCAAAAAAAGTTATTTTGAATGTCAATTTAGTTTGATGTAGTTATCCTTTTTAAATTACCCAATTGGAATTATGATTGTTTTGGAGCCATATTTTACACTAATAATATTTTATTTTATTATTTATATTTATATGTCATACAATTAAAATTATATATTTAAGCTTTAAATTTTAATCTTTAAAAGCATTTAAACTTTAAACTACTATTCCTTTGAATTGGCAAGCCAATACAACACAGAGGGGCAAAATACTATGGTTTCAAATTTTTATTTCTTCATTCTCCTATTTTCTGTATCACCACCATTATGGGTCCCTAAGGACTTTATTGGATACCCCTGTCAATTTTCTTTTATGTATATTTTTACAAGATTCTCTTTCATTTTTAATATTTTATTACGCTTTCAAGATTCTCATTCATCACTTATGAAAATATATTCAGTCTTTCAAAATAGGTGAATTTTGCCAACCCATTAAATTAAAAAAAACTCCTTTTTATATTTTATAGAGAATTATCTTAATATCACACAAATTATACACACACATATGATTAAATTATATATGCACTCTTTGCAATCAAAATAATGTTAAATGTTAATATATTGATATACACAAGAAGAAAACAAATTAAAATATACATTCCTTTTAAATGAATCTTCTAAAAGAGAATCAGGCTAGAATATTTAAGCCTAGTTAAAGAGGCATGAAAGTGAAAATAAGTTTTAACATATAGATTATAATCCCAAGGTGAAATGAGGAGATAAGGCTAGAAGTATTCCCCACAGTCTCTAATATCAGAAAGACATAAAACAACATACTTTATACTACTACTGATCCTTGATAAGTCCTTATACTGAGACAAAATTATAAAAGACAAAATTATAACCAGTGCTCAAGTTGTGTTGGTTTATTAATTTTCAAAAACAATTTATTTCATCACAATTTATATTATTTTTATAATTTATTTAATTTATTTATATAAATGCATATGTATGTATCTCGTTAGATTCCATTCTTGTTAGAAAAGGGCAATTTTAAACAGATATTACGTTTAATGATTTTGTCTATTCCTTCCATTGGTAAGTGTATTCAATCTCACATATAAAGCATGGCTATCATTTTATAACAAAGCTGGTTTCTTCTCTTTCTTTACTTCAATTCCAGCTATGTTCTAACTCTTCATATCATTTTCTTTTTCTTTTTATTTTTATTTATTTATGATAGTCACACAGAGAGAGAGAGAGGGGGGCAGAGACACAGGCAGAGGGAGAAGCAGGCTCCATGCACCGGGAGCCCGACGTGGGATTCGATCCCGGGTCTCCAGGATCACGCCCTGGGCCAAAGGCAGGCGCCAAACCGCTGCGCCACCCAGGGATCCCTTCTTATCATTTTCAATGCTTGTTTCTGGGCATGTCTATGCCATGTCTTAAAAGTTATTCCTCGACTAGTTCTGTGAAGTAATAATAATGACTTTGTGTCATTCAACAAATATTCTATCAATTATATTTCATATGCTAGACTTTGCTATTTATTAGTAGCATCATTAATCAAGGCAACTGCAATTACAGGAGAAGTTGCCGTGTACAATCCTTACTGTAGAGCATCTCAAAGAATACAGGTTTTAGAGAATGACTACTTTTGGGGAACTTCAAATGGACTCAAGGCCGACATTTCTACATCACATGTTATTTGTGAAGGAAAAGATGACAAAAAAAAAGCCAACCTCACTAAAAATTTACTAACAATGAAAAATGTTTTTAAACAAAATCAATCTGCTTTGATTACTTGAGAAAAATACTGACCCTCCATTCTTTTCTTTTTCTGTGCTATCATAGAGTACATTCTTTCCATTTTAAGCCTTGACCTCTACATGTAAGAAGTGTGAAAATCGGACTAATCAACACAATAAACAATCGGACTAATCAACAATAGACTAATCAACACAATCAACACAACACAACACAATAATGGCTGATTATTAAATCTAAATCTAATAATCTAAGATTATTAAATCTAAGATTATTAAATCTGTGTATATGTTTTTAAAAGTCTCTTTATGTAAAATGTGTTATTTCATAACAGAAAAATGATTAGGGCAATAAATAGTAGATATAATTTAAAATATTTTTCAGACATCTTTGCTTTGAATTTAATTCTTAAAGACAACTTTCCTGGCCCAATTAGGGTTATTTTTATTTAGTGCTGCTTGATATAGAGAGAATCTTTTATTAAATGCTTTGTCTTTAGAAACAAAGGAAAGTGAAGTACAAAATTCCTAGAATCACAGAAATCACACAAAAAACCAACAATTATTTTTTCTATACCTTACTAGTACAGATTTTAACTTTATTCAAAAATTCCATGTACTATAGAGCAGCTTAAAATAGCACAAATTAGAATTTAGCTCACTATTGGATGCATTTGCTTTTGCCTTTTATTCCTTTTTTCTCTATAAATGTCTCTTTGATGTTATTCTGTTCCCATTTCTTGTAACTTTACTTAAAAAGAAAGTATGTATACTATATAATTTCCTTTTAAAATTTATAATATTTCCTTTTCCTTAAATTAGGTGATGGCATTATTATTTATTATTGAGGGGAATGGATTATTTTAGACTTTTTCTACAAGGAGTTAAACTCTAATAAACAGCATTTTACTCAAAACAGGTCTAATTTTGCATACTAAAAACAGCAATATTCAAACCAAAACATTAACTCATTTGTTAAGCATATATTGGATATCTTCTGTATTTTCTGCTAAGACCTGAGAATATGAGAAGTAATAAGACATAGATCCTTTCCTTAAAAAATTTTGGGTTGTAGAGAGAGAGAAGGGAATTAAAATATATACGTGTGTTATATATTCTGGCAATTTCCAGATTTGTATCCTCAGCCTACACTTCTACCACGAATTTCAAACTTATATGTTTGACCACATATTAAATATTTCTACCTGCTTTTGGAACATCTGGGTGGCTCAGTGATTGGGCGTCTGCCTTTGACTCAGGAGTGGTCTCGGAGTACCAGGATGAGTCCCACATTAGGCTTCCTGCAGGGAGCCTGCTTCTCCCTCTGCCTGTGTCTCTGCCTCTCTCTCTCTCTCCATGTCTCTCATGAGTAAATAAATAAATCTTTAAAAAAATAAATATTTCTACCTGCAGATACAATAGTTATCCCCAGTCAAGCAAAACCACTGAATCTAGAAACCTGAATATCTATCTCCCTCTTTTTCTGTCCTTCTCCAAACCAGTTAAATAATCATGAAATCTTACTGATTACATCTATTAAAAAGTTCTTAATACATCCCTCCTCTTCATCCCTGCAACTTTCTAAGTGGTCTCCTTATTACTTATCTTGTCCCACTGTAATGCAACTATCACATAGCTACCATTTTAAATAGGATCTTGTTTCAGAATTTCAGTGGCTCTTGTAATCTATAGGATAAAGTTCAAATTCTTTATAAAAGGAAATATTGTTTTATATGATCTGTTCCTAACTTTATCTCCAATTTCATTGGTGGATATTCCTGACAAAATTTCAGCAGTACCAAAATGCATGTAGTGTCCCAAACACTTCTTGCTTTCTTACCTACTTTGGGTCTTATGTAATGTGTGTTTTCTTTCCATCAGTTTGGAAACTGAGTAGATCAGTTTCTACTCAATTGAGAGCTTCATTTCAGCTAGTACTTCTTTTAAGAAGTGTTCCTAATTAGTTTCGCTTCCCTACCCATGATGATTTAGGAATTGCATGCTGATCTCCATTGCACTTCTGCTTTGTTTTATTAATGTCCTAGGATTGCTATAACAGACTGTTACAACATTGGTGGTTTAAAATAATTTAAAATGTATTTTTGTTCACAATTCTGGAGGCCAGCAATCCAAAATTGGTGCCGGTAGGGCCATACTCCTTTCAGAAGCTCTAAGTAGAATCTGTCTTTTGATTCCTCTAGTGTCTGGTGGCTGCCTGTATTTCTTGCTTTCTCTTGCTTTGTCACTGCATGACTCCAATCTTTATTTTCATGTTCAAATTGTGTTCTTCATGTGTGTCTATTTTAACCTTCTGCCTCTCTTTATAGGAATACATGGTCCACCCAGGTAACACAGAGTAAACTCCTCCTCTCAGGATTACACACACACACACACACACACACACAGAGAGAGAGAGAGAGAGAGAGAGACAGAGACAGAGACAGAGACAGAGACAGAGACAGAGAGAGAGAGGCAGAGGGAGAAACAGGCTCCATGCAGGGAGCCCGATGTGGGACTCCAGGGTCATGCCCTGGGCTAAAGGCAGAAGCTAAACCGCTGAGCCACCCAAGGATTCCCTCCTCTCAGGATTCTTTTTCTTTTTAAATCTTATTTATTTATTAAGACACAGAGAGAGAGAGACACAGGCAGAGGGAGAAGCAGGCTCCATGCAGGGAGCCTGATGTGGGACTTGATCCCGGGTCTCCGGGATCACGCCCTGGGCTGGAGGCGGTGCTAAACCCACTGAGCCACCAGGGCTGCCCTCCTCTCAGGATTCTTAATCACATTTTTAACAATTTAAGATAATACTCATGGTTTCTAAGGATTAGGTAGTGAATATATCTTTGGTGGTCTATTTTTCCACCAACCACAATTGTTTTTTGACAATCTTACCTAATAGACTATGTCTCATTCTCTTTGTGTTCTCAGTGCCAATCATACACTGATTGGTTTGTGAAATAGATGCTTTGTGGAATAAATGTTATTATGTCTATTAGAAGTTTAGTAAAAGTATGTTAGGCAGAGAGAAGTAAAAATTCTTGGGCAATGTAACGTCTAAAATTAATCTTGGATTCTGATTGCAGTCAGGCAAGATAGGGGGTAGAACATCCAAACTAAGACAGTGTGGAAACTGTGATAAAATTGGGAAAATAGAATGGGCCAGAGAGAATGCCAAAAAAGCTGTTATACGGAGGACAATTATGACCAGTCTTTATTTTAGACATAGAACTCCAACAATAGGTGGAAGGAGAAGTATGAGGTAAAGTCAGTATGCTATATATTAGAGGCTTATAAGTAAACTAAGTCAGAAGAAATGAGTTATTATTTAAGTTATTATTAAGGAGATGAGATTGATAAAACATGATCATAGACTTCGTATTAGGTGGCTTACCTTGAGAAAGGGACTCTGAAAAAAAGGAAATGTGTTAGAATAATAAAAATAACTAACAGTGAGTACTTACTCTGTTGAAGTATTGTTCTAAGTTTTATATTTGAAATTATCTTTTTAATATTATGACAACTCCATTAGGTAGTTGCTGTTATCACTTATAGTAGGTTGAATAATGCCCCCCAAATAAAACAAAATAAACTCAGCTGTATAATCAATCATTTTAAAAAGGATATGCTAGACTTAGAATAATGATGTGCACAAGGGCATCATGTTCTAATCACCAGAATCTATGGATATTACCTTACTTTGAAAAAGATCATTTGGATATGTGACTGACTTAAGGATTTTAAATGGGGAGATTATCCTGGTGGACCACAAATGCCATCACATTTATTCTTATACAACAGAGGCAGAGGACTTTCAACACAGAAGAAGTAGTGTGACCATGGAGGCAGAGATAGAAGTGATATGGTCACTAGTTAAGGAATGCCAGCAACCATCAGAAGCTGAAAGAAGCAAGAACCATATTCTCCCAGAGAACCTCTGGAAGGAGTTAAGCCATGCTGACACACTGAGTTTGTTTCAGTGATAGTGATTTTGGACTTCTGGCCTCTAGATCTGTGAGGAAATAACTCTTTGTTTATCTTAAGCTACAAAGTTTATGGGAATCTTTTACAGCAGCATTGAGAAAAAAAAACATAATATGTACTTTTAGGAAAAAAAAAACACACACATTGATATCAAATGACCTATTCAGGGTCACATATCTAGTCAATAAATGGTACTCTTTTTTTAATAAATTAATTTTTTATTGGTGTTCAATTTACCAACATACAGAACAACACCCAGTGCTCATCCCATCAAGTGCCCCCCTCAGTGACCATCACCCATTCACCCCCACCCCCCGCCCTCCTCCCCTTCCACCACCCCTAGTTCGTTTCCCAGAGTTAGGAGTCTTTATGTTCTGTCTCCCTTTCTGATATTTCCCACACATTTCTTCTCCTTTCCCTTATATTCCCTTTCACTACTATTTATATCTCCCAAATGAATGAGAACATACACTGTTTGTCCTTCTCCGATTGACTTACTTCACTCAGCATAATACCCTCCAGTTCCATCCACGTTGAAGCAAATGGTGAGTATTTGTCGTTTCTAATAGCTAAGTAATATTCCATTGTATGCATAAACCACATCTTCTTTATCCATTCATCTTTCAATGGACACCGAGGCTCCTTCCACAGTTTGGATATTCTGGACATTGCTGCTAGAAACATCGGGGTGCAGGTGTCCCGGAGTTTCATTGCATCTGAATCTTTGGGGTAAATCCCCAGCAGTGCAATTGCTGGGTCGTAGGGCAGGTCTATTTTTAACTCTTTGAGGAACCTCCACACAGTTTTCCAGAGTGGCTGCGCCAGTTCACATTCCCACTAACAGTGTAAGAGGGTTCCCCTTTCTCCACATCCTCTCCAACATTTGTGGTTTTCTGCCTTGTTAATGTTCCCCATTCTGACTGGCCTGAGGTGGTATCTCATTGTGGTTTTGATTTGTATTTCCCTGATGGCAAGTGATTCAGAGCATTTTCTCATGTGCATGTTGGCCATGTCTATGTCTTCCTCTGTGAGATTTCTCTTCATGTCTTTTGCCCATTTCATGATTGGATTCTTTGTTTCTTTGGTGTTGAGTTTAAGAAGTTCTTTATAGATCTTGGAAATTAGTCCTTTATCTAATACACCTTTTGCAAATATCTTCTCCCATTCTGTAGGTTGTCTTTTAGTTTTGTTGACTGTATCCATTGCTGTGCAAAAGCTTCTTATCTTGATGAAGTCCCAATAGTTCATTCTTGCTTTTGTTTCTTTTGCCTTCGTGGATGTATCTTGCAAGAAGTTACTGTGGCCAAGTTCAAAAAGGGTGTTGCCTGTGTTCTCCTCTAGGATTTTGATGGAATCTTGTCTCACATTTAGATCTTTCATCCATTTTGAGTTTATCTTTGTGTATGGTGCAAGGGAGTGGTCTAGTTTCATTCTTCTGCATGTGGATGTCCAATTTTCCCAGCACCATTTATTGAAGAGACTTTCTTCCAATGGATAGTCTTTCCTCCTATATTGAAAATTAGTTGACCATAAAGTTGAGGGTCCACTTCTGGATTCTCTATTCTGTTCCATTGATCTATGTGTCTGTTTTTGTGCCAGTACCACACTGTCTTGATGACCACAGCTTTGTAGTACAACCTGAAATCTGGCATTGTGATGCCCCCAGATATGGTTTTCTTTTTTAAAATTCCCCTGGCTATTCGGGGTATTTTCTGATTCCACACAAATCTTAAAATAATTTGTTCTAACTCTCTGAAGAAAGTCCATGGTATTTTGATAGGGATTGCATTAAACGTGTAAATTGCCCTGGGTAACATTGACATTTTCACAATATTAATTCTGCCAATCCATGAGCATGGACTATTTTTCCATCTCTTTGTGGCTTCCTCAATTTCTTTCAGAAGTGTTCTATAGTGTTTAGGATAGAGATCCTTTATCTCTTTGGTTAGGTTTATTCCTAGGTATCTTATGCCTTTGGGTGCAATTGTAAATGGGATTGACTCCTTAATTTCTCTTTCTTCAGTCTCATTGTTAGTGTATAGAAATGCCACTGATTTCTGGGCATTGATTTTGTATCCTGCCACGCTACCAAACTGCTTCATGAGTTCTAGCAATCTTGGGGTGGAGGCTTTTGTGTTTTCTATGTAGAGTATCATGTCATCGGCGAAGAGGGAGAGTTTGACTTCTTCTTTGCCAATTTGAATGCCTTTAATGTCTTTTTGTTATCTGATTGCTGAGGGTAGGACTTCCAGTACTATGTTGAGTAGCAGTGGTGAGAGTTGACATCCCTGTCTTGTTCCTGATCTTAGGGGAAAGGTTCCCAGTGCTTCCCCATTGAGAATGATATTTGCTGTGGGCTTTTCGTAGATGGCTTTGGTTATTCATTGGTTTAAATATTTGGCAGGTCCCACATTCGGGGCATATATATTGAGGATTGTTAAGTCCTCTTGTTGGATAGATCCTTTAAGTATGATATAGTGTCCCTCTTCATCTCTCACTACAGTCTTTGGGGTAAATTTTAGTTTATCTGATATAAGGGTGGCTACCCCTGCTTTCTTTTGAGGACCATTTGAATGGTAAATGGTTCTCCAACCTTTTATTTTCAGGCTGTAGGTGTCCTTCAGTCTGAAATGAGTCTCTTGTAGACAGCAAATAGAGTGTCAATAGACTTTTATCTAGTCTGACACTCTGCGTCTTTTGATGGGGTCATTAAGCCTGTTCACGTTCAGAGTTACTATTGACAGATATGAGTTTAGTGTCATCATGATATCTATTCAGTCCTTGTTTTTGTGGATTGTTCCACTGAACTTCTTCTTAAAAGGGAATTTTAAGAGTCCCCCTTAAAATTTCTTGCAGAGCTGGTTTGGAGATCACATATTCTTTCAGTTCCTGCCTGTCTTGAAAGCTCTTTATCTCTCCTTCCATTTTGAATGAGAGCCTTGCTGGATAAAGTATTCTTGGTTGCATGTTCTTCTCATTTAGGACCCTGAATATATCCTGCCAGCCCTTTCTGGCCTGCCAGGTCTCTGTGGAGAGGTCTGCTGTTAACCTAATATTTCTCCCCATCAAAGTCAGGGATTTCTTGTCTCTTGCTGCTTTAAGTATCTTCTCTTTATCTTTGGAATTTGCAAGCTTAACTATTAGATGTCGAGGTGTTGAACAGTTTTTATTGATTTTAGGGGGGATCTCTCTATTTCCTGCATCTGAATGTCTGTTTCCCTTCCCAGATTAGGAAAGTTTTCAGCTAGGATTTGTTCAAATACATATCCCGGCCCTCTGTCCCTTTCGGCGCCCTCAGGAACCCCAATTAAATGTAGGTTTTTCTTCCTCAGGCTGTCGTTTATTTCCCTTAATCTGTCTTTATGGTCCTTTAATTGTTTGTCTCTTTTTTCCACAGTTTGCCTCTTTGCCATCAACATGTCTTCTATGTCACTCACTCGTTCTTCCACCTCGTTAACCCTTGTCGTTAGGACTTCTAGTTTGGATTGCATCTCATTCAATTGATTTTTAATTTCTGCCTGATTGGATCTAAATTCTGCAGTCATGAAGTCTCTTGAGTCCTTTATGCTTTTTTCTGGAGCCACCAGTAGCTGTATAATAGTGCTTCTGAATTGGCTTTCTAACATTGAATTGTAATCCAGATTTTATAACTCTGTGGGAGAGACGACTGTTTCTGATTCTTTCTTTTGAGGTGAGGTTTTCCTTCTAGTCATTTTGCTCAGTGCAGACTGGCCAAAAACAAGTTGTATTGGGAAAAGGAGAAAAAGAGAGAGAAGGGAACAAAAGAGAAAAAGAAAAAAGGAAGAAAAAAAGGAAAAAGGAGAAGAAAAAGAGAAAGGAAAAGAAAGGTAAAAAAAAGGGTGGGGGACGCAATCAGAAATAAAAAAATAAAAAAATTAAAAAAACCACGGGGGAGTATCTTCTGAGTCTGTATACTTTAAGTCCCTTGACTTCCCCTGGAACTTGTCCGTCTAGCTGGTCTTCTGGGGGAGGGGCCTGTTGTGCTGATTTTCAGGTGTTAGCACTTGAGGGAGCTGCTATGCCCCCTGCCTGCTGCAGGGCTCAGTGGGGGTTGTTCACCCCGTGAGGCCCCAGGAGGAACAACCGCAGTGGCAGCGGCCAGCTCTGGAGCCCTGGAGGCAGCTCCTGCAGTATCTCCAGAGCTCTCTGTCTGCAGGGCCTGGAGGCTCCGGGGCGGGGCCGCTGATATGCTCAGCTCAGGCAGGTGGGTCCTCGCTGTCCTGGGCCCTCCCGGCCTCTGCCTGTCCCGGGGGGAGGCCGGATCCTGGGCTGTGTCCCGGCGCCCAGTGCTCCGGGGCCTGCACTGTTGGATTCACGCTCCCACCCTGCAGACACCTCCGGGGAGCCGCCCCTGAGCCCCCCCGAGCCCCTCCAGCTGCTCCGGGTCCCGCCGTGCGCTGCAGCCCTTAGGGAGCTCGGCGCACTCTCCCCGGGCGCAGGTGTCTGTTAGTGTCCCCGGGAGCCCGAGGGCATCCCCGCCCTCCTGGGTCCTGCTCCAACTCCCTGCGAGCCCCTTTCCGCCCAGGAAGGTTGGTGCAGCTCCTGCTTCTCCGGGACGGGGCTCTCCTGTCCTGGGGACACTCGCCCCGGCCTCAGCCTGGCTCCTCGCTGGCCCCTCCCCCTTGGAGGCCTTTTGTTTCTTTATTTCTTTTTCCCCGTCTTCCTACCTTGATAGAAGTGCGAACTCTTCTCACTGTAGCATTCCAGCTGTTCTCTTTTTAAATCTCAGGCCGAATTCATAGATTTTCAGGATAATATGAAGGTTATCTAGGTAATTTGGTGGGGACAGGTGATTTGGGGACCCTACTCTTCCACCATCTTCCCCCTCCTAAGTGGCACTATATTAAACTAAAAAGGTGCGCACAGCACAAGGAGCAATCAACAAAATTAAAAGTTGCCTATAGTATGGGAGAAAATATTTGCAAAACGTGTATCCTTTAAAAGATAATATTCAAAATATATAAAGAATTTATACAACTCAATAGCAAAAAAAAAAACAAAAAAAACCCACAAACAATCTGATTAAACAATGGGTAGAGGAACTGAATAGACAATTTTCCAAAGACAACATACTAAAGGTCAACAGATACGTGGGAAAAAAAGTTTAACATCAGGAATTATTAGAGAACTTCAGTTCAAAACCACAAACGTGACATCACCTCAGATTTGTTGTTTAACTATCATCAAAAAGGGAAGAGATAGGAAGTGTTGGCAAGGATATGGAGAAGGGTGGATGAATCTGCACTGGTTGTGGAAATATGATTTGTATAGTCATTTTGGAAAACAGTATATAGGATATCATTTATATATTATATATGAAATATAACAACATTGAACTGATAGAATTGGAGAATGGGATGGTGGTTGCCAGAGGCTGAGTAGTGGGGAAAATTGGGAGACATTTTTCAAAAGGACAAACTTTGAGTTATAATATGAATAAGTTCCAAAGATCAAATGTACAGTGTGATGACTATAGTTAACAATACTATATTGTATATTTGAAAGTTGCTTTAAGGATAGAGCTTTACTGTTCTTATCATAACAATAACAATAAAATGGTAATTAAGTTAGATAAAGGCTGTGTTAGCTTACCTAATTGTAGTAAACATTATTCAATGTATCATGTATCTAATTATTTCATTGCATATTTTAAATTTGCACAATTTATGTGGTGACTATATTTCAATTAAAATATATATTTATGTTACATAATATGATATACATATCATATTATAATATGATGTACATAAATATATGTATATATCAGTAATGTAAGCTTCCACCATAGGAAATTAAAAAAAAGAAGAACAAATTAAACCCAAAGTAAGAAGAAAATGAATAATAAAAATTAGAGCAAAAATCAATGAAATTGTAAGCAGGAAGTATATATTCAAATTCTGTGAAATAAAAGGTGATTGAAGGAGATCAGTACAATTAATAAACTTCTAGCCAGTTAAGTAATAAAAGAAGAGAGAAGATACAAATTCACAATACAGAAAGAAATGAAACAGGGACTACTGATCTCCTACACAATAAAGGACAATGAAAGGATCTTATAAGTAATGTTATGCTCACTAATTTTGTAACTTAGTGTAAATGACAAAAAGTCCTTAAAGAGCACAATATATCAAAATGCATAAGAAGAATTATATAATATGTTTAGGCATATATACATTATAGAAATGGAATCTAAATTAATTTTTAATTGGTGAATTCCACCAAATACTTTGGAAAGAATTTATAATAATTTTTTTACAATTCTTCCAGAACATAGAACTGAAAATACTGCCTAACTCATTCTGTGAGGTCAACATTACCTTAGTAACAATACCAGATAAATATCTTACAAGAAAAGAAAATTACAGGTAATATCACTTAAAAACATAGAAGCAAAAATCCTTGGCAAAATAATCTAACATACATTTATGATAAATATTTTAAATAAACTAGAAATAAAGAGGAACCATCTAAACTTAATAAAAGACATCTATGGATAATTATAGCTAACATCATACTAAATGACAAACTTTGAAGCTTTTCTGCTAAGATGAGTTCAAGGCAAGGATGTCCCCTCCCACCACTCCATTTCAAAATCATGCAGGAATTCCTTACTAATACAATAAGACAAGAAAAGGAAATAAAATGTGTACAAATTGGGAGGAAATAAATAAAACTGTCTTTGCAGATGAAGTGATAATCTACATATAACATCTGAAAGAATTAACTAAAAAAATTATAAAGCTAATAAGCAAATATAAAAAGGTTCCAGGATACAAGGATAATATACAAAAGTCAATTGCTTTCCTATGTGGCAGCAATTAACAAGGGTAATTTAAAAATAAAAATACAGTATCATTTACATCTGGACCCTTGAATAGAAATACTTAGGTATATGTCAAAGTATGCACAAATCTATATGAGGAAAACTACAAAACTCTGATGAATAAAATCAAGAAGAAATAAACTAATGTAGATATATGACTTGTCTATAGATAAGAAGACTCACTATTGTCTAGATGTTCTTTCTTCCCAAGTTGATCTATAAATTCAACAGAGTTGCAATCATAATACTATCAAGTTGTTTTGTGGATATTGACAAACTAATCTCAAAGTTTATAAACAGAAACAAAACAAAGAACCTTAATAGCCAGCACAATATTGAAGGAGAATAAAGTGGGAAGACTAACATTACTTAATTTCAATGCTCACTATAAAGCTACAGTAATCAAGGCAGTGTAGTATTTGTAAAAGAATACACAAATATATCAATGGAATAAAGGTAGACTTGTATAAACTGGTCCTTGATAAAGTAGCAATGACAATACAATGGATCAAAAATAGCCTTTTCAATGAATGGTTACTGAAACAACTGGACATCTATATACAAAACAATCTAGACACAGATATTACACTCGTCACAAAAAACAAGGATGGATGGATCCCTAGACCTAAGTGTAAATGCAGCACTATAAAATTTCTAAAAGATAACATAGGGTAAATGCTCAATGACCTTGGGTATGGATATGACTTATTAGATACAACATCAAAGGCATAATCCATGGAAGAAATAATTGATAAGCTAGACTTCATTAAAAATAAAAAAAAAAACTTTTGCTTTGCAAAATAAAATGTTGACAAAATGAGAAGGTGAGCCACATACTGGGGAAAAAATGTTTGCAAAAAAACTACATGTGATAGAAGGCTTTTATCCAAATTATACAAGAATCAAAACTCAACAGTAAGAAGACAAATGACTCAATTAAAAATTAAGCCAACATCTTAATAGACACCTCAACAAAAAAGATATTCAGATGGCAAGTAAACTATGAAAAGGTACTCCACATCATTTGTCATCAGGCAAATGCATATTTAAATTTGCGGTAACACTACACATCTACCTAAATAGCTAAAATCCAGAAAACTCTGATGGTGAGGATATGAAGCAACAAGAATTCTAATATGTTGTTGGTGGGAATGCAAAATGGTATACCACTTTAGAAAATGGCTTGGTGATTTCTTATAAAACTAAACATATTCTTACTGCATGATTCAGCAATTGCTCGCCTTGGTAGTTATCCAAAGAAGTTTATGCCCACACAAAAAAAAAAAAAAAAAAAAAAAAAAAAAAAAAAAAAAAAAACCTGCACATGGATGTTTATAGCAACTTTGTTTATAATTGCCAAAACTTGGAAGCAACCAAGATATTCTTACTAAGATGAATTGATAAATACACTTTGGTACATCCAGACTATACAGTATTATTCAGTCCTGAGAAAAAATGAGCCATCTAACCACAGAAAAAACATTGAAGACATTTAAATGCATATTATTCACTGAAATAGGGCTATTACAGAGAACTATACATGGTATGAATACAACTATATGACAATCTGGAAAAGGCAAAACTATGAAGACAATAAGAAAATTCAGGGGTACTGGGAATTTGGGAGGAGAGGAGGAAGATAAAAAAGATGGAACACAGATGGTTTATAGAGCAGTAAAAATATTCTGTAAGATACAATAGTGGTGGATATGTTTTTATACATTTTCTCAAACACATTAATGTACAACAAAAGTAAGCCATAATAAACTATGGACTTAGGGTGATTATGATGTGTCAGTATAGATTCATCATTTGCAACAAATGTACCACTTTTGGTAGAGGATGTTGATAATAGAAGAGGGCATGCATGTTTGGAGTCAGAGTCCATTGGAAATATGTACCTTTACCTCAATTTTACTGATAACCTAAAATTGCTGTAAAAAATACAGCCTTGGTGAGCATGGGTGGCTCAGGCAGTTAAGTATCTGGCTTTGGCTCAGGTCATGATCTCAGGCTTCTGTGCTGGAGTCTCACATTAGGTTAGCAGTCAGTGGAAAATCTGCTTGGCCCTCTGCCCATCCCCTTGCTTGTGCTCTCTCTCCCTCTTAAAAAAAAACCACAAATCCTTAAATTTCAAAAAAAGAATAAATTTAAGAAATAATCACATGAACTAGAATACTTAAGCCCTTACTTAACAATAATTACATTACCTCTAAATGGTCTAAATAATTAACATAAAGAAATTGGCAGAGTAGATTATATTTTTAATTTTTTTATAATAACTTTTTTATTGGTGTTCAATTTGCCAACATAGAGAATAACACCCAGTGCTCATCCCATCAAGTGCCCACCTCAGTGTCCGCCACCAGGTCACCCCCACCCCCTACTCTCCTCCCCTTCCAGCACCCCTAGTTCATTTCCCAGAGTGAGGAGTCTTCCATGTTCTCTCTCCCTTTCTGATATTTCCCACTTATTTTTACTCCTTTCCCTTTTATTCCCTTTAACTATTATTTATATTCCCCAAATGAATGAGACCATATAATGTTTGTCCTTCTCCAATCGACTTATTTCACTCAGCATAATATCCTCCAGTTCCATCCACGTCAAAGCAAATGGTGGGTATTTGTCGTTTCTAATGGCTGAATAATATTCCATTGTATACATAAACCACATCTTCTTTATCCATTCATCTTTCAATGGACACCGAGGCTCCTTCCACAGTTTGGCTATTGTGGACATTGCTGCTAGAAACATCGGGGTGCAGGTGTCCCGGCATTTCATTACATCTGTATCTTTGGGGTAAATCCCCAACAGTGCAATTGCTGGGTCGTAGGGCAGGTCTATTTTTAACTCTTTGAGGAACCTCCACACAGTTTTCCAGAGTGGCTGCACCAGTTCACATTCCCACCAACAGTGCAAGAGGGTTCCCTTTTCTCCGCATCCTCTCCAACATTTGTGGTTTCCTACCTTGTTAATGTTCCCCATTTTCACTGGTGTGAGGTGGTATCTCATTGTGGTTTTGATTTGTATTTCCCTGATGGCCAGTGATGCGGAGCATTTTCTCATGTGCGTGTTGGCCATGTCTATGTCTTCCTCTGTGAGATTTCTCTTCATGTCTTTTGCCCATTTCATGATTGGATTGTTTCTTTGCTGTTGAGTTTAATCAGTTCTTTATAAATCTTGGATACTAGCCCTTATTCTGATAGGTCATTAGCAAATATATTCTCCCATTTTGGAGGTTGTCTTATAGTTTTGTTCACTGTTTCTTTTGCTGTGCAGAAGCTTTTTATCTTGATGAAGTACCAATATTCATTTTTGCTTTTGTTTCTTTTGCCTTCGTGGATGGATCTTTCAAGAAGTTAGTGTGGCCGACGTCAAAAAGGGTGTTGCCTGTGTTCTCCTCTAGGATTTTGATGGAATCTTGTCTCACATTTAGATCTTTCATCCATTTTGAGTTTATCTTTGTGTCTGGTGCAAGGGAGTGGTCTAGTTTCATTCTTCTGCATGTGGATGTCCAATTTTCCCAGCACCATTTATTGAAGAGACTGTCTTTCTTCCAATGGATAGTCTTTCCTCCTTTATCGAATATTAGTTGACCATAAAGTTGAGGGTCCACTTCTGGATTCTCTATTCTGTTCCATTGATCTATGTGTCTGTTTTTGTGCCAGTACCACACTGTCTTGATGACAACAGCTTTGTGGTCATTTCAACCTGAAATCTGGCATTGTGATGCCCCCAGCTATGGTTTTCTTTTTTAAAATTCCCCTGGCTATTTGGAGTCTTTTCTGATTCCACACAAAGCTTAAAATAATTTGTTCTAACTCTCTGAAGAAAGTCCATGATATTTTGATAGGGATCGCATTAAATATGTAAATTGTCCTAGGTAACATTGACATTTTCACGATATTAATTCTTCCAATCCATGAACATGGAATATTTTTCCATCTCTTTGTGTCTTCCTCAATTTGTCTCAGAAGTTTTCGATAGTTTTTAGGGTATAGATCCTTTACCTCTTTGGTTAGGTTTATTCCTAGGTATCTTATGCTTTTGGGTGCAACTGTAAATGGGATTGACTCCTTGATTTCTCTTTCTTCAGTCTCATTGTTAGTGTATAGAAATGCCACTGATTTCTGGGCATTGATTTTGTATCCTGCCACACTGCAAAATTGCTGTATGAGTTCCAGAAATCGTGGGGTGGAGTCTTTTGGGTGTTCTATGTACAGTATCATGTCACCTGCAAAGAGGGAAAGTTTGACTTCTTTGCGAATTTGAATGCCTTTTATTTCTTTTTGTTGCCTGATTGCTGAGGCTAGGACTTCTAGTACTATGTTGAATAGCAGCGGTGGGAGTGGACATCCCTGTGGTGTTCCTGATCTAGGGGAAAGGCTCCCAGTGTTTCCCCATTGAGAATGATATTTGCTGTGGACTTGACATAGATGGCTTTTAAGATGTTGAGGAATGTTCTCTCTATCCCTATACTCTGAAGACTTTTGATCAGGAATGGATGCTGTATTTTGTGAAATGCTTTCTCTGCATCTATTGAGAGGATCATATGGTTCTTGTTTTTTCTCTTGTTGATATGATCTATCACGTTGATTACTTTGCAAGTGTTAAACCAGCCTTGCATCCTGGGAATAAATCCCACATGGTTATGATGAATCATCTTAATGTATCCTACTGGCTAGTTGGATCCTATTGGCTAGTATCTTGTTGAGAATTTTTGCATCTGTGTTCATCAGGAATATTGGTCTATAATTCTCCTTTTTGGTGGGGTCTTTGTCTGGTTTTGGAATTAAGGTGATGCTGGCCTCATAGAACGAGTTTGGTAGTTATCCATCTCTTTGTATGTTTGGAGACAGCTTTAGTAAAATAGGTATTGTTTCTTCATTAAACATTTGATAGAATTCCCCTGGGAAGCCATCTGGCCCTGGAGTTTGTGTCTTTGGAAGTTTTTGATGACTGCTTAAATTTTCTCCCGGATTTTTGGCCTCTTCAGGTTTCTATTTCTTCCTGTACTACTTTTGGGTGTTTGTGGTTTTTCAGAAATGCATCCATTTCTTCTAGATTGTCTAATTTATTGGCATATAGCTGTTCATAATATGCTTTTAACATCATTTGTATTTCCTTGGTGTTGGTAGTGATCTCTCCTTTCTCATTCATGATTTTATTAATTTGAGTCTTTTCTCTTTCGTTTTTCGTAGGGATGGCTAATGGCTAATGGCTAATCTATCTTATTAATTCTTTCAAAGAACCAACTTCTGGTTTGGTTTATCTGTTCTACAGTTCTTCTGGTATCTATTTCATTGAGATCTGCTTGAGTCTTCATTAACTCTCTTCTCCTGGTGGGTGTAGGTTTTATTTTCTGTTCTTTCTCCAGTTCCTTTAGGTGCAAGGTTAGCTTTTGTGTTGGATTTTTTCCAATTTTTTGAGGGAGGCTTGTATTTTGATGTATTTTCCTCTTAGGACTGCTTTTGCTGTATCCAAAGATTTTGAACGGTTGTATCTTCATTTTCATTAGTTTCCATGAGTCTTTTTAATTCTTCTCTAATTTCCTGGTTGATCCTTAATCTGTTAGCAGGATGGTCTTTAACCTCCATGTGTTTTAATTTCTTCCAAATTTCTTCTTGTGATTGAGGTCAAGTTTCAAAGCATTATGTTCTGAAAATATGCAAGGGACAATACCAATATTTTGATATCAGTTAAGACCTGATTTGTGACCCTGGTCTATTCTGGAGAAAGTTCCATGTGCACTTGAGAAGAATGTGTTTTCAGTTGTGTTGGGATGTAAAGTTCTGTAAATATCTGTGAAATCCATCTGGTCCAGTGTATCATTTAAAGCTCTTGTTTCTTTGGAGATGTTGTGCTTAGAAGATCTGTCATTTGCAGAAAGTGCCTTGTTGAAGTGTCCCAGGACTAGTGTACTATTATCTAAGTATGTCTTAACTTTGGTTATTAATTGATTGATATACTTGGCAGCTCCCACATTCGGTGCATAAGTATTCATGACTGTTAGGTCCTCTTGTTGGATACATCCTTTAAGTATAATATTTTTCCCACTTCACCTCTTACTACAGTCTTTGGGCTAAACTTTAATTTATCTGATATGAGGTTTGCTACCATTGCTTTCTTTTGTGAAACATTTGAATGGTAAATGTTTCTCCAACTTTTCATTTTCAGGCTGGAGGTGTCCTTAGGTTTCAAATGAGTCTCCTGTAGATAGCAAATAGATGGGTCTTGCTTTTTGATCCAGTCTGAAACTCTGTGCATTTTGGTGGGAGCATTTAATCCATTCACGTTCAGAGTTACTATGGAAAGATATGAATTTAGTGTCATCATAATATCTATTTAGTCCCTGTTTTGTGGATTGTTTCTTTGCAGTTCCTTTCTTTTACAGAGTCCCCCTTAATATGTCTTGCAGAGCTGGTTTGGTCACATATTCTTTCAGTTTCTCCCTATCTTGGAAGCTCTTTATCTCTCCTTCTATTCTGAATGAGGGCCTTGCTGGATAGAATATTCTTGGCTGCATGTTCTTTTCATTTAGGATCCAGAATATATCCTGACAGCCCTTTCTGCCCTGCCAGGTCTCTGTGGATAGGTCTGCTCTTCATCTAATATTTCTCCCCATATAAGTTAGGGATCTCTTGTCTCTTGCTGCTTTAAGGATTTTATCTTTGGAATTTGCAAGTTTCACTATTAAAGGTCCAGGTGTTGAACAGTTTTTATTGATTTGGGGGGGGGGATCTCTATATCCTGTATCTGAATGCCTGTTTCCCTACCCAAATTAGGAAAGTTCTCAGCTATGATTTGTTCAAATATGCTTTCTGGCTCTCTATCCCTGTTGGTGCCCTCTGGAACTCCAGTTATATGTGGATTTTTCTATCTGAGGCTGTCATTTATTTCATTATTATTTCCTGTCATTAAACTTTCCTCATTGTCTTTTAATTGTTTTTCCTTTTTCCTCAACTTCCTTCCTGCCATCAACTTGTCTTCTATGTCACTCACTCTTTCTTCTACCTCATTAACCTTCATCATTAGGACCCCCAGTTTGGATTGCATCTCATTTAATTGATTTTTATTTCAGCCTGAGTAGATCTAAATTCTGCTGTCATGAAGTCTCTTGAATCCTTTATGCTTTTTTCGAGAGCCACCAGTAGCTTTCTAATTGTGCTTCTGGATTGGCTTTCTGACATCGAATTGTAATCCAAATTCTATAACTCTGTGGGAGAGAGTACTGTTTCTCATTCTTTCTTTTGTGGTGAGTTCTTCTTTCTAGTCATTTTGCTCAGTGCAGAGTGTCTGTATGAGCGGGCTGCGTCAAGAATATTAAACACGATGTAAGCAAATTTCACTCTAGATTTTGCTGAGGTCAGAGACCAGAAATTGAAAACAAAGATCAGAATGAAATAAAACAAAAAGACCACCAAAGTGAAGGAAAACTTTTTAAATAAAGTAGTAAAAAATAAAACACCAGGAATCCTAAAGAAGAGAAAAAAATTATAAAATAAAGGAAGAAAAAAAGGAGAAGAAACAAAAGGGAGGGGACTGGGAGATGGTGGTGGTGAAGAAGTTGTAGTAGAGGGAGAATGTAGTCTACCTGAGTAATTTTAGAGGGTGATCCTCTTGTTTCTGAGTATATTAAGTTCTTGTTTCTGAGTATATTAAGTTCTGCATTAGAAGATGCTTAGTCCCAAATGTATATAAACCAGAAATGTTTGTAGAGGGCCCCAACCTTGACCACCAAAACATACATGAGATAAAATAGGGGGACAGAATTGAATGAGGAATCTCTCAAAATGAACCAGTATGGAATATCACTTGGTTCTGGGTGCATACTGGTCATGTTTCTGAAAGTATTAACTTCCACCACTGTAGAACAAAATGAGGCAGAGAAAACACAAAACACAAAACAAAACAACAACAACAACAAAAAAAACATATCTTGTATATCTCCCAAAATTAAGTTGAGTATTTTGAAGGGAATCTAGAAGTGGAAAATATATCTAGGACCTGTAATTGTAAAAATATGAAAGTCGAAGAGGAACAATCTTAAAAATGAATAGGTGGTAAATTATTGTAGTTAATGTGGGAAAAGAGAAAAACAATTGGAAATTTATAGTCTGATATAAAAATGAGTTGTACTGGAAAAAGGAATTTTAAAAAAGGAGGGATATCCTCTGGTTCTATATACTGTAAATCCCTCTACTTCCCCAGGAGCTTTCCAGAGTTGCTTAGCCAAGAACTTGCTCTTCCCTTGCTCTTTCAGCTGGTCTTCTGGGGGAGGGGTCTGCTGTGCTGATTCTCAGGTGTTTGCACCAGGGGGAGTTGCCCCGCGCTCCACCGCATGCTGGGCTCAGTAGGTGCTGTTTATCCTATGAGGCCCCTGTTCCCTGGCGGCCCTGCTCTGTCCCAGGCAGAGGGTGACACAAGGAGGAATAACAACACTGGCGGTGGCCAGCTCTCCAGCTCTAGTCAGCTCCCACAGTATCTACCACAATTTCCCAGTCCACACCGGCCTGGATGCTCTGGGGGCAGTGGGTGCTGATCTGCACAGCTTCGGGGTGCCCAGCAGCAGGAGAGTTCTTGCTGTCCTGTGTCCTCTCCACCTCTGCCTGTCCTAGGGGGAACACAGGATCCTGGGCTTGTCCCCTGGCGCCCTGGGATCTGGGTCTATGCTGCTGGAATCCGGCTCCCAGAGCACAGCCCCTTCCATCCAGAGCTGCCGCCTGAGCTTCTCCCGAGGTCCCCCTCGGCTGGCACTCCAGCCCTTTACTGAGATTGGCCCACAGTCTGTAGCAGGTTCTCCCCTGGGGTGCACTTCCTCTGTTAGTGACTGAGAGACTAGAGGCTCCACTGCCCCTCCTGCGATTCTGCCCAAGTTCCCTGCTAAGTGCCTTTCCATTCAGGAAGAATCTGGTGTGGATTTTTATTTTTTATTTTTTTAAAGATTTATTTTCATTTATTTATGATAGACATAGAGAGAGAGAGAGAGAGAGAGAGAGAGAGAGAGGCAGAGACACAGGCAGAGGGAGAAGCAGGCTCCATGCCGGGAGCCCGACGCGGGACTCGATTCCGGGACTCCAGGATCGCGCCCTGGGCCAAAGGCAGGCGCAAAACCTCTGAGCCACCCAGGGATCCCCTGGTGTGGATTTTTAAAGTTCTTGCTTCTCCGGGACCGGGCTTTCCTGTCCTGGGAAGTTTTTGCCACCGAGCCTTAGCCCGACTCCTCGAGGGGGTCCCTCCCCCACTTGATTTTTTTTTTTCTGCTTTCCTACCTTGTTAAAAGCGAAAACTCTTCTCTCTGTAGCGTTCCAGCTGTTCTCTCTTTAAATCTCAGGTCTAATTTTTAGGTTTTCAGGATGATTTGAAAGTTATCTAGGTAAGTTTGTGGGGGCAGGTGACTTGGGGACCCTACTCCTCTGCCATGTTGCCCCGCCCCCAAGATTTTATTTATTTATTCATGAGAGACACAAAGAGAGAGAGAGGCAGAGACACAGGAAGAGGCAGAAGCAGACTCCATGCAGGGAGCCCGATGTGGGACTCAAATCTCAGGACTCCAGGATCACGCCCTGAGCCAAAGGCAGATGCTCAGCCACTGAGCCACTCAAGCATCCTGGAAAGTTGTTTTAAAACCTTATTTGGGGGCACCTGAGTGGCTCAGCGGTTGAGCTTCTGCCTTCAGCTCATAGCATGATCCCAGGGTCTCGGGATTGAGTCCTGCATCAGGCTCCCTGCAGGGAGCCTGCTCCTCCCTCTGCCTGTTTCTACTCTTTCTGTTCGCCTCTTATTAATCAATGCAATCTTAAAAAACAAAACAAAACAAAACAAAAACCTATTTTATTCTGAATGACACTGATAATACATGTAAAATTTTGTGATGCAGGTAAAACACTGTTCAGAGAGAAATTTATGGTTTGATGTATTTTTCTTATATAATATGAAAGGTCTTCAATTAGTAAGGAAAGTCTCCTTTTAAAGTAACTAATAAAAGAAGAGGTAATTAAAATAAACTGAGAACAGAAATATAGTCATCAATTGTTGAAATTGTAATCAATTAAATTTTCAAAAGATAAAAGACAAAATCAGTGAAATAAAAAGCTGATTCTCTGAAAAAAATCAATAAAATTAATAAAAGCTTAGCCAAGGTAACTGGGGAAAAATAGAATGAGAGAAGACACAAATGACCAATATCTGAAATAAGAGAGAAGGTAAGAGGTAAGATGGCATAGAAGTGAGATGACTCTAAGCCTGCCTCCTCACTAGAACACAGCTAGATAAATATAAAATCATTCTGCATACCCATGAAATCTATCAGAAGTCTTGGAAAATGAGGCTAAATATCTACAAACCAGAAAAGCAACCTATGGAAGTTTCTGGTAAATAGAAGACCATAACATAATACACCTAGGATCTAGCTTCCCATATGTATTTTATTCATCTTATTCTTTTTTCATTTTTTGTATTTTAATTTTGTTATCTTATTTTTAAAATCTTTTTCTTTCTTTTTTTTCCCCTCCAAAAATTACAGGACTAGGGAGGATTGACAATAACTAAAGAATAGGAAGAAATAATGGCCAGGAAAAAAAAAAAAGAAAGAAATAATGGCCAGGGATTTAATTAATACAGATATAAGTAAAATGTCTGAACTATAATTTAAAACAACAATTATAAGTATACTAGCTGGACTTGAAAAAAGCAAAGACACTATACAATCCCTTACTGCAGTAATAAAAAGGTAAAGTCTAGTCAGGCTGAAATTAAAAATGCTATAACCAATATGCAAACACAAATGGAGATAATAAAAATGAGGATGGATGAAGCAGAGGAACTAATCAGTGATATAAGAGTTAAAATTATGAAAAATAATTAAGCTGAAAGAAAAGAGAAGCAAAGGTATGGATGATGAAGGTAGACTTAGGGAACTCAACAATTTATTAAAATGAAATAATATTCATATCACAGGAGTCCTGGAAGATGAAGAGAGAGAAAAAAGTCAGGTTTATTCAGGCTAATTATAGCTGAAAAACTCCTTAATCTGGGAAAGGATACAGACATCAAAATCCAAGAAGCACCAAGAACTGCTATTAAATTAAACAAAAACCTAACATCACCAGGCATATCATAGTCAAATTCACAAAACACACAAGATAAAGAGAGAATTCTTTTTTAAAAAGATTTATTTATTTATTTATTTATTTATTTATTTATTTATTTATTCATGAGAGACACAGAGAGAGGTAGAGGCAGAGGGAGAAGCAGGTTCCATGCAGGAAGTCTGATGCGGAGCTCGATCCCAGGACCCTGGGATCATGACCTGAGCCAAGGAAGATGCTCAACCACTGAGCTACCCATGTGCCCCAAAGAGCGAATTCTGATATCAGTAAAGGGAATAAAACCCTTAACCTAAAAGGGAAGACAGATATGATGTGCAGTAAATCTGTTCACAGAAACTTGACAGAGCAGAAGAAAGTGGCAGAATATATTTGATGAGCTGAATGGGAAAATATGCAACCAAGAATTCTTTACCCATGAAGACTGTCATCCAGAATAAAAAGAGAAATAAAGAATTTCCCAGACAAACCAAAATTAAAGGAGTTCATGACCACTCACCTAGCCCTTCAAGAAATATTAAAGGGGACTCTGTGAGTGGGAAAAACAAGACCTAATGCAACAGAAACTAAAAAAGACCAGAGATGAAAGGGATTACAGGGAAAAGGAGAGAAAATGAGTGGGAAAAATTAGAGAGGATGATAAAACGTGAGAGACTCCTAACTCTGGGAAATTAACAAGGGATAGAGGCAGGGGAGGCAAGTGGAGGATGGGGTGACTTGGGTCATGGGCACTGAGGAGGGCACTTGATGGAATGAGCACTGGGTGTGTTATACTATATGTTGGCAAATTGACCTCCAATAAAAATATATATATAATATATATATATATAAAACTTCTTTTAAAAAATTAAAAGGACCAGAGAACATCACCAGAAACACCAACTCTAAAGATAATACAATTCATACCTTTCAATAATCACTCTGTAAATGGACTAAATGTTTCAATCAAAAAACAGGGTATCAAGTTGGATTTAAAAAATGGTTCATAGATATGCTGCCTACAAGAGACTCATTTTAGACCTAAAGACCTCTACAGATTGAAAGTGAGGGGAGGGAGAAACAGAATGATCTATCATGCAAATTGATGTTAAAAGAAAGCCAGACTAGCCATACTAGGTTCTATAAAAAAACTTATCAAGCAACACCTGAAAAACAAAAATCCATTCAAGAAATGGGCAGAAGACATGAAGAGACATTTCTCCAATGAAGTTATACAAATGGCCAATAGATACATAAGATGCTCAACATCACTCATCAAGTAAATAGAAATAAAAATCAGGATGAGATCCACCTCACACCTGTCAGAATGGCTAAAATTAACAACACAAGAAACAACAGGCATCGACAAGGAGATGGAGAAGGGGGAACCCTCTTACACTGTTGGTGGGAAGACAAACTCATGCAACCACTCTGGAGAAGATAGGGAGGTTCCTCAGAAAGTTAAAAATAGACCTATCCTAAGATTCAGCAATTGCACTACTAGATATTTATCCAAAGGATACTAAAATACAGATTCAAAGTGGTATGTGCACCTAGAGGTTTATAGTAGCATTATCAATAATAGCAAAACTATAGAGAGAGCCCAAATATTCATTGGCTGATGAATGCATAAAGAAGAGGTGATATATATATATATATATATATATATATATATATATATATATATCAGAATATTACTCAGCCATCCAAAAGAATTAAATCTTGTCATTTGTAATGACATGGATGGAACTAGAGTAAATTATACTAAGTGAAATAAGTTAGAGAAAAACTAATATATGATCTCACTCATATGTGGAGTTTGAGAAAGAAAATAGATGAACATAGGAGAAGGCAGGGAGTAAGGAAGAGAGGTAAATAAACCATAAGGGACTCTTAATGATAGACAACAGACTGAGGGTTGATGGAGGGAGGTGCGTGATGGGTTGGGATAGATGGGTGAAGGGTCTTAAGGAGGGCACTTTTTGTGATGAGCATTGGGTATTTTATGCAAGGGATGAATCACTGAATTCTACTCCAGAAAACAATATTGCACTGTATGTTAACTAAGTAAAATTTAAATAAAAATTTAAAAAAAATAAAAGAGGGAACATTATTGTAAAATACAAAGAAATTAAGAGGATATTTTGTATAACTTTATACTGACAAAAACAACAATTTAATTTGAAAAACCCAGGAAGATCTTGAAAAGTACAAATTGCTGAAATTAAATCAAGAAAAGATCACCTAAAAAATTTTAAAAAAAGATCACCTAAATAGATTTATATCTAGTAGAGTATATGAATCTGTAGGTAAAATCATTCCAATATAAGTATTTCCAGAGCCAGATGACCTTATTGGTGAATTCTACTAGGCATTTAAAAAATAAAAATAAAAATAAATAAATAAAATATATATATATAATACCAATAATACACGATCTCTTTAGGAGTTAGAGGAAAAAGAAACATTTCCAATTCATCTAATGAGGCAAGTACTTTATACTAAAAGCAGACAAACCATATTAAAATAAGAAAAAAAAACTACAGGCTACATGAACATAATTGCAAAAATCCTTCACAAAATATTAGCAATCAAAATCCAGCAATACATAAAAATTACCATGAATAATCACCAAGTGGGTCTTAATTAAACAATGGAAGACTGGTTCAATACTTAAAAACTGGTTGATGTGATTTATCTTATTGAAAGACTGTATTAGAAAACAAACATATGGGGATCCCTGGGTGGCGCAGTGGTTTGGCGCCTGCCTTTGGCCCAGGGCACGATCCTGGAGACCTGGGATCGAGTCCCACGTCGGGCTCTCGGTGCATGGAGCCTGCTTCTCCCTCTGCCTGTGTCTCTGCCTCTCTCTCTCTCTCTCTCTCTCTGTGACTATCATAAATAAATAAAAAATTTAAAAAAAAAGAAAACAAACATATGATGATACAATAAATAAAGCATTTGAAAAAAACATCTATTCATGTTAAAGTTTCTTAGCAAATTTCCTAATTCAGGAGGAAAATGTCATGTCATCCTGCAAAGGAGGTACATCTTCCCTCTACACAGGGCCCAACCTACTAGTGCAAGGTTATAATAAAAGCCCTAGGTAGTATGGGTGATCCAAAAACAGAGAAAACCTCAGAATTTCTTCCTGGAGACCAAGACTCTAGATTTTACCTGAGAACTGAAGTGATACTAGAAACATTGAGAAATAAAAAGGAGAGAGAGAGAGAGAGAAAGCTGTATGAATTTTCTTAATCAATTGGTTATGACAAAATGTCATACAAAGTTCTATCCCCAAAGAAAATGTGAGAGAGTGGAATATTTTCTTTCCTCAAAGTGGAGGACGGAAATGGTGAAGCATCTTAGATAGTCTCTCTCCGTCTTCCAGACTACAAAATAACGTGGGAAAGTAGAAATGTCTCCTGTGAGCATACAATGGGGGTGGGCTGGAAAAGAGCCAAAGTTGAAAATATTGAAGTCAGAACCAAGGAGTATTATTGCAGTGCAAGACTGGATTGATGACAGAGAACCACAATGCACATCTCAATAGGATCGGGTGGATTGGAGCTATAATGGGCTGTGGGGACCCTGTAGCAAATTATCGCAGTGTAATGATTGTTTTGATCACAGTCTTGCTAGTTAATAATGAGAATCCATATAAATTGTTACCAAGATTCTAAGTCTTTCTCCACATTGTTATGTCAGTTGTCTCTGCTTCTTACCCTATAATTTTTCATTCTTGTATTATTTAGGATGGGTGTAATATTATAGCAAATATATCCAAAATGTAAATAGCTTAAGGACCATAGAGGTTTATTTCTCACTAATGTTGATATTCCAAGGTGGTTCCAAGTTGGCACGGCTCTTTTTCACATAGTTCTTTAGGAACACAGGCCAATGATGGCCCTGCTATCTTAAATATATGCCTGTGAGGTTTTCCCGGTAAAGATGCTCAACTGGGGAAAAGGAAACAGTGTGAAGTAACTCGTGGGTGGTTTTTATGGGCAAGATATAATGAAATTTAATCTATATTCCAAGGCTTGAGCTTAATTAACATGACTATCCCAAAGGAAGCTAACCCAAAGGATGTTAGCAACTGATTTGGTTGATACCAAACCAAACCTACAAAAACCTATATGCAGGGCTATATTAAACTTGGATTTAAGATATTCTGGAATCTCACATTCAGTAAGTTTAGGAGAAGGGAGTGCTAAAATGGGATTTTTGAGATGAGATAAGAACTAAATGATAAAGTGGCAGGAAAGGACTGTGGCTAGCAACTGAATCATATGTTGCAGACTGTTTGATTGCCTCTTGCCCCTTTAAGCTAATATTCACATCTACATTCCCTAAAATCCCTAGTCACAGAAAAGGGTCACAATAGAAAAAGAGAGAGAAAGGGATAGATATCTTGAGGACACTTCCCAAGGATATTTCATGCTTATTCTGACCTTCTCTGCTCTTTGACTCTTTTCCATCTGATTCTAAACCTTGGGATCTTTTAGGTTTGTATTAGTCAGTTCACTTTGCCTTAACAAAGTACCACAGACTGAGTAACTAAAACAACAGAAATGTGTTTTTTCACAGATCTGGAAGCTGGAAGTCTGAGATCAGGGTGCCAGTGTGGTCAGTTTCTGGCAAGAGATCTCTTCCTGGTTTGAAGATGGCTACTTCTCACTCAGTCCTCACATGGCCTTTCCTCAGTGCATGAACATGGAAAGAAAAAAGATCTCCTTTTCTTCTTTCTTTCTTGGAAGTCTACCAGTTCTATCAGATTAGAGCCCCACCTTTATGATCTCATTTAAAGTATATATTTTTTTCTAACTGTATTTTTATTATTATTGTTTTTATTGAGGTATAACTGACATAACATTATGTTAGATGTATGTGTACAATGTAAGAATTCAATATACTTGTATATATTGCAAAATATTCACCACAATAAGTCCAGTTAATATTCATCATCATACATAGTTAAAATTTTTTGTGTGATGAGAACTTTCAAGATCCACCCTCCTAGCTATTTTCAAGTATACAATATTATTAAATATAATCATTATGCCATATATTACATTCCTATAAATTAATTTTGTAACTGGAAATTTGTACCTTCAACCTCTGAATTACTCTTAAAGTAACCTTAATTAGTCCCCCTAATCTTAGTTACTCCTTAAAGACCCTGTCTCCAAATATAATCACCCTGGGAATTAAGGCTTTGACATATATATTTGAGGGGAATACAATTCAGTCCATAGCAAGGTTCAATTTTAGTACTTGGGCACCATCACATCTTTTCCTAAGGTCTCTTTACTAGGCTCACCTCTCCAGATCTTCATGCAAGGAATGATTCATTACACTTAGCAGGAGATCCTAACACTAGTTCCATTCAGCTGAGACCTGGTTTCTTCTTCACTCCTCTTTTAATAAGATGCAATTCTGCAAAAGGGGATGTAAAAAACAAACAAACAAACAAACAAACAAAAAAAACCTTAACAACTAGAGTTAATAATCAGGAATCACAAGTACAGTGGCCAAGATAGATTCATTTCAAGGAGGTCTGTCTCACCTAAATGATGGCCTTATCCAATGTCTGGGTGTACAGCTCTGGATCCCACAATAGGAAAAAGACTACGAGAAGGTGGGCAAATATTAGGATCCTAATGAAACGGCCACAATTTCAGATTAGGTCAGTTTTATTGGTAAATTCTTGGAATGTAAGCCAAAAGCTTCTAGATAAAATTTAAGTGGGAGGCTATAGCCTGCTGGACTCTTGAAGCCCCAGCTTCTCTAGAAACTACCAGGATTAGATAAGTGAGCTATTTCTGACAGTTGAGTGAAGCTCTCAATCCAATATCAGGCTTCATTCTCATTGTCTTGGAAATTGAATAAACTTAATGTTCTTAATACAGCTGACTCTAACAATGTGGCATCTAGGGGCACTTACACTCGCACAATTAAAAAAAAATCAATGACAAAGAATCCATGAATAACTTTACTACTGATGACCTACTATTGACCAGAAGCCTTAATAACATAATGGTTATTGGTTAACACATATTTTATATGTTATACATGCTGTATTGTTATAATAAAAGCTAGAAAAATAAAATGTTATTAAGAAAATGAGAAAATACATTTATAGCTCGTTACTCTATTCATCAAAATATATATGTACTTTCAAATAAAATATATATATGTATATATATAATCTGTTTTTAAGTGGACTAACACAGTTCAAATTCTTTTTTTTTTGTTATTATTTTTTTTAATTTATTTTTTATTGGTGTTCAATTTACTAACATACAGAATAACCCCCAAGCCCATCACCCATTCACTCCCACCCCCCGCCCTCCTCCCCTTCTACCACCCCTAGTTCGTTTCCCAGAGTTAGCAGTCTTTACGTTCTGTCTCCCTTTCTGATATTTCCCACACATTTCTTCCCCCTTCCCTTATATTCCCTTTCACTATTATTTATATTCCCCAAATGAATGAGAACATATAATGTTTGTCCTTCTCCGACTGGCTTACTTCACTCAGCATAATACCCTCCAGTTCCACACAGTTCAAATTCTTGTTGTTAAAGGATTAACTGTATTTCTAATTGGATGGGTTAAGGGCCTCAAGACCTGGAGTAATTATATTTGCTATTCTAACTTCCAGGGCTACTGGTTCCCCAGCTACAGTGAGATATGAACTAGAGGGTGGTATTTCTTTAGCAGTGGGAGTTCTCCATCTGCTACCCAGCTCTCTTTTAATGTTGAGGTTTTCCGTCATTAAAAAAAAAACTTAGAAAACTTCTTGTGTGTTAAACCAGGGGACATTTAAGGAAAACCATCCTCTGTTGTATCAGAAATACCTTTTAACTTAAAATCTCTGGTATAGGCAAATAATATGTTTCCTGACTAATCCCTGCTTTCATGGGTCAAATTCTCCCCCAGGTAGTTGAAATGTTTTCTCTCTTGGGTCTGGAGTATACACTCTTGTTTACTAGTAAGTTAATTCAGCAAATATTTATTGAGAACCTATGATGTGATTTGAGATACAGGAATGAAGAAAAAAAAGACAAAAATCCCTACTTTTGTGAGTGTTTTCACAGTTTCTGGTATAGGACTACTGACATTCATAGTATACTAGAGAGTGGAAGGGAAAAATAATAAGACAGGAAATAAGGATAGCAAATGGCAGAAGAAGACTTTTGAGATTTTGATAAGACCATCTGGCATTCTCAGGACAGCAAGCAGGCCAATGTCACACAAAATGTAGAATATTGAAATATGAAGTCAGAGAGGTAATGGAGGACCAGATGTCATGGAGGACCCTATAGGCTTTTCTAAGAACTGGACCTTTTACTGAGGCTGTAAGAGGACCCCTGTAAAATAAGAATCAGTCAATCAATCAATTAATCAAAAAATCAATTTTTTCTGTTGGTTCCTGACAAAGGGATCCTAAAACCCTTGTTTCCTAAGTTTTCTGAAGTTATAGGAGTAGTAGGAGCATCTTATGTTCTAATGTTTGGTCATTGACCCTGATTTCTGACAAAGAGCTTTTAAATTCCTTGGAATTTCCTGGGTGATAGTACCATCATTTTTCTAAGAAGTGATTCTGGGTGGGCTCCTGGATGACTTCTGGATGGGGGCTGGTGATAGACCAAGACATAATTAAAAGCTAGGAATATTCATTCTCACCCTCCATTCTCCAGAGATGGAGGGAGGCTGGCAATGAAATTATTAATTGATTATACCTACTTGATGAAGACTCTCTACAAATCCCAGTAGAGTAGGTTTGAAGAGCTTCCAAACTGGTCAACACATCCAGTTATCAAGAGGGTGGTGCACCCCATCTCTATCAGACAGAAGTTCCTGTAGTTGGGACCCTTTCAGACTTTTATCTTTTCATCTAGCTGTTTAATCGCATCTTTTATCATATCCTTTATTATACAATAAACTGGTAAACTTAAGTGTTTCACTGAGTTCTCTCAGTTGTTCCAGAAAATAATTGAATCCAAAGTGGGAGAGGTCATGAAAACCTCTTATTTGTAGCCAAGTCAGTCAGAAGCTGTGAGTAACTGGCGGACCTATTATTTATGACTGACATCTGAAGTGGAAGGCAGTCTCATGGGAATAAGTCCTTAAATTATGGGCTCTGCACTAACACTGGTTAATGTCAAAATTAAACTGGACTGTAGGGCATTTAGCTGAGATTACGGAGAATGGTTTTGTGGGGAAAATAAAAAACTCACAAATTTAGTGTCCAAAAACGTTATGAGTATGGTAAGTACTTTATAGATTTTGCATACTAACCTTTTATCAGATATGTCATTTCCAAATATCTTTTCTCATTCCAAAGGTTGTCTTTTAGTTTTGTTGATTGTGTCCTTTGCTGTGTAGAAGCTTTTTATCTGGATGAAGTCCCTATGGTTTATTTTTGCTTTCATTTCCCTTATCTCCAGAAATGTGTCTAGCAAGTAGCTGCACCACTGAGGTCAAAAAGGTTACTGCCTGTGTTCCTTTCTAGGATTTTGATGGTTTCCTGTCTCACATTTAGGTCTTTCATCCACTTTTAATTTATTTTTTGTGTATGGTGTAAGAAAGTGGCTCAATTTCATTCTTTTGCATGTTGCTCTTCAGTTTTTCCCAACACCATTTCCTTAAAAGACAGTCTTTTATCCATTGGATATCCTTTGTGGTTTTGGTAAAGATTAGTTGACTCGATAGTTGCAGGTACATTTCTGGGCTTTCTGTTCTGTTCCCTTGATCTATGTGTCTGTTTTTGTGCCAGAACCATACTTGATGATCATACAGCTTTGTAATGTAACTTGAAGTCCAGAGCTGTGATGCCTCCAGCTTTGTTGTTCTTCAAGATTGCTTTGGCTATTTGGGGTCTTCTGTGATTCCATACAAATTTTAGGATTATTTTTTCTACATCTGTGAAAAATACTGATGTTATTTTCATAGGAATTGCATTAAATGTGTAGATTGCTTTGGGTAGTACAGACATTTTAACAATATTTGTTCTTCCAATTCATGAGCATGGAATGTTTTCCCATTTCTTTGTGTCATTTTCAATTTCATGCATAAGTGTTGTATAGTTTTCAGAGTACAGATATTTTACCTCTTTAGTTAGGTTTCTTCCTAGGTATCTTATGGATTTTGGTGCAATTTTAAATGAGATCAATTTCTTGATTTCTCTTTCTGCTGTTTCATTATTGGTATATAGAAATGTAATGGATTTCTGTATGCTGATTTTATATCCTGTGACTTTGCTAATTCTTGTATCAATGCTAGCAATTTTATGATGGAGTTTTTTTATTTTTCTACATAGAGGATAATGCCGTCTGCAGAGTGTAAGTTTGACTTCTTCCTTGCTGATTTGGATGCCTTTTATTTCTTTTTGTCGTCTGATTGCTGAAACTAGGACTTCCAGTACTACACTGGACAACAGTGGTAAGAGTGGACATCCATGTAATGTTCCTGACCCTAGGGTAAAAGTTCTTAGTTTTTCCCCATTGAGGATGATATTAGCTGTGGATCTTTTGTAAACAGCCTTTATGACGTTGAGGTATGCTCTTTTTATCTCTACTCTCTTGAGAGTTATTACTGAGAATTGATGCTGTCCTTTGTCAAATGCTTTTTCTGCTTCTATTGAGAGTCATATGATTCTTGATCTTTTCTTTTATTAACGTGGTGTATCATGTGGATTGATTTGTGAATATTGAACCATCCTTGCAATCCAGGAATAAATCCCACTTGGTCATGGTGAATAATTCTTTGAATGTACTGTTGGATTTGACTTGCTAGTTTGTTGAGAATTCTGGCATCCATGTTCATTAGGGGTATTGGCCTATATTTCCCTTTTTAGTGGGGTCTTTATCTGATTTTGGAATCAAGGTAATTCTGGCCTTATAGAATGAGTTTGGAAGTTTTCCTTCTACTTCTTTTTTTGGAACAGTTTAAAAAGAATAGATATTAACTCTTCTTTAAATGTTTTAGAGAATTCTTCTGTGAAACCATCCTGTTCTGGACTCTTGTTTGGTGGGAGATATTTGATTACAGATTCAATTTCATTGCTGGTTATCAGCTTTTTCAATTTTTCTATTTCTTCCTGTTTCAGTTTTGGTAATTTATATATTTCTAGGAATTTATCTATTTCTTCCAGATTGCCTAATTTGTTGGCATATAATTTTTCATAATATTCTCTTATAATTATTTGTATTTTTGTAGTCATCTGTCCTTTCTTATTTGTGATTTTATTTATGTGGAACCTTTCTCTTTTCTTTTAGATAAATCTGGGTAGGGGTTTATCCATTTTAATAATTTTTTCAAAGAACCAGTTCCTGGTTTCATTGATCTATTCCACTGGAGTTGTGGGAGGGGGTTTATTTCTATATTATTTATTTCTGCTCTAATCTTTATTATTTCCCTCCCTCTGATGGCTTTAGGCTTAATTTGGTGTTCTTTATCTAGCTTCTTTAGATGTAAGGTTATGTTATGCATTTGAGATTTTTCTTGCTTTTCAAGTAGGCCTGTATTGCTATATATTTCCCTCATAGGACTGCTTTTGCTGCATCCCAAAGGTTTTGGACCATCGTGTTTTTATTTCCTATTTTTCCATGTATTTTAAATTTCTTCTTTAATTTCCTTTCATGCTTTAGTAAGATGTTCCTTAATCTCAATGTATTTGTGGCTTTCCAAATTTTTCTTGTGGTTGACTTCAAGTTTCATTATGTTGTTGTCTCAAAACATGCATGGTGTGATCACAATCTTTCTGTGCTTGTTGAGGCCTGATGTGTGACCCAGTATGTGACCTATTCTGGAGACTGGAAACTTTTAAATTTGTGGTTTTCATTTACTGAGAAAACCACTCTGTCTCTATTACAGTGCAAGATCACCTTTGTCATAAATTTTATGGGATATATATGTAATATATATAAATCTATTTGGGTACCATTACTTTGCATTAGCATATTTCTGTTTCTTTCATTCACTCATTCATTTCTTTTTCTTTTGTTTTGTGCTAGTAATTGTATCACTCCATCATACTTTACTTGAGGATTCATCTTGATATCATGTAGAATAACTCCTCCATTTTTATTATTTTTCTCTTGATATCATGTAGTATAACTCCATTTTTGTTCCTTTTCTCAAGACTATCTTGACTATTCTCAATTTGTTGCATTTCCTCTAGATTTTAGAATTAGCTTCTCAATTTTCACTATTGTATCTCCTGTTATCTTGTTTGCAATTGCATTACATTCACATTGTTCTTTGGAACTACATAACAACTTTATAATAATCAGTTTTCTGATACATCAGCAGGTTTTACTTAATTTCTCTTGATAATGTACATTTTTTAGACTAGAGTATATAGTCCCCCAAGTTTTCTCCTGAGGGTCTGTTGGATCATTTCCTTTAATTATCAAGATTCTATGAGAAATTCTAGTCTTCTTCTCAGATTTTTTTGTTATTGTTTTGTTTTTGTTTTTAATTATATATTTTTGCACTACATAGCCTCAGAATTTGCAAATATCTTGCTGGCAAAACTTATAATTTGATCAAGGCCCCATAAATCTCTGAAATTAATAGGTGGACATTGTGTGACTGCTGAAGTTTCTGCTGGTTTTTCTTTTCCCAATGAGTCCCATCTTCTGATGTTTAATTCCAGATTCTGAGCCTCCAGTTACTTAAAATCAGGAAGTGCTCTCAGGAAAACAACTTCAGATAATGATACAAGATCATGATTCTCTCCAGGACTTTCAACTATTGTGTGGTACATCCTTAGCTATTCTTCCATCTAGTGAATTTTTGTTTCATCTGCATCTTTAGGCATTGAGATGTTGCATTCTGATTTGCAGATGTTTTGTCTTAACTCTTTATCCTCTAATCTCTCAAGCTTCAGAATTCAGAAATGGTGAGAGAGAAAAATGAGCCATATATTGAGGACATTGAATCTCCAAAATTTTATTACTAGTCCCTCACAATCACCAACAGCTTTCCTGGTTCTTCAGTAGCTGCCTCTTTTTGAATGAAGCCAGAACCTGAGCCCAAAGCTACAAGTAGACCTAAAGAAAGAGCAACGTCTAGCTATGTATCCTGTTATCCAATTTGTTTTTTATTTTTTTCTTTTTCAGGATCGTCAGATTGATGAATATTTGATAAATTTATCTTTGATAAATCTTTGCCCTCCTTATAGTTGTTTTCTTGACCTATAAAAAGAAATTGGCAAATGTTGGAAGATTAAAAAAAAAGTATTGAATAACAGTTCATTTTTTCTTCAGTTCTATTTTTCCTTGCTCTCAAATCTTCACTGCCACTGAAACAGACTTCCACAGGGTCCACAGTATCCAAAGTTCACTGGCAGGACAATCTGTTTATTTATGGGGCCCATTGAAAAATGAACGTAAGGAACCTCCTATTTAAAAATTATTAACACCAGCAGAGCTTAACTTAGTGCAGAGAATTTCTAAATGTGGGGTCCTATGCAACAACATAGTAACCTCTTGCCCCTGGCTCTTATCACTGGATTCAGGAAAGATTGAGAAGCAGACTAAATAAATCTATTTTAATTTTCCTTCTTTTCATTCTTTTTTTTTTCATTCTTTTTAAAATTGTAACTCATTGAAGAGGTATGAAATATCTCATATATTTGCAAAAGCATAACTATTTATTTTTCTTTTTAATGCCACTATATATCTACATTTCAATTTTACATTTTGTAAGCATAGAGCTGTTGATTAAAATGAGAAAACACAAGTTTTTAATATCATGTTTGAAACAATTTATATTAGGTGTTGTCATCTCTATGTGTTAACTGGGAAAATATGAAAAATGTTAGTCCTCAGAAGAATGGGAATAAAACCTTCAAAATATTAGAATGTGCAGCTATGAAATTATGCACATACAACAGAACATAAGAGACATCTGTGTCTCATCAACTCTTTGCCTTGCTCTGGAAAAACCTCCATAGTAATTTTTCTACGGTTATTGTTGTCCACAATTTGTAAGCTGTTAATGTCAGCATTCAGACTACAGATGCCTCATGCTTTTAACAACTTGAGGGAGGTTTCCACTGCTCCACCAGTAAATTGCACTAATTTGTAAGATAATAAGATGGGCTAAAAGGCACACAGCCTGACATATTTGCATAATTCTTTGAAATGCCTCATGTCTCTTTTTATCTAATGGGAAACCTCTCATGTTACTATATTAGGGTTTTCTCCACATTTGCCTTAAATTTGGGAACTGTAGCTTCCTACTAGAAAGATCTTCAGGGCCTGTTTTCAGAAATCATGTGCCACTGAACAAAACACTATAATAAAGACCTTCATAAACTTATAAAAATAAGACTAGTTAGAGAGGACCTGAGGCTAATGCTATTCATATGATCTCAACACTACAGTTTAGTAGTCCCTGAATTTGTGATACTGAAATAAACATGAGTGAGGCTTTTTATCCCTAATACCTAAAGAACTCTGTGTTTATCATCACAATTTAAATATTAGTGCTTAACTATTAAAGTTAAATAACACATGCTTCTGTGGAAACCCTAATCAAATAGGACTAGGAGAAAGTAATAACCACCTCATCTGTGGATACTGGGGTAATGGTTGTTTCTTCGTAGCATTGAGGATGTCCAGATCAGAATAGGTGAGGAGAGATGGGGTAACTGGGTGATGGGTATTAAGCGGGAACTTGATGGAATGAACACTAGGTGTTATATGCAGCGGATGCATTTCTAAATTCTACATCTGAAACCAATAATACACTATATGTTAATTAAATTGAATTAAAAAAAAAAAAAAGAAAGGAGTAGAGAATTGACGGATTCACCTACCTTACTCAGGCAATTTTCTATCACAAGAAATCATGACATCACCTTAACCATGATATCTTCAATTAACCAAATCCTAATCCTTTTAGCACATGAGATCTAAAAATGTTAAAAAATAAAATGGCTGCTATGCACCGGTATAGAATTAAAGATCAGGAATTCTTTAATGTATTTTCTTAGCTTTACTCAGTATTTTAAAACTTCTTTGGCAGGAATATAGGGGTATACATAATAGTAAATATCTAGACATTTGAATTGATACATGCAGGAATGTATCATCTAAACTATATGCAAAAAGTTTTTATGAAACCTATCACATTTTCCCTATGTTGATTTTAGTGCATGATAAGAAGTACACTATATAGAATTAATGAAATTAAAAATTATTTCTATCCTTTGGGTAATAATTTCAACAGCAACAGGTATAATAATAGTAGCAGCTAATCTACCTCATGGGGAAATATTTTTTCATTATTGCTTCAAATCTATCGCAAATCTTATAAATGAAAAACAGAAAATTATTTCTTATCTACCTCTAACTCAGTGAACTGTTCTGGGCATTACTTGTTGACTTAGTTGAAATCAAGTGGCTAAAATACTATTTAGGGATCCCTGGGTGGCGCAGCGGTTTAGCGCCTGCCTTTGGCCCAGGGCGTGATCCTGGAGACCCAGGATCGAATCCCACATCAGGCTCCCGGTGCATGGAGCCTGCTTCTCCCTCTGCCTATGTCTCTGCCTCTCTCTCTCTCTCTCTCTGTGACTATCATAAATAAATTTTAAAAAATAAAATAAATAAAAATTTAAAAAAATAAAATACTATTTAATATTCTGAGTGCTTAATTATAAAGAACATGAAATGCTAAAGCAAAAATGAGCTATCTTTAGTGTTCATCACATATGCTTTAGATGGAGGACTTAGTGAATTGAGGACAGTTTTAAATATTTAATCATTTAATTGCTGATGATGAGATGACTGGGTAGCTCAGTGGTTGAGCATCTGCCTTCAACTCAGGGCATGTTCCTGGGATCCAGGACAGAGTACCACATGGAGCTCCTTGCAGGGACCCTGCTTCTCCCTCTGCCTTTGTCTCTGCCTTTCTCTGTGTGTCTCTCATGAATAAATAAATAAAATATTTTTTTAAAAATGCTGATGATACAATTTATTTTATTTATTTTTTTTTAAATTTTTGTTTATTTATGATAGTCACACAGAGAGAGAGAGAGAGAGAGAGGCAGAGACACAAGCAGAAGGAGAAGCAGGCTCCATGCACCGGGAGCCCGACGTGGGATTCGATCCTGGGTCTCCAGGATCGCGCCCTGGGCCAAAGGCAGGCGCTAAACCGCTGCGCCACCCAGGGATCCCTGATGATACAATTTAAAAGTGATTTTTTTTTTCCTCTGAAGGATATTATACATTTACTTTATGGTAGAGATATTCTGGGTGGCATCTTTTTGTGTCTTTATTTTAATTTTTTAAAAAAGGTTTTATGTATTTATTCATGAGAGACACAGAGAGAGGCAGAGACAGGCAGAAGGAGAAGCAGGCTCCTTGTGGGGAGCCTGATGTGGGACTCAATCCCAGGACTCCAGGATCATGACCTGAGCCAAAGGCAGAGGCTCAACCACTGAGCCACCCAAATGTCACTTGTGTTTTTACCTTTAGACTGCCGTTTGTTAATAGTGTAATTACTAAAAGATTTTAATGAAAACAATAAAAAAAAAGTTCATTTGAACTTTGGGTATTATTGATTTGTTAATCAACTAGCATCTTTTAAAGATTAAATGATCAAACTCCTTAAATAGTTACACATTAGTAAAAAATACCATAAATCTGGATACATTTAAAAGGCTGAAATTTCCCTACCTTTTATGAAATTACTGTGAACATAATCACTTTATTTTTTTTATGAAAATTACAATTCAAACACATATTTTCCTAAATGCTTTAGCATCATAAAAGCAGACAAATCACAAAAACGTAATTATAAAACTGAAATATTTATCACAACATAATTTAAAAATACCATTTATAAATAACTATTAAATAACTATTACTTATTTAAATATCTTTGTCACCATTGTTTTTATTCCTTTCCAACTTCATCATCATATGGTCTTAATAATCTTAATAAAATTTTTTTAAAACGTTGTCTTAGACGAGTCAATAGCTAAAACTCTGGGTTAGTAATCAATTATTTATTTTCATGGCACAGGTAAGTCCTTGTGAGCACTTCAAAATTACTTAAATACACATCACTGATCCTCATGCTAAATTTCTAATTGATTGTTAAATTGTGCCAAATCAATAATATTTTACAACCAAGCCTTCACATTTTAGCTTTCCTTTTATGCAATCCATGGTTCACTCTTAAGTGGTATACATCTGTCATTTCCCATTTTCTTATAATTACATTGATATGCTTTATTATAAGTATATATTTCATTTGTAAAGTGAATCATTTTATAATCATTTATAAAATCCCCATACAAATGAACACTCCAATTCATATTTCTATTATATCTACTCTTATTTTATATCACAACTCTTTTTTCTAATAATTTATACTAATATTTCTTTTGAGGATTATTATGAGTGCATAGTCTTAAAAATTCAATTTTTCTAATTAAGTGTTTTATCAACAAAATATTATGCTATTATCAAATAAAACATAATAAAACTATTACTATCTAGGAGAGGCGGGGCAAGATGGCAAAAGAGTAGGGTCCCCAAGTCACCTGTCCCCACCAAATTACCTAGAAAACCTTCAAATCATCCTGAAAATCTAGGAATTCGGCCTGAGATTTAAAGAGAGAGCAGCTGGAATGCTACAGAGAGAAGAGTTCGGGCTTCTATCAAGGTCGGAAGACGGGGAAAAAGAAAGAAAGAAACAAAAGGCCTCCGAGGGGGAGGGGCCCCACCAGGAGCCGGGCTGAGGCCGGGGCGAGTGTCCCCAGGACAGGAGAGCCCCGTCCCGGAGGAGCAGGAGCTGCACCGACCTTCCCGGGCGGAAAGGGGCTCGCGGGGAGGTGGGGCAGGACCCAGGAGGGCGGGGATGCCCTCGGGTTCCCCGGGACAGGAACAGAGCAACTGCGCCCCGGGACAGTGCGCCGAGCTCCCTAAGGGCTGCAGCGCGCACGGCAGGACCCGGAGCAGCTCGGGGGGCTCGGGGGCGGCTCCCTGGAGAGGGCTGCGGGGCCCCGGGAGCAGCTGGGGGGGCTCGGGGGCGGCTCCGCGGAGTGGGCTGCGGGGCGGGAGCAGCTCAGGGGGCTCAGGGGCGGCTCCGCGGAGGGGGCTGCGGGGCGGGAGCAGCTTGGGGGGGCTCGGGGGCGGCTCCGCGGAGGGGACTGCGGGGCGGGAGCAGCTCGGGGGGCTCGGGGGGCTCGGGGGAGGGGGCTGCGGGGCGGGAGCAGCTCGGGGGGCTCGGGGGCGGCTCCGCGGAGGGGGCTACGGGGCGGGAGCAGCTCAGGGGGCTCGGGGGGCTCGGGGGAAGGGGCTGCGGGGCGGGAGCAGCTCGGCGGGACTCGGGGGCGGCTCCGCGGAGGGGGCTGCGGGGCGGGAGCAGCTCGGGGGCGGCTCCGCGGAGGGCGCTGCGGGGCGGGAGCAGCTCGGGGGGGCTCGGGGGCGGCTCCGGGGAGGGGGCTGCGGGGCGGGAGCAGCTCGGGGGGGGCTCGGGGGCGGCTCCGCGGAGGGGGCTGCGGGGCGGGAGTGTGAATCCAACAGCGCAGGCCCCGGAGCACAGGGCGCCGGGACACAGCCCAGGATCCAGCCTCCCCCGGGACAGGCAGAGGCCGGGAGGATCCAGGACAGCGAGGACGCTCCTGCCCCGAACTGAGCAGATCAGCGGCCCCGCCCCGGAGCCTCCAGGCCCTGCAGACGGAGAGCTCTGGAGTTCCTGCGGGGGCTGAATCCAGGGCTGCAGAGCTGCCCCGCCACTGGGGCTTTTCCTCCTGGGGCCTCACCGGGTAAACAACCCCCACTGAGCCCTGCACCAGGCCGGGGGCAGAGCAGCTCCCCCAAGTGCTAACACCTGAAAATCAGCACAACAGGCCCCTCCCCCAGAAGAACAGCTAGACAGACAGGGAGAAAACAAATTATTGACCAAGCAGTACTGGAAAGTTCCAGGGGAAGTCAAGGGACTTAAAGTATACAGAATCAGAGGATACTCCCCCTTGTTTGTTTGTTTGTTTGTGTGTTTGCTTTTTTGATTTCTGTTTCCTTTCACCCCTTTTCTTTTTTCTTTTTTTTTCCTTTTTCTTCTTTTTTTTTTCTCTTTATTCTTCCTTTTTTCTTTTTCTTTTCTTCTTTCTCTACTCTCTTTATCCCCTTTTCCCCATACAACTTGTTTTTGGCCACTCTGCACTGAGCAAAATGACTAGAAGGAAAACCTCACCTCAAAAGAAAGAATCAGAAACAGTCCTCTCTCCCACAGAGTTACAAAATCTGGATTACAATTCAGTGTCAGAAAGCCAATTCAGAAGCACTATTATACAGCTACTGGTGGCTCTAGAAAAAAGCATAAAGGACTCAAGAGACTTCATGACTGCAGAATTTAGAGCTAATCAGGCAGGAAAAAAAAATCAATTGAATGAGATGCAATCCAAACTAGAAGTCCTAACGACGAGGGTTAGCAAGGTGGAAGAACGAGTGAGTGACATAGAAGACAACTTGATGGCGGGGATCCATGGGTGGCTCCGCGGCTGGTGCCTGCCTTAGCCCAGGGCGCGATCCTGGAGTCTGGGGATCCAGTCCAGCGTTGGGCTCCTGACATGGAGCCTGCTTCTCCCTCTGCCTGTGTCTTGCCTCTCTCTCTCTCTCTGTGTGTGTGTGTGTGTGTCTATCATAAATAAATAAATAAATATTTTTAAAAAGACAAGTTGATGGCAAAGGGGGAACCTGAGGAAAAAAGAGACAAACAAAAGATCATGAGGATAGATTAAGGGAAATAAGTGACAGCCTGAGGAAGAAAAATCTACGTAAATTGGGGTTCCCGAGGGCGCCAAAAGGGACAGAGGTCCAGAATATGTATTTGAACAAATCCTAGCTGAAAACTTTCCTAATCTGGGAAGGGAAACAGACATTCAGAACCAGGAAATAGAGAGATCCCCCCCTAAAATCAATAAAAACCATTCAACACCTCGACATTTAATAGTTAAGTTTGCAAATTCCAAAGATAAAGAGAAGATCCTTAAAGCTGCAAGAGACAAATCCCTAACTTATATGAGGAGGAATATTAGGTTAACAGCAGACCTCTCCACAGAGACCTGGCAGGCCAGAAAGGGCTGGCAGGATATATTCAGGGTCCTAAGTGAGAAGAACATGCAACTAAGAATACTTTATCCAGCAAGGCTCTCATTCAGAATGGAAGGAGAGATAAAGAGCTTCCAAGACAGGCAGGAACTGAAAGAATATGTGACCTCCAAACCAGCTCTGCAAGAAATTTTAAGGAGGACTCTTAAAATTCCCCTTTAAGAAGAAGTCCAGTGGAACAATCCACAAAAACAAGGACTGAATAGATATCATGATGACACTAAACTCATATCTGTCAATAGTAACTCTGAACATGAACAGGCTTAATGACCCCATCAAAAGGCACAGGGTGTCAGACTAGATAAAAAGGCAGGACCCATCTGTTTGCTGTCTACAAGAGACTCATTTTAGACAGAAGGACACCTACAGCCTGAAAATAAAAGGTAGGAGAACCATTTACCATTCAAATGGTCCTAAAAAGAAAGCAGAGGTAGCCATCCTTATACCAGATAAACTAAAATTTACCCCGAAGACTGTAGTGAGAGATGAAGAGGGACACTATATCATGCTTAAAGGATCTATCCAACAAGAGGACTTAAAATCATCAATTTATATGCCCCGAATGTGGGAGCTGCCAAATATATCAATCAATTAATAACCAAAATTAAGACATACTTAGATAATAATACGCTTATACTTGGTGACGTCAGTCTAGTGCTTTCTACACTCATTGGTCTTCTAAACACAACATCTCCAAAGAAACGAGAGCTTTAAATGATACACTGGACCAGATGGATTTCACAGATATCTAGAAAACTTTACATCCAAACCCAACATAAAACACATTCTTCTCAAGTGCACATGGAGCTTTCTCCAGAATAGAGCACATACTGGGTCACAAATCGGGTCTGAACCGATACCAAAAGATTGGGATCGTCCCCAAAATAATGCCTTGAAATTAGAACTAAATCACAACAAGAAGTTTGGAAGGGCTTCAAACAAGTGGAAGTTAAGGACCATCTTGCTAAAAGATGAAAGGGTTAACCAGGAAATTAAGGAAGAATTAAAAAGATTCATGGAAACTAATGAGAATGAAGATTCAACCATTCAAAATCTTTGGGATGCAGCAAAAGCAGTCCTGAGGGGGAAATACATCGCAATACAAGCATCCATCCAATAACTGGAAAGAACTCAAATACAAAAGCTAACCTTACACCTAAAGGAGCTAGAGAAAAACCAGCAGTAGATCCTACACCCAGCAGAAGAGAGTTAATAAAGATTTGAGCAGAACTCAATGAAATCGAGACCAGAAGAACTGTGGAACAGATCAACAAAACCAGGAGTTGGTTCTTTGAAAGAATTAATAAGATAGATAATATTTAGATAGATAGATCATTAATAATTAATAAGATAGATAAACCATTAGTCAGCCTTATTAAAAAGAAGAGAGAGAAGACTCAAATTAATAAAATCATGAATGAGAAAGGAGAGATCACCACCAACACCAAGGAAATACAAACTATTTGAAAAACATTTAGGAACAGCTATACACCACTAAATTAGGCAATCTAGAAGAAATGGATGCATTTCTGGAAAGCCACAAACTACCAAAACTGGAACTGGAAGAAATAGAAAACCTGAACAGGCCAATAACCAGGGAGGAGATTGAAGCAGTCATCAAAAACCTCCAAAGACACAAACGTCCAGGCTTCCCTGGGGAATTATATCAAACGTTTAAAGAAGAAACCATACCTATTCTACTAAAGCTGTTTGGAAAGAAAGAGATGGAGTACTTCCAAATTTATTCTATAAGGCCAGCATCACCTTAATTCCAAAACCAGACAAAGAACCCACCAAAAAGGATACTTATAGACCTATATCCCTGATGAACACGGATGCAAAAATTCTCAACAAGATACTAGCCAATAGGATCCAACAATACATTAAGAAAATTATTCACCATGACCAAGTAGGATTTATCCCTGGGACACAAGGCTGGTTCAACACTCGTAAAACAATCAATGTGATTCATCATATCAGCAAGAGAAAATCCCAGAACCATATGATCCTCTCATTAGATGCAGAGAAAGCATTTGACAAGATACAGCATCCATTCCTGATCAAAACTCTTCAGAGTGTAGGGATAGAGGGAACATTCCTCAACATCTTAAAAGCCATCTAGGAAAAGCCCACAGCAAATATCACTCTCAATGGGGAAGCACTGCAAGCCTTTCCCCCCTAGGATCAGGAACAAGACAGGGATGTGCCCTCTCACCAGTGTTATTCAACATAGTACTAGGAGTCCTAGCCTCAGGAATCAGACAACAAAAAGACATTAAAGGCATTCAAATTGTCAAAGAAGAAATCAAACTCTCCCTCTTCGCCGATGACATGATACTCTACATAGAAAACCCAAAAGCCTCCACCCCAAGATTGCTAGAACTCATACCTCAATTTGGTAGCATTGCAGGATACAAAATCAATGCCCAGAAGTCAGTGGCATTTCTATACCCTAACAATGAGACTGAAGAAAGAGAAATTAAGGAGTCAATCCCATTTACAGTTGCACCCAAAAGCATAAGATACCTAGGAATAAACCTCACCAAAGAGGTAAAGGATCTCTACCCTCAAAACTATAGAACACTTTTGAAAGAAATTGAAGAAGACACTGAGGTATGGAAAAATATTCCATGCTCATGGATTGGCAGAATTAATATTGTGAAAATGTCAATGTTACCCAGGGCAATGTACATGTTTAATGCAATCCCTATCAAAATACCATGGACTTTCTTCAGAGAGTTAGAACAAATTATTTTAAGATTTGTGTGGAATCAGAAAAGACCCCGAATAGCCAGGGGAATTTTAAAAAAGAAAACCATATCTGGGGGTATCACAATGCCAGATTTCAGGTTGTACTACAAAGCTGTGGTCATCAAGACAGTGTGGTACTGGCACAAAAACAGACACATAGATCAATGGAACAGAATAGAGAATCCGGAAGTGGACCCTCAACTTTATAGTCAACTAATATTCGACAAAGGAGGAAAGACTATCCACTGGAAGAAAGACCGTCTCTTCAATAAATGGTGCTGGGAAAATTGGACATCCACATGCAGAAGAATGAGACTAGTCCACTCTCTTGCACCATACACAAAGATAAACTCAGAATGGATGAAAGATCTAAATGTGAGACAGATTCCATCAAAATCCTAGAGGAGAACACAGGCAACACCCTCTTTGAACTTGGCCACAGTAACTTCTTGCAAGATCCATCCATGAAGGCAAGAGAAACAAAAGCAAAAATGAACTTTTGGGACTTCATCAAGTTAAGAAGCTTTTGCAAAGCAAAGGATACAGTCAACAAAACTAAAAGACAACCTACAGAATGGGAGAAGATATTTGCAAATGACCTATCAGAATAAGGGCTAGTATCCAAGATCTATCAAGAACTTATTAAACTCAACAGCAATGAAATTAACAATCCAATCATGAAATGGGCAAAAGACATGAACAGAAATCTCACAGAGGAAGACATAGACATGGCCAACAAGCACATGAGAAAATGCTCTGCATCACTTGCCATCAGGGAAATACAAATCAAAACCACAATGAGATACCACCTCACACCAGTGAGAATGGGGAACATTAACAAGGTAGGAAACCACAAATGTTGGAGAGGATGCGGAGAAAAGGGAACCCTCTTGCACTGTTGGTGGGAATGTAAACTGGTGCAGCACTCTGGAAGACATTGTGGAGATTCCTCAAAGAGTTAAAAATAGACCTGCCCTACGACCCAGCAATTGCACTGCTGGGGATTTACCCCAAAGATACAGATGCAATGAAACGCGGGGACACCTGCACCCCGATGTTTCTAGCAACAATGTCCACAATAGCCAAACTGTGGAAGGAGCCTCCGTGTCCATCGAAAGATGAATGGATAAAGAAGATGTGGTTTATGTATACAATGGAATATTCCTCAGCCATTAGAAACGACAAATACCCACCATTTGCTTCGACGTGGATGGAACTGGAGGGTATTATGAGGAGTGAAATAAGTCAATCGGAGAAGGACAAACATTATATGGTCTCATTAATTTGGAGAATATAAATTATAGTGAAAGAGAATATAAGGGAAGGGAGAAGAAACGTGTGGGAAATATCAGAAAGGCAGACAGAACATGGAAGACTCCTAACTCTGGGAAACGAACTAGGGGTGGTGGAAGGGGAGGAGGGATGGGGTGGGAGTGAATGGGTGACGGGCACTGAGGTGGGCACCGACGGGATGAGCACTGGGTGTTATTCTGTATGTTGGCAAATTGAACTCCAGTAAAAAATAAATTTATTATTAAAAGGAAATGAAGCAATGAGAATTAGTCGTGTTCTAACAATGTGTACAATTACCAATAGAGAACAAAAATTAAATCAATATATTTGCAGTAACTACCAAGGATTTTAAATCTAAGGCAGGTAAAAAAAGATTGCATGCAAAAAATAATTTATGGCCACTATACAATTTGTAGTTTTTGATAAAACGTAATTTTTGTGTTTTATCTCAAAATGAATTTCCTCTCTAAAAAAGTATCCTCTGGCTTTTAGAGAATGATATATAAGAAAAGCATTTAAATTTTGATTTCCCCCTCAATGACAGTGGCCCTTCTGCCCTCTCCATTTTATAAATTATTGACAAAGCATCAGGAAGATTCCAATTGTGCAATAGCTAATTGGCCCCTCTGGTCATTTCTCAGTGGCCCTGAAAAGTTCACTGGTTTTAGATACAGGTTTTCTCAGACTTTAAGGCTCCAAAATTCTGAGAGTTTGAACAAGTTAGCATTCTTTATGTGTCTTTTAAATATAATATTTTGAGGTCAACGCTTGGCATTGAAGTAAGAGGTTAGATATTTGCTTACTATGGAAAAAATGAGAACACAATTGGTATTTTATATGGAATTAACCTTGAAATGTATATTTTAAAGCAAAAACTAAGCCAGCTAATTTTAAAATTGGAGAAAGATGAATGTTATGTAAAATTATTGATATTAAATGATGACCAAACTATTATAGAAAAAATTTGAATATAAGAATATTTACATAAGTATTATGATCTCAAATATTGTCATACTTTAAAATATATTTTAGAATTCCCTAAACTGGTACAAGATTTTGGTTTTCAAAATGTATTATTTCTTCCTGGCAATAAAAAATGGATTTTTGCTGTGAAATGATTGGATATAAGATTTAAAAAAACTTACAGATTTTATTTAAAACAGTTTGGAATATTTTCTAATCTCTTTTTGTAATTTTGTTTTGGTTGAGAATTCCTATGTCAAACCAGGTCTGTTGACTTACTTCTAGCTTTGTATTACATCGTGACCTCTGAAATGTGCAGTGCATCTCTGCAGCTATATTAGCCCTTCATACACAAGTGTTTAAACCAAGTAGGTTAATGTTTTAGTTCACACATTGGACTCATGGTCTAACATTCGCAAGAGAAACTCTTGATGAAAAAAAATATATATATGGCATAGTCATCCAAATTTATTACTAAGCAGTAATACAATTATTTTCTAGGATCTAATTTCCATTTACATTGCTTTCTCTTGTAGTACTGAGTCTTAGGTATGTGTGTGTGTGTGTGTGTGTGTACAGAAAGATGAGTATAGGAGATGGAAGCAGTTTTTCCTTCTTGCTTATCTTTGTAAATTTTATTTTTAAGGATGTTATTTTAGTTGTTTATAACAATAAGCTTCTGAGAAACTTTATTATAATAGGACATGTGAAGAAATTTTTTTATTGAATTTCTATTTGCCAACATATAGTATAACACCAAGTGCTCATCCCATCAAGTGCCCCCTCAGTACCCATTACCCAGTTACCCAACCCTCTACCTGCCTCCCCATCCACTACCCTTTGTTCATTTCCAAGAGTTAGAAGTATCTCATGTTTTGTCACCCTCTCTAATTTTTCCCACTCATTTTCCCTCCTTTCCCTTATACTCCCTTTCACTATTTATTATAATCCCCATATGAGTGGAACCATATGATGATTGTCCTTCTCTGATTGACTTACTTCACTCAGCATGAGACCCTCCAGTTCCAACCACATCAAAGCAAATGGTGGGTATTCATCCTTTCTGATGGTTGAGTGGAATATATATACACTATATTCCATTGTATATATACCACATCTTTATCCATTCATCTGTTAAAGGACATCAAGACTCCTTCCACAGTTTGCCTATTGTGGATATTGCTGCTGTGAACATTGAGATACAGGTGTCCTGGCATTTTACTGCATCTGCATCTTTGGGTAAATCCCCAGCAGTGCAATTGCTGGGTCGTAGGGCAGGTCTATTTTTAACTCTTTGAGGAACCTCCACACTATTTTCCAGAGTGGCTGCACCAGTTCACATTCCCACCAACAGTGCAAGAAGGTTCCCCTTTCTCCACATCTTCTCCAAAAACTGTTGTTTCCTATCTTGTTAATTTTCACCAATCTCACTGGTGTGAGGTGGTATCTCATTGTAGTTTTGATTTGTATTCCCCTGATGGCAAGTGATGTGGAGCTATTTCTCATGTTATTGATAGCTATGTGTTTGTTTAGTGAAATCTCTGTTCATGTCTTCTGCTCACTTCATGACTAGATTTGTTGTTTCTTGGGTGTTGAGTTTGATAAGTTTTTTATAGATCTTGGATACTAGCCCTTTATCTGATATATCATTTGCAAATATCTTCTCCCATCTGTAGGTTGTCTTTTACTTTTGTTGTCTGTTTCTTTTGCTGTGCAGAGCTTTTTATCCTGAAGTACCAATAGTTCATTTTTGTTTTTGTAGTACAGCTTCAAATTCGTCATTGTGATGCCCCAGGTATTGGCTTTCTTTTTCAATATTCCCCTGGCTATTTGGGGTCTTTTCTGATTCCACAAAAATCTTAAGATTATTTGTTCCAACTCTGTGAAGAAAGTCCATAGTATTTTGATAGGGATTGCACCAAATGTGTAAATTGCCATGGGTAGCATAGACATTTTGAAAATATTAATTCTTTGAATCCATGAGCAAGGAATATTTTTCCAATTCTTTGTGTCTTCTTCAATTTCTTTAAGTGTTCTGTAATTTTTAGGATATAGATCCTTTACCTCTTTGGTTAGGTTTATTCCTAGGTATCTTTATGCTTAATTGTAAATGGGATTGGCTCCTTAAATTTTCTTTCTTCAGTCTCATTGTTACTGTATACAAATGGTACTGATTTCTGGGCATTGATTTTTTATCCTGCCACATTGACAAATTGATATATGAATTCTAGCAATCCTGGGTGGAGTCTTTTGGGTTTTCTATGTACAGTATGATCATCTGCAGGAATATTCCCTCTATCCCTACACTATGAAGAGTTTTGATCAGGAATGTATGCTGTATTTTGTCAAATGTCCTTCTCTGCATCTACTGAGAGGATCATATATGCTTCTTGTTTTTTCTGTTGTTGATGCGATCTATTATGTTAATTGTTTTATGAGTGTTGGCCCAACCTTGCAACCCAGGGATAAATCACACTTGATCATGGTAAAAAATCTCTTCATGTACCATTGGATCCTATTGGCTAGTATCTTGTTGAGAATTTTTGCATCTGTGTTCATCAGGGATATTGGTCTATAATTCTCGTTTTTGGTGGGGTCTTTTTGTGCTTTGGAATCAAGGTGATGCTGGCCTCAGAAAAGGAGTTTGGAAGTATTTCATCCCTTTCTATCCTTTTGAACAGTTATAGTAGAATAGGTATTATCTCCTTTAATTGTTCGATAGAATTCCCCTGGGAAGCCATCTGACCCTGGACTTTTGTGTCTAAGGAGGTTTGTGATGACTGATTCAATTTCCTCCCTGGTTACTGGCCTGTTCAGCTTTTCTATTTCTTCTTTTTCCAGTTTTGGTAATTTATGGTTTTCCCAAAATGCATCCATTTCTTCTAGATTGCCTAACTTGTTGGCATATAGCTGCTCACAATATGCTTTTAAAATTGTTTGGATTTTAAAATCATTTGCATTAAGTATTGCCTAATTTGTTGGCATATATACGTTTTAAAATAATCTGTATTTCCTTGGTATTAGTTGTGATCTCTCCTCTTTTCATTCATGATTTTATTAATTTGAGTCCTTGCTGTTTTCTTTTTAATAAGGCTGGCTAATGGTTTATCTATCTTAATAATTCTTTCAAAGAAACATCTCTGTTTTTGTTGATATGTTCTACTCATCTTCTGGTCTATTTCATTGAGTTATGCTCGAATCTTTTTATTTCTCTTCTCCTTGGTGTAGGTTTTATTTTCTGTTCTTTTACCAGTTATTTTAGGCATGAGGTTTGCTTGTGTATTTGAGTTTTTTACAATTTTTTGAGGGAGGCTTGTATTGCGATTTATTTCCCTCTTAGGACTGCTTTTGCTGTATCCCTAAGTTGTTGAATAATTGTATCTTCATTTTCATTAGTTTCCATGAATCTTTTTACTTCTTCTCTAATTTCCTGGTTCACTCATTCATCTTTTAGAAAGATGCTCTTTAACCTCCACGTGTTTGAGTTTCTTTCAAATTTCTTCTTGCAATTGAGTTCTAGTTTCAAAGTATTGTGGTCTGAAAATATGCAGGGGACAATTCCAATCTTTTGGTATCAGTATGTGGTCTATTCTGGAGATAGTTCCATGTGCACTTGAGAAGAGTATGTTTCAGTTGCATTCAGATGGAAAGTTATGTACATATCTGTGAAATCCATCTGGTCCAGTGTATCATTCAAGGCCCTTGTTTCTTTGTTGATGTTGTGCTTAGAATACATGTCATTTGCAGAAAGCACCATGTTGAAGTCTCCCAGTATAAGTGTATTATTATCTAACTATGTCTTTACTTTGGTTATTAATTGATTGATATACTTTGCAGCTCCCACATTAGGGGCATAAATATTCATGATTGTTAGGTCTTCTTGTTGGTAGACCCTTTAAGTATGATATAGTGTCCTGCTTCATCTCTTACTACAGTCTTTGAGATAAACTAATTTATCTGAACTGAGGATTGCTACCTCACCTTTCTTTTGAGCATAATTTGAATGATAAATAGTTCTCCAACTTTTCATTTTCAGGCTGGAGGTGTCCTTATGTCTAAAGTGAGCCTCTTGTAGATAGCACATAAATGAGTCTTGCTTTTTCATCTAGTCCAAAACCCCTCATCTTTTGATGGGATCATTTAGCACATTCATGTTCAAAGCAACTACGGAAAGATATGAATTTAGTGTCATCATAATACCTATTCAGTCCCTGTTTTTGTGGATCATTTCTTTGGGCTTCCTCTTTCTCTTACAGGGTGCCCCTTAATATTTCTTGCTGAGCTGATTTTGTGGTCACATATTCTTTCAGTTTCTGCCTATCTTGGAAGATCTTTATCTCTCCTTCTATTCTGAAGGAGAGTCTTGCTGGATAAAGTATTCTTGGCTGCATGTTCTTCTCATTTAGGACCCTGGATATATCCTGCCAGCCCTTTCTGGCCTGCCAGGTCTCTGTGGAGATGTCTGCTGTTAATCTGACATTTCTCCGCATATAAATTAAGAATCTCTTTTCTCTCTCTACTTTAAGGGTTTTCTCTTTATCTTTGAATTTTCAAGTTTCACCATTAAATATCTAGCTGTTGAACGGCTTTGATTTCTTCAGGGGATCTCTCTGTCTCCTGGGTCTGAATGCCTATTTCCCCTCCCCCTTTTAGGGAAGTTCTCAGCTGTGATTTGTTCAAATGTACTTTGTTGCCCTCTCTGGCTCTCAGCCTCTTCTGGAACCCCAATTATACATAAATTCTTCCTTCTCAGGCTATCGTTTATTTCACTTAGCCTTACCTCATAGTCTCTTAATTGTTTTTCTTTTTTCCTGTTTCCTTCCTTACCATTAACTTGTCTTCTAGTCGCTTTTTCTTCCACCTCATTGACTCTAGTTAGGACATCCAGTTTGGATTGAATTTCATTTAATCTATTTTTAATTTCAGCCTGATTAGCTCTCAATTATGCAGTAACCATAATGTATGGACTGTATGTCTACAGTCCTTTATGCTTTTTTTTCAGAGCCACTAGTAGCTTTATAATTGTTCTTCTGAATTGGCTTTCTTATATCTAATTGAAATCTATATTTTGTAACTCTGTGACAGAGAGTACTGTTTTTGGTTCTTTCTTTTGTGGTGAATTCTTCTTTTTGGTCATTTTGTCAGTGCAGAGTGGCTGTATGAGCAGTCTGAGTCAAAAATATCAACCACAACCAAAATAAAATTCACCCTAGATTATTCCAATGAAGCCTGAGACCAGAAAATGAAAAAGATCAGAATAAAATAAAACAAAAGGACCACTGAAGTAAGAAACAAATTTTAAAACAAAGTAGTGAAAAATAAAAGACCAAAAACCCCAAAGAAGAAGAAAGAAAAAAAATAAAGAGGAAAAAGCAAAAAAATAAGAAAAAAGTGGGGATGGGGGATGCTGGTGGTGAAGAAGTGGTAGTGGAGAGAAAATATAGTCTACCTGAGGGGTCCTAGTGGGTGATCTTTTTGGTTCTGAGTGTATTTTGTCCTGTATGTTAGAAGTTGCTCAATCCTAAATTCATATAAACCAGCAATAATTGTAGAAAGCCCCAACATTGACCAGCAAAACATAAGCAAAATAAAAGAAGGGGGGGGCAGAATGGGAATAAAGAGAGAATATTATCTCACAGGATTAACCAGTACGGTATTTCACTTGATTCTGGGAGTATGCTGGTCATGTTTTAGAAGGTGTTAACTTCTGCCAGTGTAGAACAAAATGAGGCAGAGAAAACAAAAAACACAAACAAAACCCCATATCTCCTCAAATTAAATTGAATATGTTAAAGGGAATCCAGGAGTGAAAACTATGTCTAAGACATGTAATTGCAGAAATATGAAAGTCAAAAAGGAAAAAAAAAACCTGAAAAATGAAGAGCTGGTAAACTATTATACTTAAGTTGGGAAAAGAGAATAAATGTTGGAAACTTTTAGTCTGATATAAAAATGAGTTGGAATGCCCGGGTGGCTCAGTGGTTAAGTATTTGACTTTGGCTAAAGGTGTGATCCTGTGGCCCGGTGATCAAGTCCCACATTGGGCTTCCTGCATGGAGCCTACTTCTCCCTCTTTGTATGCTGTCTCTCTCTGTGTCTCTCATGAATAAATAAATAAAATCCTTTAAAAAATTAAATAAAAAGAATAACAACAAGTTGTAATGGTAAAAGGAATAAAAATTTAAAGAAAAAAAAGAGGACACTCTCTAGTTTTATATACTATTTCCCTCAGTCCTGGAGCTTTCCAGCGCTGCTTGGTCAAGAACTTGCTCTTCCCCTGTTCTTCCAGCTGGTCTTCTGGGGGAGGGGCCTGCTGTGCTGATTCTCAGGTGTGTTTGCCTTGAAGGGGATGCCCCACCTCCTTCTCAGTGTGAGCTGTTTATCCTGTGAGGCTTTTTTTCCCTGGCATCTCCACCCAGTGGAGAGCCTGATTGACCAAGTGCTGTGTTAGAAAGTAAAATTGTATGTGGTTACATATATCTCAGCCTTTAGATTAGGGTTTTGTTTCTCTAGAATTCTCCAGTTAGGATGCAATTGTTTCACAGAGCCAAAAATCATCAACAATGAAACTTAGACTTATTATATGTTTTTAAGATTTCTTTTCATCATACTATACAATTAAAGTTATCATAAAACAGGAGAAAGAGGTTTGACAAAGGCAGAAAAATCCTGAAAGAAAAAGCATTAACAAGATAATGTAGGCTATAGGCCAAATGGGGGACACAGGCAGCCAAAGGGGAAAGACCCATAGGAGAGAAAGGTATTAAAAAGAGGGAACTAAATGTCAAAGAAAACGTTCATTCTATTTAGCCTAGAAAAAACTCTGATTTAAATATAATAGGAAAGAACAATTGAGTTTTGACTGTGTATGAAGGAAAGAGAGAGAGCGCCTGAGAGAGAAGGAAAAAGTGAGGAAGAGAGGGAAGAAGAGAGGAAAGGAGGAAGACAGAGAAAAAGGGAAGGTAGGGTGAGAAAAGGAAAGAAACAAAGGAGACAAAGAAAAGTTTTTCTACTTATTCATTCTCTAGGACATACTTCATGCTATTAATATTAAACTGGGTAGAGATAACACAAGATTGCCTAAAATTATCCTTAAAGGTTTTCTCATATATACTTTGTCTCACTTTGTCTCTCCAGGGATTACATTATGAATCACTAGGAGAAAAATCAAATGTTACCCCAAATGGAGAGATATGTATACTGTACATCTGAAGCTGGAATTGAATCAGGATTGTGTGCTGTGATTCGGAGGAGTGCTTTTAAGTTTAAGCTTTCCCCCTTGGGTGCCCCTCCCCTTATAATGACTCCGGGAATCTGGAGGCTTCACTGCCCCTCTTGGGATTTTGCCTGATTTTCCTACAAACACTTTCCCATCTGGGAAAACTCCGGCATGGATTTTTAAAGTTCCCACTTCTCCAACGTTGGGCTTTTCTGTGTCAGAGGCTTTTGCCACTCAGCTTTAGCCCTGCTACTCGCAGTATCCCTCCCCCCACTTTATTGTTATTTATTTATTTATTTATTTATTTATTTATTTATTTATTTATTTATTTTTTCGGCCTTCTTACCTTGATAGAAGCAAAAACTTTTCTCTCTGTAGCGTTCTAGCTGTTTTCTCTTTAAATCTCAGGTCAAATTCGTATGTGTTCAGGATGTTTTGAAAGTTATCTAGGTAAGTTGGTGGGACCAGATGAGTTGAGGACCTTTACTCTTCTGCCATCTTGCCCCTCCCAAAACAATATTTCAAGAACTTTTTGTTTATCTCAGTATAATAGAGGCTCTGGAATGTAACTTTTTTTTCTATTTCATTATCTTTAAAACCTAGAAAAAAACCAACATTTTGTTTTGATTACCTCTCAAGTTTCTATTAACTGATAGGTAATTCATACAGATAGAAAGGAACACAAATGGGACTTCTAGGAAAAAATGAAAAATTGAAAAGAGGTAAAAACAGAATGAGTAAAGCATATTTGAAAATTTAATAAATGTATATGTCTATTCAGATCCATACCTTTTAAAAGCTAATGTTTCTCAAATATTCTTCCAGGCAGTAGATTTTCAAAACAATCATTTTTCAGACAAAAGAAAAATAAAAAGGTAAACTTTATACTAAATCAATTCCAATTCAAATAACACTAATTTTATTATATTTTTTGGAACTCTAAACAAGCATGTAAACATATTAAATTATGTTGAGAATGTATATCAGGAAAAATCAAACAGGTACCACTCATAGTCTAGTCAAGTTAAAAATAGATGCATTTAGGAAATAAAGGTAATTACCTAGTTTTAATATAGATCTCAAACTGTTATTGAGAAGCTTTGCACCATTTTCAAGCTGTCATATGCATGTGTGTTATCAAAATTTTAAGACCAGCTTCTCACTATACAGTGCAAAGTTATACATAGTACACCGTTTATTATTCTTAATTTCTCTGATATCTTTATTGCATACATCATGGCATATAAAGGGCAGTTTTATTTGTTATCTTTTTTAAGCTTTAGATTAGTAATTATTGAAAGCAGACATTTATATTCCTAATATACCCTAGCATTTTAAAACTTTACAAATTTAAAATGAGGAGACACATTCATTTATGTATATTTTCAGTAAAAATAAACTCTTCGATATTCCATTTGTTTACTACATTAGGAAGTTTGGTTTTTACCTGGTTTGGTCATCTACATATCCAGACATTGCTCATATCATCACTATAAACCCTGGTGGTTGAAGATTTGTTTCTATGTTTTCTTGTAGCCAGAGATCAAAAGTAATGATTGTGTGTTCTTGCTATCTATTGTCCTTAAAAGTTGTGTTATCAGAAAGGAAGATAAGACTATCCATAAGAGAAGCTGAAATAGACTACAGCACATCTGTACGTTACTGCATGGACCTTCTAGCATCCTTCTTGTGGCAGTAAATGCACATTGCCATGTGCTCAACATGCTATTATGTCACTACACTACAGGGCTCACACTGAACTCAATCAAACACTATTTCACTTTGTACCTACTTATACAATTTTTAATATTGAGAAGTCACATATGTCATTGACAAAAAAAATCAAATCACTAGATATTGTTGCTACATTCGTTGCAAACAAATCAGTGAGGTCATTATTAGCCAGAAAGCTGGGGAAAAAACCCATAAATTTAACAAATTGCTTAATTGTATCTTAAATTGCACTGTAGTGTTGATTATTAGAAAGATAAGTATAATTACAGTACAATATCAATCAATCAATGGCATATCCGTAGTCTGAGAGCAATAATGGTATATAAATATATGGTAAATTGGAAAAATAAACATGAAATCAAAAATGTTTTTTTTTCATCTCTGATAGTGGCAGCAGGAAAATTTTTAATGAATGCTATTTTTTTATGTGCAATACTAACTTTAGATATCAATTCTAATATATTACGCTAAGAAAAACAGACTCCTTAAAGCTAGTTAATTCCTTGTTTTGCAGTAAAGAGAAATAGTCTAAATCTGAAACATTTTGTTACAAAACTTCAAATGGACTTTGCATATTTCAGGGGGAAGTATAGAAAAGTATCAATTAGGGCAGCCCGGTAGCTTAGCAATTTAGCACTGCCTTCAGTCCAGGGCATAATCCTGAAGACTTGAGATCCAGTCCCATGTCAGGCTCCCTGCATGGAGCCTGCTTCTCCATCTGTCTGTGCCTCTGCCTCTCTTGGTGTCTCTCATGAATAAATAAATAAAATCTTTGAAAAAAAAGTATCAATTAAAGGCTGTCTTAATAGTAAATTTTTAAGTCTAAAAATAAAATAATAGTAATAGTTCTTTTTTTTAATAATAAATTTATTATTTATTGGTGTTCAATTTGCCAACATACAGAATAACACCCAGTGCTCATCCCGTCGGTGCCCACCTCAGTGCCCGTCACCCATTCACTCCCACCCCATCCCTCCTCCCCTTCCACCACCCCTAGTTCGTTTCCCAGAGTTAGGAGTCTTCCATGTTCTGTCTCCCTTTCTGATATTTCCTACACATTTCTTCTCCCTTCCCTTATATTCCCTTTCACTATAATTTATATTCTCCAAATTAATGAGACCATATAATCTTTGTCCTTCTCCGATTGATTTATTTCACTCAGCATAATACCCTCCAGTTCCATCCATGTCGAAGCAAATGGTGGGTATTTGTCGTTTCTAATGGCTGAGGAATATTCCATTGTATACATAAACCACATCTTCTTTATCCATTCATCTTTCGATGGACACAGAGGCTCCTTCCACAGTTTGGCTATTGTGGACATTAATGCCAAAACATCAGGGTGCAGGTGTCCCGGCGTTTCATTGCATCCGTATCTTTGGGGTAAATCCCCAGCAGTGCAATTGCTGGGTCGTAAGGCTGATCTATTTTTAACTCTTTGAGGAACCTCCACACAGTTTTCCAGAGTGGCTGCACCAGTTCACATTCCCACCAACAGTGCAAGAGGGTTCCCTTTTCTCCCCATCCTCTCCAGCATTTGTGGTTTCCTGCCTTGTTAATGTTCCCCATTCTCACTGGTGTGAGGTGGTATCTCATTGTGGTTTTGATTTGTATTTCCCTGATGGCAAGTGATGCAGAGCATTTTCTCATGTGCTTGTGGCCATGTCTATGTCTTCCTCTGTGAGATTTCTGTTCATGTCTTTTGCCCATTTCATGATTGGATTGTTTATTTCTTTGCTGTTGAGTTTAATAAGTTCTTGATAGATCTTGGAAACTAGCCCTTTATCTGATACGTCATTTGCAAATATCTTCTCTCATTCTGTAGGTTGTCTTTTAGTTTTGTTGACTGTATCCTTTGCTGTGCAAAAGCTTCTTATTTTGATGAAGTCCCAATAGTTCATTTTTTTTTCTTTTGTTTCTCTTGCTTTCATGGATGGATCTTGCAAGAAGTTACTGTGGCCGAGTTCAAAGAGGGTTTTGCCTGTGTTCTCCTCTAGGATTTTGATGGAATCTGTCTCACATTTAGATCTTTCATCCATTCTGAGTTTATCTTTGTGTATGGTGTAGCGAATGCTCTACTTTTATTCTTCTACACGTGGATGTCCAATTTTCCCAGCACCATTTATTGAAGAGACTGTTTTTTTTTTCCAGTGGATACTCTTTCCTGCTTTGTCGAATATTACTTGACCATAAGTTGAGGGTCCACTTCTGGGTTCTCTATTCTGTTCCATTGATCGATGTGTCTGTTTTTGTGCCAGTACCACACTGTCTTGATGACCACAGCTTTGTAGTACAACCTGAAATCTGGCATTGTGATGCCCCCAGATATGGTTTTCTTTTTTAAAATTCCCCTGGCTATTTGGGGTCTTTTCTGATTCCACACAAATCTTAAAATAATTTGTTCTAACTCTCCGAAGAAAGTCCATGGTATTTTGATAGGGATTGCATTAAACATGTACATTGCCCTGGGTAACATTGACATTTTCACAATATTAATTCTGCCAATCCATGAGCATGGAATATTTTTCCATATCTCAGTGTCTTCTTCAATTTCTTTCAGAAGTGTTCTATAGTTTTGAGGGTAGAGATCCTTTACCTCTTTGGTTAGGTTTATTCCTAGTTATCTTATGCTTTTGGGTGCAACTGTAAACGGGATTGACTCCTTAATTTCTCTTTCTTCAGTCTCATTGTTAGTGTATAGAAATGCCACTGACTTCTGGGCATTGTATCCTGCCACGCTACCAAATTGCTGTATGAGTTCTAGCAATCTTGGGCTGGAGGCTTTTGGGTTTTCTATGTAGAGTATCATGTCATTGGCGAAGAGCGAGAGTTTGACTTCTTCTTTGCCAATTTGAATGCCTTTAATGTCTTTCTGTTGTCTGATTGCTGAGGCTAGGACTTCCAGGACTATGTTGAATAGCAGTGGTGAGAGTGGACATCCCCGTCTTGTTACTCATCTTAGGGGAATAGCTCCCAGTGCTTCCCCATTGAGAATGATATTTGCTGTGGGCTTTTCGTAGATGGCTTTTAAGATGTTGAGGAATGTTCCCTCTATCCCGACACTCTGAAGAGTTTTGATCAGGAATGGATGCTGTATTTTGTCAAATGCTTTCTCTGCATCTAATGAGAGGATCATATGGTTCTTGGTTTCTCTCTTGCTGATATGATGAATCACACTGATTGTTTTATGAGTGTTGAACCAGCCTTGTGTCCCGGGGATAAACCCTACTGGGTCATGGTGAATAATTTTCTTAATGTGTTGTTGGATCCTATTGGCTAGTATCTTGTTGAGAATTTTTGCATCCATGTTCATCAGGGATGTTGGTCTGTAATTATCGTTTTGGTGGGGTCTTTGTCTGGTTTTGGAATTAAGGTGATGCTGGCCTCATAGAACGAATTTGGAAGTACTCCATCTCTTTCTATCTTTCCAAACAGCTTTAGGAGAATAGGTATGGTTTCTTCTTTAAACGTTTGATAGAATTCCCCTGGGAAGCCATCTGGCCCTGGGTTTGTGTCTTGGGAGGTTTTTGATGACTGCTTCAATCTCCTCCCTGGTTATTGGCCTGTTCAGGTTTTCTATTTCTTCCAGTTCCAGTTTTGGTAGTTTGTGGCTTTCCAGAAATGCATCCATTTTCTTCTAGATTGCCTAATTTAGTGGCGTATAGCTGTTCATAATATGTTTTTAAAATCGTTTGTATTTCCTTGGTGTTGGTGGTGATCTCTCCTTTCTAATTCATAATTTTATTAATTTGAGTCTTCTCTCACTTCTTTTTAATAAGGTTGGCTAATGGTTTATCTATCTTATTAATTCTTTCAAAGAACCAACTCCTGGTTCTGTTGATCTGTTCCACAGTTCTTCTGGTCTCGATTTCGTTGAGTTCTGCTCGAATCTTTATTAACTCTCTTCTTCTGCTGGGTGTAGGATCTATTGGCTGTTTTTTCTCTAGCTTCTTTAGGTGTAAGGTTAGCTTTTGTATTTGAGTTCTTTCCAGTTTTTGTTTGGATGCTTGTATTGCGAGGTATTTCCCCCTCAGGATTGCTTTTGCTGCATCCCAAAGATTTTGAACGGTTGTATCTTCATTCTCATTAGTTTCCATGAAAATTTTTAATTCTTCCTTAATTTTCTGGTTTACCCTTTCATCTTTTAGCAAGATGGTCCTTAACCTCCACGTGTTTGGAGCCCTTCCAAACTTTTGTGATTTAGTTCTAATTTCAAGGCATTATGCATGGGACGATCCCAATCTTTTGGTATTGGTTCATACCCGATTTGTGACCCAGTATGTGGTCTATTCTGGAGAAAGTTCTATGTGCACTTGAGAAGAATGTGTTTTCAGTTGAGTTTGGATGTAAAGTTCTCTAGATATCTGTGAAATCCATCTGGTCCAGTGTATCATTTAAAGCTCTCATTTCTTTGGAGATGTTGTGTTTAGAAGACCTATCGAGTGTAGAAAGCGCTAGATTGAAGTCACCAAGTATAATCGTATATTTAATTCTTATTCTTTGCTGAAGCTTTCTAATTATTCATTTCTTTAAAATGTATTTGTAATTGTTTTTCGAAGTATTTCTGACAACTTTAAAAACTTTATGATATAGTTTATTTCTAGCTTCCTGTATTGTACCTACCCACACAATAGAGGGTTTGGCTTTAGAACTGCTGAGCAATGGTAAGTGTCTTGATTCTCCTATGATCCACTGCATACAGTAATATATCATGGAGGGTAAGGAATGCCTGTTCACTGCTAGGTGAGGTTGAAATTTAGGGTCCACATGTGGTCTCCTTTATCATCATGAGGTAGGAGGGTTTACTACTAGTAGGTGGGGAAAAATGTCATGGCTCACTACTTGGTCTTTTCTGATATTACCAAGGCAGGATGTTGGAGAACCTCATCACAACTCAATAAGGTGGGAAGTCTAAACTGTCCACTTGGCTTTTGTTGGTGTGGTTAGGGTTTGGATCAGATTTTTTGTTTGTTTATTTTTTATTATGTTTGTGCAGAATAAAAGGATACTATATGGAGATTTCTTGTCATAATATTTTTGTCCCTTTTGTGATCCTCTGGCTAGGAGCAGACTTTCATTAGAGCTTTTGTCTTTGTGCCTCTTGCCATTTCCAGATTACTAGCTTCTTCATGTCCAATTCTTGGTTATATGAGGGAAAAAGCAACCCAGGAACTGACCACCATGTAATTTCCTGTGTCCTGAGTTCCCTAGCTGATCAGCTTTATTTTTTTCACTTTTTGAGTCTTCTTACATTTGTTTTTTATGCAATTTCCAGATTTGTTGGATATATTTAGCATTGTCAATAGGGGAAAATATGTCTATTGAGTCTTCACAGAAGCTAAAGTCCTTTTTTTGGTTTGTTGGTTGTTTTTAGAAGCTTTTGTTATAGAGAAGTCTCTGGTGCATTTCACAAGGATTATTCTTTGCCTACCCTTTCCAGAATCAAGAAGGAATATTCCTGGCTCCTCATAAGAATTTAGTGAGGAGCTTGGGAGTAAATGAAGGGGCTCAGTTAAAACTGTAGCTTCACAGGCTTTCTACTCTCCCAGTAGTTCACACAATCTCCACCATTTTTTTTTAAATGACATTTAAGTAGTCCTACCAGTTTATGGTTCCAGTGGCTTCTGCTCTAGGAAAATAGATCTCAGATCTCAGTTTTGACTTTTGGGATGTTCCTATCTTTTCAAACTTTAAGGTGGCCATGTGCTCTGTGGCTTCTTTTCTGATGGGTCCAAGAAAACTTGTTGATACTCAGTTTGTTCAACTTTTTTTTTCTTGTTATGTAGTTGAGAGGGAGGACTTCCAATTCTTTACATCTTGAAGCTAAGACTGGAAGTCCCTGGATCTTCCTTACACCCTTCTTTTTATCTCATGCCACCTCCTTTCATATTTTTGAAAATGTAGCAAAATATATTTTGAATTATTAATTGAAGCACTCCTTCCAGTAGTTGCTTATCTCCCATGGCTTTATTCTTTAAGACTTTTCAAATTTCTAATCCAGGGAAGTAATAACAAAATAAAGAGTGAGGGAAAAAATTAAAATTTCTCAATTCTTAATTTATAATAACTTTAGAACACACTTAAAATCAAAATATTTAAGAGTATGGCAAGTCTTCCAACTTCCCTGTATCTCTGTAATACTTTCCTCCCCTACTGAGTTCTTAGTTTGAGGTAGCAGCATACAAAAGTGAGTAGGAAAGAGTAACTTTACTACTAGTAGTTTCCTGAGCTTGAGTCATGTTCTCTTTCTCAAAGTTGAGTCTCACTGACTCTGTGTGTGTGTGTGTGTGTGTGTGTGTGTGTGTGTGTGTGTGTGTGTATGTAGGGTTTTGGAGAGGGTATGTAAAGAAACAACAGAAACAGGCAGGCAGTAGCACAGGTTCATGTTCTCAGAAGGACTCCACACTTATTTTAATGATTTGTTGTTGCTGTCATACAATTTTTAATAATTTCTATAAACAAGACTCTGAATTTTCATTTTGTGCTGGGCCTCTATAAATTGTCCACCTGCTCCTAGAAAATATAAGCACCAAGGAACCTGATTCCTGGGATAGGCTCTGGATGGAGGCAAACTTCATAGAATTTCAGGAAGCCCAAAACATTGAGAGTGGTAGTGCAGAGATGACTGCAGGGAGTGTCCAGGCAGAAAAGCCTAGGAGAGAGTGCACAGTTCTCTGTATCTAACATTGAATGGGGAACAGCCAGATGATGATGTATAATAAAAAGGAGTATAAGTGTTACTGAGCAGAATTGGGGTAAGAGGGAGAGAGGAGGAAGAGAGAAGGAGAGAGAGATACGCACCTCTCTAATGCCCTGGTACTATGTTAGTCCTTGGAAATTAGACCCTGCCTAGGGAATGAACAGATATATACTATGAGTTGGCAGAGATTACCTAAAATTGATTGAAATTAACCTCCCACTATCTTGTAGAATTGAGAAATCAAATCAAACTCAGTGTTATGAACTGAATATTTGTATCCCTCTAATATCCATATATTGATGTCCTAACCCCCAATGTGATGATATTTGGAGATAGGGCCCTTTAGAAGTGATTATATATATTATATATATGAGGTGATAATAGTAGGTCTGATATCAGTGTGTTTATAAAAAGAGACACCAGAAATCTCCTGTGTCCCAGGGGGCACAGTGTGAGGACACAATGAAAAGGCCACTATTTACAAACAATAAAGATAATTTTCACCAGAGTCTCCCAGCTTCTAAACTGTGAGGAATAAATTTCTGTTGTTTACCCACTCGGTTTATATTATGGCAGTCCAAGCTGACTAGGTAATTCAGAGAAAAATAAAATTATACTTAATGCCCATTTTAATTTAAAGCTATTAGTTTGTGCCCACTATAAACTCTATATTTCAGCCCACTAAAGTGTTTGACATATCCCAAAGGTGATATTCTTTTCTTCACTTCTGAGTCTCTGACACAGTCTTGTCACATTGGACAAGATTCTGACTGTCCATATGTATATGCACATGTGTGCATGTATGTTTCTTTTTTATTTCATCACACCAGGGACAAGGTCTTTGCTGGCCCCAGCCTCAGTAAAACATTTAAGCCCCATTTGTTGTTGGGATGCTTTGCCTTTGAATTCCAGTTTCACACAATGAGCCAGGTTTGGATAAGTGAGGCATACACAGTCATTCATTCCCACAAAAACTGAATTCCAGACCATGTCTTTCTAGAACTGCAATACAGTAAATCTGCATCTTCAACTTCTCCTTCTGCTGTATTTTATATTCCATTTCTAGTCCACAGAGAGGATTACCCAATTTTTGAGTGAAACTGTATATTTAAAATATAGTTTTGGTGCTTCCAGGTAAAGATAAGAAACAGCAACAATAAATAAAATATTGAAGTAAAAAACCAAAAAGATATAGCATACGGATGTATTTGTGCAAGAATTTCTGTAAGGAATATAACTAGCAAAGAAATTGCTGGGGCATGGGTACAAGGCACATTTTGAACTTTCCTAGGCATTGTCACATTGGTTTTCAAATTATAACAATTTATACTTCTACTAGTACAGTTAGGAGAATTTTTATTTCTCCATGTCCTCCCAACATCACACATGGTCACACATTGCCCTCACACAACTACTATATCCAGTGGAAATAATGTAATATTTCATTGTTTTCATTTGTGTGTTCTTAATTACTGAGGTTGAAACATTTCTTTTTTTAAATTATTTTTTAAATATTTTATTTATTTATTCATGAGACACACACACACACACACACACACACAGAAGCAGAGACATAGGCAGAGAGAAGCAGGCTCCATGCAGGGAGCCCGATGTGGGACTCGATCCCGGGACTCCAGGATCATGTCCTGTGTGGTAGGCAGACGCTAAACCTCTGAGCCACCCAGGGATCCCGAAACGTTTCATTTTAAAATGGTATTTTCGGTTTCATCTGTAAACTTGCCTATTTACATATGTTACTAATTTTTCTATTGTTTTTTCTCATGTTTTTATCTTTACAGGTTCCCCATATACTTTTAAACCTACCTACAATCTAAGTTCCCTTCTGACTACTGTACTAAAACTACTTGTAAGCATCATCTTCCTATTTCCAAATCCCACATACATATCTTCATTCTTATCTCACTCAATGTCTCCACATTACTCATGGAGATGGTCAATTCTTTGTCTTTGTTAATTGCTTCTCTTTTGGCTTTTGTATCTCACTTTCTTGGTGTTTCATTGGGATTATTCATTTTCATTTATTATTTGCCAGTGCCAAGAACACAGCCCAGCAAGATCAGATTTTGGTAATGTTTAAGTGTATAGTTTCTAGTGAATAGTTTCTAGTAGGATCAAGATACATATTTCAGCCCGAGGCGGGGCAAGATGGCAGAAGAGTAGGGTGACCAAGTCACCTGGCCCTACCAACTTACCTAGATAATTTTCAAATCATCCTGAAAACCTAGGAATTCGGCCTGAGATTTAAAGAGAGAATAACTGAAATGCTACAGTGAGAAGAGTTCGTGCTTCTATCAAGGTAGGAAGATGGGAAAAAATAAAGAAAAAAGCCTCCAAGGGGGAGGAGCCCCTGCTAAGAGCTGGGCTAAGACAGGCAGCGAGTGCCCCCAGGACAGGAAAGCCCAGTCCTGGAGAGGCAGAAACTTTACCAATCTTCCCGGGCGGATGGAAAGGCACTCCCAGGGAGCTCGGGCAGGATTCCAGGAGGGGCAGAGGTGCCCTCAGGCTCCCAGGGGCACTAACAGAGGAACTGTGCCCTGAGGGAGAGTGCCCCACACACCACAGGCCAAGCGCCCAGGAGCAGCTCAGGTGGAGGCTCAGGCAGCAGCTCCGTGGGGAAGGGGCTGCGTGTCACAGAAGCAGCCTGGGAGGCGGCTCCCCTGGCAGAGGGGGCTGCGTGGCCCCGGGAGCAGCTCAGGTGGCACAGGTCCTGGAACCCAGGGCGCCGGGGGACATGGCCCAATATCTGGCGCTCCCCTGGAACAGGCAGAGGCCGGGAGGACACAGGGCACCAAGGACCCTCCTGCCGCTGGGTGCCCCTGAGCTGTGCAGAGCAGTGCCACCAGCCCTCAGGGAATCCAGGCCCCTGCAGACTGGGAGACTGTGGTAGTCACGGCTGGAGCTGACTCCAGAGCTGGAGAGCTGTCCACTGTCACTGTTGTTGTTCCTCCTGGTGTCACATTGTACCTGGACTGAGCAGGGCCACCAGGGAGCAGGGACCTCACAGGATAAACAGCTCCCACTGAGCCATGCACCTGGCAGGGGACTGGGCAGCTCCACAGGTACACACACCTGAGAATCAACACAGCAGGCCCCTCCCCCAGAAGACCAGCTGAAAGGACAGGGGAAGAGCAAGTTCTTGACGAAGCAGCACTGGAAAATTCCAGGGGAATTCTAGGGACTTAGAGTATATAGAATCAAAGGATACCCCTCCTTGTTTTTTTTGTTTTCTATTTCCCACCCCCTCTTTTTTTTCTCTCCTTTATCTCCTTTTTCCAGTACAACTTGCTTTTAGCCACTCTGCAGAGTAAAATGACTAGAAGGAAAAATTCACCACAAAAGAAAGAATCAGAAACAGAACTCTCTCCCACAGAGTTACAACATTTGAATTACAATTCAGTGTCAGAAAGCCAATTTGGAAGCACAACGATAAAGCTACTGGTGACTCTGGAAAAAAAGTAAAGGATTCAAGAGACTCCGTGACTGCAGAATTTAGATCTAATCAGGCAGAAATTAAAAATCAATTAAATGAGATGCAATCCAAACTGGAGGTCCTAATGACAAGGCTTAACAAGGTAGAAGAAAGAGTGAGTGACATAGAAGACAAGTTGATGGCAAGGAAGGAAGCTGAGGAAAAAAGAAAAAAACAAATAAAAGATCATGAGGATAGGTTAAGGGAAATCAATGACAGCCTCAGAAGGAAAAAAGTCTACGTTTAATTGGGGCTCCAGAGGGTGCTGAAAAGGACAGAGGACCAGAAACTGTATTTGAACAAATTATAGCTGAGAACTTCCCTAACTTTGGAAGGGAAAGAGGCATTCAGATGCAGGAGATAAAGAGATACCCCCTAAAATCAATAAAAACTGTTCAACACCTCGACATTTAATAGTGAAACTTGCAAATTCCAAAGATAAAGATCCCTAAAGCAGAAAGAATCCCTAACCTTTATGGGGAGAAGTATTAGGTTAACAGCAGACCTCTCCACAGAGACCTGGCAGGCCAGAAAGGGCTGGCAGGATATAGTCAGGGTCCTAAATAAGAAGAACCTGCACCCAGAATACTTTATCCAGCAAGGCTCTCATTCAGAATGGAAGGAGAGATAAAGAGCTTCCAAGATAGGAGAAACTGAAAGAATATGTGACCACCAAACCAGCTCTGCAAGAAATATTAAGGGGGACTCTATAAAAGAAAGAGGAAGTCCAAGGAAGCAATCCAAAAAACATGGACTTAATAGGTATCAGGATGACACTAATTTCATATCCTTCAATAGTAACTCTGAATGTGAATGAGCTTAATGATCCCATCAAAAGGCGTAGGCTTTCAGACTGGATCAAAAAGCAAGACCCATCTATTTGCTGTCTACAAGAGACTCATTTTAGACATAAGGACATCTACAGCCTGAAAAGAAAAGGATGGAGAACCATTTACTATTCAAATGGTCCTCAAAACAAAGCAGGGGTAGCCATCCTTATATCAGATAAATTAAAGTTTATTTCAATGACTGTAGTAAGAGATGAAGAGGGACACTATATCATACTTAAAGGATGTATCCAATGAGAGGACCTAACAATCATGAATATTTATGTCCCAAATGTGGGAGCTGCCAAGTATATCAATCAACTAATAACCAAGGAAAAGAGATACTTAGATAATAATACACTTATACTTGGAGACTTGAACACAGGGCTTTCTATAATAGATAGATCTTCCAAGCACAACATCTCCAAAGAAATAAGAGCTTTAAATGATACACTGGACCAGATGGATTTCACAGATATTTACAGAACTTTACATCCAAACACAACTGAGTGCACATTTTTCTCAAGTGCACATGGGATCTCCAGAATAGACTACAAACTGGGTCTTAACCGACACCAAAAGATTGGGATCATCCTTGCGTATTTTCAGACCATATTGCTTTGAAACTACAACTAAACCATAAGAAGAAGTTTGGAAGGATTTCAAACATGTGGAGGTTAAGGACCATCCTCCTAAAAGATGAAAGGGTCAACCAGGAAATTAGAGAAGAATTAAACATTCATGGAAACTAGTGAGAATGAAGATAGAACTGTTCAAAATCAATGGGATACAGCAAAAACAGTCCTGAGGGGGAAATACATTGCAATACAAGCATCCATCGAAAATCTTGAAAGAACTCAAATACAAAAGCTAACCTTGCACCTAAAGTACCTGAAGAAGGAACAGCCAATAGATCCTACACCCAGCAGAAGAAGAGAGTTAATAAAGATTCAAGCAGAACTCAACGAAATCGAGACCAGAAGAACCGTGGAATAGATCAACAAAACCAGGAGTTGGTTCTTTGAAAGAATTAATAAGATAGATAAACCACTAGCCAGCCTTATTAAAAAGAAGAGAGAAGAGACTCAAATTAATAAAATCATGAATGAGAGGGGAGATCACCACCAATACCAAGGAAATACAAACTATCTTAAAAATATATTTTGAACAGCTATACACCCATAAATTAAGCATCTAGAAGTAATGGACACATTTCTGGAAAACCACAAAGTACCAAAACTGGAACAGGAAGAAACAGAAAACCTGAACAGGCCGATAATCAGGGAGGAAATTGAAGCAGTCATCAAAAACTTCCCAAGACACAAAAGTCCAGGGCCAGATGGCTTCCAAGGGGAATTCTATCAAATGTTTAATGAAGAAACAATACCTATTCTACTAAAGCTGTTGGGAAAGATAGAAAGAGATGGAATACTTCCAAACTCATTCTAGGAGGCGAGCATCACCTTAATTCCAAAACCAGACAAAGACCCCACCAAAAAGGACAATTATACACCAATATCCCTGATGAACACAGATGCAAAAATTCTCAACAAGATACCAGCCAATAGGATCCAACAATACATTAAGAAGATGATTCACCATGACCAAGTGGGATTTATCCCCAGGATGCAAGGCTGGTTTAATACTCATAAAGCAATCAATGTGATTGATCGTATCTACAAGAGAAAAAACAAGAACCACATGATCCTTTGAATAGATGCAGAGAAAGCATTTGACAAAATACAGCATCCATTCCTGATCAAAACTCTTCAGAGTGTAGGGATACAGGGAACATTCCTCAGCATCATAAAAGACATATACAAAAAGCCCACAGCAAATATCATTCTCAATGGGGAAACACTGTGAGCCTTTCCCCTAAGATCAGGAACACGACAGGGATGTCCACTCTCACCACTGCTTTTCAACATAGTATTAGAAGTCCTAGCCTCAGCGATCAGGCAACAAAAAGAAATAAAAGGCATTCAAATTGGTAAAAAACAAGTCAAACTCTCCCTCTTTGTAGATGACTGTACATAGAAAATCCAAAAGCCTCCACCCCAAGATTGCTAGAACTCATACAGCAATTCGGCAGTGTGGCAGCATATAAAATCAATGCCCAGAAACCAGTGGCATTTCTATACACTAACAATGAGACTGAAGAAAGGGAAATTAAGGAGTCAATCCCATTGACAATTGCACCCCAAAGCATCAGATACCTAGGGATAAACCTAGCAAAGAGGTAAAGGATCTATACCTTAAAAACTACAGAACACTTCTGAAAGAAATTGAGGAAGACACAAAGAGATGGAAAAATATTCCATGCTCATGGATTGGAAGAATTAATATTGTGAAAATGTCTATGCTACCCTGGGCAATTTACACATTTAACGCAATCCCTATCAAAATACCATGGAGTTTCTTCAGAGAGTTGGAATAAATCATCTTAAGATTTATGCGGAATATGAAAAGACCCCAAATAGCCAGGGAAATATTAAGAACGAAAACCGTTGCCGGCGGCATCACAATACCAGATTTCAGGTTGTGCTACAAAGCTGTGGTCATCAAGACAGTGTGGTACTGGCACTAAAACAGACACATAGATCAATGGAACAGAATAGAGAACCCAGAAGTGAACCCTTAACTTATGGTCAAGTAATATTCGACAAAGCAGGAAAGAGTATCCACTGGAAAAAAAAAAACAAACAACAGTCTCTTCAATAAATGGTGTGGGAAAATTTGATCAGGCATGTGCAGAAGAATGAAACTAGACCATTCTCTTACACCATACACAAGATAAAAGATAAACTCAAAATGGATGAAGGATCTAAATGTGAGACAAGATTCCATCAAAATCCTAGAGTAGAACACAGGCAACACCCTTTTCAACTTGGCCACAGCAACCTCTTGAAAGATACATCCATGAAGGCAAGAGAAACAAAATCAAAAATGAACTATTGGGACTTCATCAAGATAAGAAGCTTTTGCACAGCAAAGGATACAGTCAACAAAACTAAAAGACAACCTACAGAATGGGAGAAGATATTTGCAAATGACCTATCAGATAAAGGGCTAGTATCCAAGATCTATGAAGAATTTATTCAACTCAACAGCAAAGAAACAAATAATCCAATCATGAAATGGGCAAAAGACATGAACAGAAATCTCAGAGGAAGACATAGACATGGCCAACAAGCACATGAGAAAATGCTTTGCATCACTGGCCATCAGGGAAATACAAATCAAAACCACAATGAGATACCACTTCACACCAGTAAGAATGGTGTAAATTAACACGACAGGAAGCAACAAATGTTGGAGAGGGTGCGGAGAAACGGGAGCCCTCTTGCACTGTTGGTGGGAATGTGAACTGGTATGGCCACTCTGGAAAACTGGACGTTCCTCAAAGAGTTAAAAATAGACCTGCCCTGCGACCCAGCAATTGCACTGCTAGGATTTTACTCCAAAGATACAGATGTAGTGAAATGCCAGGACACCTGCACCCCGATGTTTCTAGCAGCAATGTCCACAATAGCCAAACTGTGGAAGGAGCCTCGGTGTCCATTGAAAGATGAATGGATAAAGATGTGGTCCATGTATACAATGGAATATTACTCAGCCATTAGAACCTACAAATACCCACCATTTGCTTCGATGTGGATGGAACTGGAGGGTGTTATGCTTAGTGAAATAAGTCAATCGGAAAAGGACAAACATTATATGGTCTCATTCATTTGGAGAATATAAAAATTAGTGAAAGGGAATAAACGGAGAGAGGATGAGTGAAAATGTCAGTGAGGGTGACAAAATATGAGAGACACCTAACTCTGGGAATTGAACAAGGGGTAGTGGAAGGGGAGGTGGGCGGGGGTGGGGTGACTGGGTGATGGGCACTGAGGGGGACACTTGGCGGGATGAGCACTGGGTGTTATGCTAAATGTTGGCAAATTGAACTCCAATTAAAAATTTTTTAAATAATAAAATACATAAAAACTTTTAAACCATAAAAAAAGATACATATTTCAACTCTTGTCTTGGCTCTCTCTCGAGCTAGTAGAGACACCTGTGCAAGATCCTAACATTTTATCCATTTTTGCCTTCAATTACTCTTGACAACGTGTTGTTCCTCCTTTTCCTCTAACTGTAATTCATTATATGTTGCAATTAGCAGGATTTGAAAATGAACTTTGATCCTGACACTTGGTAACACTTATTCGAACAAGCTGGGTTGCAGAAGGCAGAAATTGTGTTGATTATGAAGAGTGTGATGTGATAAAATAGTATCTAGGAAACGTCATTACATTCACTTTCTGTGGTGACTAATGGAGTATTTGAGGCCAATTAGTCAGAGGTAACCAGTTATTATGTTGCCTATTGGGCCATTCCCTATGCCTGAACTATAAAATAAAGTACAATAGAAATTAAGGAGGCAATATGGCAGAAGAGTAGGGGCTCTCAAAACATCTGGTCCCACAGACTTATCTAGATAACTTTCAAAGCCTCCGGAACACCTACAGATTTGACCTGAGATGTAAAGAGAGAACAGCTGGAAAGAGAGAAAGTGATCACCTCTGACAAGATAGGACGGTGGAGAAGAGAAAAGGCAGGGGAGGGGAGCCGAGGCAAGTTGGGGCAAGCTGAGGCAAACTGGGCCATGAAAGTGGAGCCACAGCAAGCTGGAGTATGAAAGCAGAGCAGCATACAATGGAGAATCTTAAAAATCTGTGCCTGAAAGAGTCTTTCTTTATTGAAAAGTGCTCAGCAGGGAAATAGGGCAGAATCATAGGAAGGGCAGTGAAGCCTCACTATTCCTGGAGACAGAATAGGGGCACCTGGGAGAAAGCTCACTGCAAACCATGGTCCATTTGCGGTAAAGGGCTGGGACACTGCAACCCTCTGAGGCATCTGGAAGGAGCCAGCTTGTTACCCAGTCAGGCACCAGAGCTGTCTTTACCCTAGAGCCCGGCAAGGTACAGAGGTGGCTTTCCTCCATTCCCATTGGGAAAGGCAGACCCTAGGAGGACATGGGACAGTGAGAACTCTCTTGCCACCGGGCACTTTTCAATTTTTGCAGATCAGTGCCCCCACACCTGCCCGCAGAAGGATCTAGGTCAGTGTGGACTGGGAGACTGTGGTTCAATACTTGTGGGGAGCGCTTGGCTCTGGGGCTGGAGATCTGGCTTCCGACATTTTTATTTGTTTTCATTTTGCCTTTCACCTGGAAGATGCAGGGCCTCTTGGGAACAAAGGCCTCACAGGGTAAGTAAGTCATACTGCGTCCAGCCACCTGCAAGGAGCGGGGCATCTCCACCCAGGGGCACACACCCGAGAATCAGTGCAGCAGACCCCTCCCCCAGATGATCAGCTGGGAGAACAAAGGAAGAGCAAGTTACTGACCAAGCAGCCCTGGAAAACTCCAGGACTGAGGGAAAATAAAATATAGAACTAGAGGTTTTTTCCTTACAATTCGTTTATCTTTCAGGTTAAAAATTCACATATCTTTTATCTTTCTCTGCCTTAACTACAATATTTTACCAACTATTTTTAACTTTTTTTCCTTTGACTTTCATATTTCTGCAATTACATGTCTAAGACATATTCTTCATTTTGAGATTCCCTTTAACATATTTGATTTAATGTTGGTATATATAGGGGTTATGAGTTTCTGGATTTTTTTTCCTGTCTTGTTTTTTTGTATAATGGTGGAGGTTAGTACCTTCTAACACACCGATCAAAATACACCCAGAAACAAGTGAAGCATGTGTTGGTTCATTCTGTAAGACTACATTCTCTTTTTCTTCCCATTCTGCTCCCCTCTTTTATCTTGTTGCTGTTTTTGTGGGTGTCTATACAAGTTTGGTGGTTTGTATAAATTTGGAATTGTATGTTCTTACATACAGAACAAAATACACTCAGAACCAAGAAGTTCACCATCTAGGTCCCCTCAGTGAGACTATATTCTCTCTCCACCACCACTTCCTCCCCATTCCTCTTTTTTCTCTTCTTTGTTTTTTTGTTTTGTTTTTGTCTTCTTATTCTTACTTTTTTAAATTTTGTTTTCACTTCTGTGCTCCATTTGTTTTATTTTGTTCTGTTATTCTTTTTCCTTTTTTTTCTGGTCTCTGACCTCTTTGGGATTGTGTAGGGTGTATTTTAAGTCATGGTTGATATTTTTGACTCTTCTTTTTCATACAGCCACTCTACACTGGACAAAATGACTAGAAGGAAGAACTCACCACAAAAGAAAGAACTGGAAGTAATAGAATACTCTGCCACAGACTTGCTGGATATGGATTTAAATACCATGTCAGAGATACAATTCAGAAGTACAATTATAAAATTACTGGTGGCCCTGGTAAAACACATAAAGGACTCTAGAGATTCTCTTATTGCAGAATTGAAAGCTAAATCAGGCAGAAATTAAAAATAGTTTAACTGAGATATGCTCTAACTGCTATGGTTAATGCTCTAACTGCTATGGTTAATCAGTGGAAGAAAGAGTGAGTGACATAGAAGATAACTTGATGGGAAAGAAGGAAGCCAAGGAAAAAAGAGAAAAACAATTAAGAACCCAAGAGGAAAGGTTTCAAAAAATAAATGATAGATTGAGAAGAAATAGTATTTGTCTTATTGTGATTCCAGAAGAGGTAGACAGAGAGAGGACCACAAAGTATATTTGAACAAATCATAGCTTAGAACTTCCCTAATCTGAGGAAGTAAGCAGGCATTCAGATCCAAGAGATAGAGAGGACACCCCCACCCCAAATCAACAAAAACTGTTCAACATCTTGACATTTAATAGTGAAACTTGTAAATTTCAAAAATAGAAAATTCTAAAAGCAGCTCAAGACAACAGATTCTTAAATTATAAGAGACAAAATATCAGATTAATAGCAGACCTATCCACAGAGACCTGGCAGGCCAGAAAGGGATGGCATAATATATACAGGATACTAAATGAGAAGAACATGCATCCAAGAATGTTCAGTAAGCCTATCATTCAGAATAGACAGAGTAATAAAGAACTTCCAGGATATACAGAAACTGAAAGGACATGTGACCACCAAACTGGCTCTGCAAGAAATATTAAGGGGGGCACTCTAAGAGAAGGAGGAAGCTCAAAGAAACAATCCATTGAAACAAGGACTTAATAGGTAATACTATGACACTTAATTCATATCTTTCAATAGTTACTCTGAACATGAATGAGCTAAATGACCCCATCAAAAGACTGAGGGTATCAGAATGGATAAAAAAGCAGACCCTATCTATATGCTGTCTACAAGAGACTTATTTTAGACATAAGGATACCTCCAGCCTGAAAATGTAGAGGTGGAGAACAACTTACCATTCAGATGGTCCTCCAAAGAAACCTGGGGTAGCAATCCCTATATCAGATAAATTAGAGTTTATACCAAAGACTATAGTAAGAGTTGAAGAGGGTCTATTCAACAAGAAGACCTAATCATGAATATTTATGCCCTTAATGTGGGAGCTACTAAATATGTCAATCAATTACTAACCAAAGTAAAGAGATACATAGATAATAATATATTAATAGTAGGAGACTTCAACACAGCACTCAGCAATTGACATATGTTATAAGCAGGACATCACCAATGACACAAGGGCCTTGAATGATACACTGGATTTCACAGGTATATATATAACATTCCATCCCAATGCAACTGAAAACATATTCTTCTCAAGTGCACATGTAACTTTCTCTAGAATAGACCACATACTGGATCACCAATCAGGTTTCAACGGATACCAAAAGTTTGGGATTGTCCCCTGCATATTTTCATACCTCAATGCTTTGAAACTAGAACTCAATCACAAGAAGAAATTTGATAGAAACTCAAACCCATGGAGTTTCTATAAGATGAATGGGTCAACCAGGAAATTAGAGAAGAGTTGAAAAGATTCATGGAAACTAATGCAAATGAAAATACAACCATTCAGAATCTTTGGAATACAGAAAAAGTGGTATCCCTGATGAATATGGATGCAAAAATTCTCACCAACATACCAGCCAATAGAATCCAACAGTACATTAAAAGGATTATTCACCACAACTAGTGGTGGGATTTATCCCCAAGATGCAAGCATGGTCCAAAATTCGTAAAGAATCAACATGATTGATCAATCAGTAAGACAAAAAACAAGAACCATATGATCCTCTCAATGGATGCAGAGAAGAACATCTGACAAAATACAGCATCTAATGCTGATTAAAACTTTTCAAAGTGTAGGGATACAGGGAACATTCCTCAATATCATAAAAACCATTTATTAAAAGCCCACAGCAAATATTATTTTCAATGGGGAAAAACTGAGAGCCTTTTCCTTAAGGTCAGAAACATGACAGGGATGCCCACTCTCACCAATAATGAATAACAATTCATTTAACATGATACCAGAAGTCCTAGCCTCAGCAATCAGACAACAAAAAGAAATAAAAGGCATTCAAATTGGCAAGGAAGAAGTCAAACTCTCCCTCTTCACAGATGACATGATACTCTATATAGAAAACCCAAAAGACTCCACACTGAGATTGTTAGAACTCATACAGCAATACAGCAATGTTGCAGGCTACAGAATCAATGCACATAAATCTGTGGCATTTCTATACAGTAACAATGAGACTAAAGAAAGAGAAATTAAGGAATTAATCCCATTTACAATTTTACCCAAGATCATAAGATACCTAGGAATAAAATTAATGAACCAGGTAAAGGATCTATACTCTAGAAACTACAGAACACTTCTGAAAGAAATTGAGGAAGATATAAAGATATGGAAAAACATTCCATGCTCATGGATTGGAAGACTAAATATTGTGAAAATGTCTATGCATCCCAGGGCAATGTACATGTTCAATGCAATCCCTATCAAAATACCATGAACTGGAGGATCCCTGGGTGGCTCAGTGGTTTGGCACCTGCCTTCGGCCCAGGGCATGATTCTGGAGTCCCGGGATTGAGTCCCATGTTGGGCTCCCTGCATGGAGCCTGCTTCTCCCTTTGCCTGTGTCTCTGCATCTCTGTCTCCCTCTCTCTCTCTCTGTCTCTCATGAATAACTAAACAAAATCTTAAAAAAAATACCATGGACTTTCTTCACAGAGTTGGAACAAATAATCTTAAGATTTGTGTGGAATCAGAAAAGACAAAGCAGGAAAGAATATCCACTGGAAAAAGGACAGTCTCTTCAATAAAGTGGTGTTGGGAAAATTGGACAGACACATGCAGAAGAACGAAACTGGACCATTCTCTTACACCATATACAAAGATAAACTCAAAATGGTGGAATGATCTAAATGTGAGACAAGAATCCATCAAAATACTAGAAGAGAACACAGGCAACACCCTTTTTGAACTTGGCCACAGCAACTTCTTGCAAGAGACAGCTATAAAGGCAAGGGAAGCAAAAGCAAAAATGAACTAATGGGACTTCATCATGATAAAAAACCTTCTTTACATTGAAGGAAACAATCAACAAAACTAAAGACAAACTACAGAGTGAGAGAAGATATTTGTAAATGACATATCAGATAAAGGGCCAGTATCCAAGATCTATAAAGAACTTATCAAACTCAACACCCAAGAAAAAATAAATCCAGTCATGAAATGGGAAGAAGACATAAACAGACATTTCTCCAAAGAAGATGTACACATGGTGAACAATCACATGAAAACATGCTCCACATCCCTTGCCAACAGGGAAACACAATACACAGTGAGATACCACCTCCCGCCAATGAGAATGGCTAAAATTAATAAGGCAGGAAACAGCACATGTTGGCAAGAATGTGGAGAAAGGGAAACCCTCTAGCACTGTTGATGGGAATGCAAACTGGTGCAGCCACTCTGGAAAACAGTGTGGAGGTTCCTCAAGAAGTTAAAAATAGAGCTACCCAGGAATTGCACTACTGGGTATTTACCCCAAAGATCCAGATGTAGTGAGGTGACAGGATACCTGCACCCCTATATTCGTAGCAGCAATGTCCACAATAGCCAAACTGTGGAAGGAGTCCTTCGACAGATGAACATGTGGTCTATATCACTCAGCCATCAGGAGAGACAAATACCCACCATTTGCTTTGATGTGGTTGGAACTGGAGGGTCTTATGCTGAGTGAAGTAAGTCAATTGGAGAAGGACAATCATCATATGGATTCATTCACACGGGGAATATAAGAAATAGTGCAAGGGACCATAAGGGAAAGGAGGGGAACTAAGTGGGGAAAATTTATAGAAGGAGACAAACTATAAGAGACTCCTAACTCTGGGAAACAAACAAAGGGTTGCTGAAGGGGAGGTGGTGAGGGGCATGGGGTAACTCTGTGACAGGCATTAATGAGGGTATGTGATGAGATGAGCACTGGGTGTTATACTATATGTTGGCAAATATAATTTAAATTAAAAATATTAAAAAAACAATAAAACAATTAAGACTTTACAAAGCATAAAATATTTTAAACTTTTATTTTTTTTAAAAATTTTTAAAGATTGTATTTATTTATTCATAGACACAGAGAGAGAGGCAGAGACACAGACAGAGGGAGAAGCAGGCTCCATGCAGGGAGCCCGGTGTGGGACTCGATCCCGGGTCTCCAGGATCACACCCCAGGCTGCAGGCTGCGCCAAACTGCTGTGCCACCAGGGCTGCCCACAAAGCATAAAATATTTTAAAGGGATAAACTCATTTTTATTTTAAATTGGCAAAATATAGAAAATATGAAAATATATTTCCAATTTGTATTAAGTAAATGATTATGATTTACCAATATCAAAGATCTCAAAATTAGTAGTAAGGATATTGAAAACCCACATTGATGTTTCATATCATTGAATTAATAAAAAGACACAATTTTTTTCCTAAAAAAAAATTTGACAACTATATCTGGTCTGAAAGAAATAAATGTATATGTCTATTATGATAAAAACAAAGATCAATATTATTTCCTTCTTTAGAATATAATTTATTTGCAGTGATTTAAACTAATTGTAATTTAATTCTGAAGTCAAACATACAGTATAGAAATAGAATTGATAGGTATATGAACCCTTTCTTTCAAATATTCCATCTCATTTCTCCCCTCACAACTCTCAAAAGAGTGTTGAATGAAAAGTTTCTTCTTTAGTGTATTGAAAATGGTTATATATATTAGGGACATTGGAATGTTTTTTGCAGTGTTCATTAAGATAATATTCTTACACTTGCAAATTTCCTATTCTTTGGAAATAACTTTATTTTAGAAGAGCCAAATCAAATGTTAAGTAACATCCTATGAATTTTTTAGGTAACACATTTTTTATTTGTTAAATAATTGTGTAATAATTTGTGGTTTATAAAACTGACAAGATAAGTACCATTATGATTTGATTAAGATGCAGTATTTTTTTAAATTTTATTTTATTTTCTTTATTTATGATAGGCACACAGTGAGAGAGAGAGAGAGGCAGAGACACAGGCAGAGGGAGAAGCAGGCTCCATGCACCGGGACCCCGACGTGGGATTCGATCCCGGGTCTCCAGGATCGTGCCCTGGGCCAAAGGCAGGCGCTAAACTGCTGCGCCACCCAGGGATCCCAAGATGCAATATTAATACTGAAATTAGTCAATAGAATCAGAAGGTAGATACACAGAGGTGCAACATATATTTAGTGCATGTGTATACAAACACATAGAATGTAGTAACTTTTTATTTTTTATTTTAAATTTTATCTCATTTAAATTAAATTAATTAACATGTAGTGTATTATTATTAGACTCAGAGGTAGAGTTTAGTGGTTTATCAGTTGCTTATAACATCCAGTGCTCAATATATCAAATGCCCTTCTTAATGCCCATCACCCAGTTATCCCTTCTCCCCATCCACTTCCCCTACAGCAACCCTCAGTTTGTTTCCTATACTCTCATGGTTTGTCTCCCTCTCTGATTTTGTCTTATTTTGCTTTCCTTCCTTTCTCCTATGATCCTCTGCTTTGTTTCTTAAATTCCACATATGCATGAAATCATATGATAATTGTCTTTCTCTGACTTATTTTGCTATCATAATACCATAATAACCATCTAGTTCCATTTAGGTCATTGTAAATGGTAATATTTCATTTATTTTTTGATGGCTGAAAAATATCCCATTGTATATGTACAATATTCTTTATCCAATCCTCTGTGGACGGACATCTGGGCTCTTTCCACACTTTGGCTATCGTAGACATTTCTGCTGTAAACATTGGGGTGCAGGTGCCCCTTCAGATCACTACCTTTGTATCCTTTAGATAAATACCTTGGTTGTAGGGTATCTCTATTTTTAAATTTTCGAGGAACTTCCATACTATTTTCCAGAGGGGCTGTACCAGCTGGCAATCCCACCAGCAGTGTAAGAGGGTTCCCCTTCCTCTGCATCCTTGTTAACATTTGTTGTTTTCCAACTTGTTAATTTTAGCCATCCTGCCCTATGAGGTGGTATCTCATTGTGGTTTTGATCTGTATTTCCCTGATGCTGAGTGATGTTTAACATTTTTTCATGAGTCACTTCATTTTAGTATCATAATTCAAAAGAAAAATAATTTAGCTATGTGATATTTTCTGAGGGTCCTAAGGATGACAAATAAAATGAAAACACAACATTGTACTTGCAATTCTCTTCATTAAAAATCACATTAATAAACTGATGCAAAAAATATATTTTATTTAAACCCTTAGCATGTTCCATTAATTTCACAGGTAAGGCTTGAAAACATCATTTTAGGAGCTTTTAAAAACACCTCCTAATGAAAACTCAGAGTCTAAGATTACCGTAGACTACTCTCTTTGTGCATAAAATTGGTGGTGTTAATTCTCTTGTGATTAAGGCGTGCTCTCACAGTTGTTTTTCCACATTGGTGATGGATTTATTCCAGACCTTTGATAACCTGTCTTGCCCCTTTACAACCTACAGCACACATTTTCCAGACAGCTGTTGAACAATATGTGTCTATGCATAGCAAATTGAACTACATAGTATGATGCAACAGATTGGTACTACATTTCTATAAGAATATCTGTAATGCCTATTTGGAAACAAAGTCACCACTCTTCAATAAGATTATATGCAGGTGCTTCCCCTCCTGGGATGACCAAATAGGAGAGTGAGAGAGAGAAAAAATCTATTACCCTTTAATTGAGGGATATCCAGGTCAATCATGTAAATCATGAGTTCATAAATTCATGTAAATGATGTAATCATGAATTTTTACATTATCTTTTATAAACGAGTAAGAAAATTCTTTAGTAGTGTTCATTCTTATAGTTAGCAGCTTATAGAAGAAATCCAATCAATACAAGAAATGTATTGACAAAATATTAATATTTAATAAGCATTTTAGCTATTGTATTTAATTTATCCTGTATTGAGAATTCTTTCTCAATTTATCCTTTGAATAATCTCTATAATTGTAGGTTGAGGTATTTGAGTGATTTTCCATAAAATTTAGAATTTAATGTAAAATGACATTTTAATTTTTTTTTATAGATTTTCAAAGTCCTAGTGGTACAAAACTTCATCTAAGAAATAATCTTGATTACCACTACACAATGAAATGGCAGTTGTACAGCTGGAAACATCCCCTTCAGAGAGAAGAAAAGCAAATGTCAAATTTCCTTAACTATAGATCCTTCAGGCAAAATACATCTTATTTTGCCACTGTCAAGAACTTGAATACATCAGAGATAAGTAGGTTAAAATGTCAAAACTCACTGAGGCTGAGAAAAACCTACTACTTTTCAAAAATTTAGTAAAATATTAACCATAGTATCCCCAGTTCTTCATGTATTAATACAGGGAGGAAAGTGATACCTTCATAATTACTGAAGGAGATAGTCAAATTGCTAGGAGACTACAACTATTTCATAAGAGATTAAACTGGGTGATATAAAATATCTTGCTAAAAGGTTTAAGTCTCTTGGGAATCCCTGCATGGCTCAGTGGTTTAGCCCCTGCCTTCGGCCCAGGGGCATGATCCTGGAGTTCCCGGATCAAGTGCCACATCAGGCTCCTTGCATGGAATCTGCTTCTCCCTCTGCCTGTATCTCTGCCTCTCTCTCTCCTCTGTATCTTTCATGAATAAATAAATAAAATCTTTTTTAAAAATACAAGGTTTAAGTCTCTGTTTATTTATAGAAATAATCCTTTCCCTTGTGTTTCATCAATCATTGTTTCGAAAATATTAACCTTTTGGATGACAATTTAGATTACTACTGCTTTTTAAAATATATTTTTATTTTAAATTACCAAAACGTGACTTGCTGAATTTCAATGGAAAATCATTGTCTAGATTTTGTAAGTAAACCTGTAAAAATGGGAAACTTGTTAAACCCAGTAAAACAGCCTAGGGCCAAAGACACTTTTCAGGTCATTGATCAATAGTGACAGTAAATAGTGACCTCACACTAACAGAATGTAAACTTCCAAACTCATTGATAGCATTCCCGACTTGGGGTTTGAATTTATGTTCTCTCTCTATAAACTGTTTGACTTACATGATGAATGATGGTCGAGGTAATAGCAGCATAGCTCTGATGAAAATACAATTTGGGCTTAGGTTATTTTAAGTCTTTTTTTAAAGGTCAGTATAAATGTCTTGATATACAATAAAAGTTACTAGAATGGCTTTGTTTTATTTTGGGAAGGAAAATTAATTTTTCAATCATTTAGTGAAAATAATTTTTAGCTTCCAATTTTGATTTTTTTTTAAATTTGATAAAATGTAGATTTTAACCACTTAGACTTTCCTTTACTATTCAAAGGAAAGTCAACACATGAAATATGATAAAAAGGATGTTCCCAATTAAGGTAATCCAGATTCTTCATTTTTTTAAATAATAAATATATTTTTTATTGGTGTTCAATTTGCCAACATAAAGAATAGCACCCAGTGCTCATCCCGTCAAGTACCCCTCTCAGTGCCCATCACCCAGTCATCCCCCACGCCCCGTCCTCCTTCCCTTCCACCACCCCTAGTCCATTTCCCAGAGTTAGGAGTCTTTATGTTCTGTTTCCCTATCTGACATTTCCCACACATTTCTTCTCCCTTCCCTTATATTCCCGTTCACTATTATTTATATTCCCCAAATGAATGAGAACATATAATGTTTGTCCTCCGATCGACTTACTTCACTCAGCATAATATCCTCCAGTTCCATCCACATTGAAGGAAACGGTGGGTATTTGTCATTTCTAATGGCTGAGTAATATTCCACTGTATACATAAACCACATCTTCTATATCCATTCATCTTTTGATGGACACCGAGGCTCCTTCCACAGTTTGGCTATTGTGGGCATTGCTGCTAGAAACATTGGGGTGCAGGTGTCCCAGCGTTTCATTGCATCTGTATCTTTGGGGTAAATCCCCAACAGTGCAATTGATGGGTCGTAAGGCAGGTCTATTTTTAACTCTCTGAGGAACCTCCACACAGTTTTCTAGAGTAGCTGCACCATTTCACATTCGCACCAACAGTGCAAGAGGGTTCCCTTTTCTCCACATCCTCTCCAACATTTGTGGTTTCCTGCCTTGTTAATGTTCCCCATTCTCACTGGCCTGAGGTGGTATCTCATTGTGGTTTTGATTTGTATTTCCCTGATGGCAAGTGATGCAGAGTATTTTCTCTGTGCTCTGAGTATTTTCATGTGCTTGTTGGCCATGTCTATGTCTTCCTCTGTGAGATTTCTCTTCATGTCTTTTACCCATTTCATGATAGGATTGTTTGTTTCTTTGGTGTTGAGTTTAAGAAGTTCTTGATAGATCTTGGAAACTAGTCCTTTATCTGATATGCCATTTGCAAATATCTTCTCCCATTCTGTAGGTTGTCTTTTAGTTTTGCTGACTGTATCCTTTGCTGTGCAAAAGCTTCTTATCTTGATGAAGTCCCAAAAGTTCATTTTTGCTTTTGTTTCTTTTGCCTTCGTGGATGTATCTTGCAAGAAGTTACTGTGGTCAAGTTCAAAAAGAGTGTTGCCTGTGTTCTCTTCTAGGATTTTGATGGAATCTTGTCTCACATTTAGATCTTTCATCCATTTTGAGCTTATCTTTGTGTCTGGTGCAAGAGAGTGGTCTAGTTTCATTCTTCTGCATGTGGATGTCCAATTTTCCCAGCACCATTTATTGAAGAGACTGTCTTTTTTCCAGTGGATAGTGTTTCCTCCTTTGTCAAATATTACTTGACCATAAAGTTGAGGGTCCACTTCCGGATTCTCTATTCTGTTCCATTGATCTATGTGTCTGTTTTAGTGCCAGTACCACACTGTCTTGATGACCACAGCTTTGTAGTACAACCTGAAATCTGGCATTGTGATACCCTCAGCTATCGTTTTCTTTTTTAAAATTCCCCTGGCTATTCGGGATCTTTTCTGATTCCACACAAATCTTAAAATAATTTGTTCTAACTCTCTGAAGAAAGTCCATGGTATTTTTATAGGGATTGCATTAAACGTGTAAATTGCCCTGGGTAACATTGACATTTTCACAATATTAATTCTTCCAATCCATGAACATAGAATATTTTTCCATCTCTTTGTTACTTCCTCAATTTCTTTCAGAAGTGTTCTATAGTTTTGAGGGTATAGATCCTTTACATCTTTGGTGAGGTTTATTTCCAGGTATCTTATGCTTTTGGGTGCAATTGTAAATGGGATTGACTCCTTAATTTCTCTTTCTTCAGTCTCATTGTTAGTGTATAGAAATGCCACTGACTTCTGGGCATTGATTTTGTATCCTGCAACGCTACCAAATTGCTGTATGAGTTCTAGGGATCTTGGGGTGGAGGCTTCTGGGTTTTCTATGTAGAGTATCATGTCATCGGCAAAGAGGGAGAGTTTGACTTCTTCTTTGCCAATTTGAATGCCTTTTAGGTCTTTTTGTTGTCTGATTGCTGAGGCTAGGACTTCCAGTACTATGTTGAATAGCAGTGGTGAGAGTGGACATCCCCGTCTTGTTCCTCATCTTAGGGGAAAGGCTCCCAGTGCTTCCCCATTGAGAATGATATTTGCTGTGGGCTTTTCGTAGATGGCTTTTAAGATGTTGAGGAATGTTCCTTCTATCCCTACACTCTGAAGAGTTTTGATCAGAAATGGATGCTGTATTTTGTCAAATGTTTTCTCTGCATCTAATGAGAGGATCATATGGTTCTGGGTTTTTCTCTTGCTGATATGATGAATCACACTGATTGTTTTACAAGTGTTGAACCAGCCTTGTGTCCTGGGAATAAATCCTACATGGTCATGGTGAATAATTCTCTTAATGTACTGTTGGATCCTATTGGCTAGTATCTTGTTGAGAATTTTAGCATCCGGGTTCATCAGGGATATTGGTCTGTAATTATCCTTTTTGGTGAGGTCTTTGTCTGGTTTTGGAATTAAGGTGATGCTGGCCTCATAGAACGAATTTGGAAGTACTCCATCTCTTTCTATCTTTCCAAACTGCTTTAGTAGAATAGGTATGGTTTCTTCTTTAAACGTTTGATAGAATTCCCCAGGGAAGACATCTGGCCCTGGACTCTTGTGTCTTGGGAGGTTTCTGATGACTGCTTCAATTTCTTGCCTGGTTATCGGCCTGTTCAGGTTTTCTATTTCTTCCTGTTCCAGTTTTGGTAGTTTGTGGCTTTCCAGGAATGCGTCCATTTCTTCTAGATTGCCTAATTTATTGGCGTATAGCTGTTCATAATATGTTTTTAAAATCGTTTGTATTTCCTTGGTGTTGGTAGTGATCTCTCCTTTCTCATTCATGATTTTATTAATTTGAGTCTTCTCTCCCTTCTTTTTAATAAGGTTGGCTAATGGTTTATCTATCTTATTAATTCTTTCAAAGAACCAACTCCTGGTTCTGTTGATCTATTCCACAGTTCTTCTGGTCTCGATTTCATTGAGTTCTGCTAAAATCTTTATTCACTCTCTTCTTCTGCTGGGTGTAGGATCTATTGGCTGTTTTTCTCTAGCTCCTTTAGGTGTAAGGTTAGCTTTTGTATTTGAGTTCTTTCCAGTTTTTGGATGGATGCTTGTATTGCAATGTATTTCCCCCTCACAACTGCTTTTGCTGCATCCCAAAGATTTTGAACAGTTGTATCTTCATTCTCATTAGTTTCCATGAATCTTTTTAATTCTTCCTTAATTTCCTGGTTGACTCTTTCATCTTTTAGCAGGATGGTCCTTAACCTCCATGTGTTTGAAGTCCTTCCAAACTTCTTGTGATTTAGTTCTAATTTCAAGGCATTATGGTCTGAGAATATGCAGGGGACGATCCCAATCTTTTGGTATCGGTTCAGACCCGATTTGTGACCCAGTATGTGGTCTATTCTGGAGAAAGTTCCATGTGCACTTGAGAAGAATGAGTATTCAGTTGAGTTTGGATGTAAAGTTCTCTAGATATCTGTGAAATCCAACTGGTCCAGTGTATCATTTAAAGCTCTCATTTCTTTGGAGATGTTGTGTTTAGAAGACCTATCGAGTGCAGAAAGCACTAGATTGAAGTTACCAAGTATAAGTGTATTATTATCTAATTATGTCTTAACTTTGGATATTAATTGACTGATACATTTGGCAGCTCCCACATTCGGGGCATATATATTGAGGATAGTTAAGTCCTCTTGTTGGCTAGATCCTTTAAGTATGATATAGTGTCCCTCTTCATCTCTCACTACAGTCTTCAGGGTAAATTTTAGTTTATCTGGTATAAGGATGGCTACCTCTGCTTTCTTTTGAGGACCATTTGAATGGTAAATGGTTCTCCTACCTTTTATTTTCAGGCTCTAGGTGTCCTTCTGTCTAAAATGAGTCTCTTGTAGACAGCAAATAGATGGGTCCTGCTTTTTTATCCAGTCTGAAACCCTGCGCCTTTTTATGGGGTCATTAAGCCCGTTCACGTTCAGAGTTACTATTGAAAGATATGAGTTTAGTGTCATCATGATATCTATTCAGTCCTTGTTTTTGTGGATTGTTCCACTGAACTTCTTCTTAAAGGGGAATTTTAAGAGTCCTCCTTAAAATTTCTTGCAGAGCTGGTTTGGAGGTCACATATTCTTTCAGTTGCTGCCTGTCTTGGAAGCTCTTTATCTCTCCTTCGATTCTGAATGAGAGCCTTGTTGGATAAAGTATTCTTGGTTGCATGTTCTTCTCATTTAGGAGCCTGAATATATCCTGCCAGCCCTTTCTGGCCTGCCAGGTCTCTGTGGAGAGGTCTGCTGTTACCCTAATACTCCTCCCCATCAAAGTCAAGGATTTCTTGTCTCTTGCTGCTTTAAGGATCTTCTCTTTATCTTTGGAATTTGCAAGCTTAACTATTAAATGTTGAGGTGTTTAATGGTTTTTATTGATTTTGGGGGGGGGATCTCTCTATTTCCTGGATCTGAATGCCTGTTTCCCTTCCCAGATGAGGAAAGTTTTCAGCTAGGATATGTTCAAATACACATTCTGGACCTCTGTTTCTTTCAGTGCCCTTGGGAACCCCAATTAAACTTAGGTTTTTCTTCCTCAGGCTGTCATTTATTTCCCTTAATCTATCCTCATGGTCTTTTGTTTGTCTCTTTTTTCCTCAGTTTCCCTCTTTGCCATCAACTTGTCTTCTATGTCACTCACTCGTTCTTCCACCTCGTTAACCCTCGTCGTTAGGACTTCTAGTTTGGATTGCATCTCATTCAATTGATTTTTAATTTCTGCCTGATTAGCTCTAAATTCTGCAGTCATGAAGTCTCTTGAGTCCTTTATGCTTTTTTCTAGAGCCACCAGTAGCTGTATAATAGTGCTTCTGAATTGGCTTTCTGACATTGAATTGTAATCCAGATTTTGTAACTCTGTGGGAGAGAGGACTGTTTCTGATTCTTTCTTTTGAGGTGAGGTTTTTCTTCTAGTCATTTGCTCAGTGCACAGTGGCCAAAAACAAGTTGTATTGGGAAAAGGAGAAAAAGAGAGGTGAGAAAAAAGGAAAGAAAAGAGAAAAAGAAAAAAGTAAAAAGGAAGAAAAAAAGAAAAAAAAGAGAAGAAAAGGAGAAAGAAAAAGAAAGAAACGGAAAAAAGGGTGGGGGAAGCAACAGAAATCAAAACAAACAAACAAACAAACAAACAAAAAAAACCCCGAGGTGTATCTTCTGTTTCTGTATACTTTAAGTCCCTTGACTTCCCCTGGAACTTGTCCGTCTAGGTGGTCTTCTGGGGGAGGGGCCTGTTGTGCTGATTTTCAGGTGTTCGCACTTGGGGGAGCTGCTCTAACACCCGGCCTAGTGCAGGGCTCAGTGGGAGTTGTTTACCCCGTGAGGCCCCAGGAGCAACAACCCCAGTGGCAGGGCCAGCTCTGCAGCCCTGGAGTCAGCTCCCGCAGTAACCACGGAGCTCTCTGTCTGCAGGGCCTGGAGGCTCCGGGGCGGGGCCGCTGATCTGCTCAGCTCGGGCAGGAGCGTCCTTGCTGTCCTGGGCCCTCCCTGCCTCTGCCTGTCCCGGGGGAGGCCGGATCCTGGGCTGTTTCCCGGCGCTCTGTGCTCCCGGGCCTGAGTTGTTGGATTCGTGCTCCCGCCCCGCAGCCCCCTCCGCAGAGCCGCTGCCCGAGCCCCTCCGAGCTGCTCCTGGAACCGCGCAGCCCCCTCTGCTCGGAGCCTCTTCCCCTGCCCGAGCCCCTCCGAGCTGCTCCCGCCCTGCAGCCCCCTCCGCGGAGCCGCCCCCGAGCCCCCCCGAGCCCCCGAGCTGCTCCCGCCCCGCAGCCCCCTCCGCGGAGCCGCCCCCGAGCCCCCCGAGCTGCTCCGGGTCCCCCGTGCGCGCTGCAGCCCTTAGGGAGCTCGGCGCACTCTCCCGGGGCGCAGGTGTCTGTTAGTGTCCCCGGAGCCCGAGGGCATCCCCGCCCTCCTGGGTCCTGCTCCACCTCCCCGCGAGCCCCTTTCCGCCCGGGAAGGTCGGTGCAGCTCCTGCTCCTCCGGGACGGGGCTCTCCTGTCCTGGGGACACTCGCCCCGGCCTCAGCCCGGCTCCTCGCGGGGCCCCTCCCCCTTGGATGCTTTTTTCTTTTCTTTCTTTCTTTCTTTCTTTCTTTCTTTCTTTCTTTCTTTCTTCTTTCTTTCTTTCTTTCTTTTTTTTTTTTCCCGTCTTCCTACCTTGATAGAAGCGCGAACTCTTCTTACTGTAGCATTCCAGCTGTTCTCTCTTTAAATCTCAGTCCGAATTTGTAGATTTTCTGGATGATTTGAACATTATCTAGGTAATTTGGTGGGGACAGGTGATTTGGGGACCCTACTGTTCCGCCATCTTGCCCCATTCCAGGATCTTCAAAGAGAGTGTTCTATTTTTCAAGGAATTGTTTAGTTACTAATTAAAAAAAAATGCACTTAGCTACTATTCATTCAAGAAATCTTAAGAAGATTAGTTTGACTAGAAGATTAATTTTTCAGAATACTTTTACATGTTGTACTATATATATATACACATATATGTATGTATGTATACTATAATAATTATGAAGGTATCACTAACTTGCTTCTAACCCCACTATTTGTCATCCCAATAAGTGGCAGCTTTGTGTTGCTTATTCAAAAATCCTGAAACTCTTCTCTTTCTCATATATATATATATATATATATATATATATATATATATATATTCTTTAGCTTTTCCTAAAAATATATTCAGACAAGAACTGATTATCATCAATCCCTTTACACCATCACCATTAGCCAAACTATCATTTTCACTTGGACTATTGCAATAGCTTTCTTGCAGACTTAATTTCTTTCATCTGCCATCCCCCACAGTCTATTCTCTACACAATAGTTCAAAGAGATTCTCTTACAATAAGTGGGATTATATATCTTATCTGCCCCAAACATGTCAATTTTTCCTCTTACACATAAAATAAAATCCAAAGACTTTTCAATGTCTCTTTTTAAAGTTTGATTTATTTATTCGAGGTGAGGGGAAAAGCAGATTCCAAAGAGAGGGAGAAACAGATTCCCTACTGAGCAGGGAGCTCAACACAGGGTTTGATCCCAGGACCCTGGGATCATGACCTGAGCTGAAGGCAAATGCTTAACTAACTGAGCTACTCAAGCTCTCCTCAATGTCTCTTAATAAAATGAATTTTTTGATGCCTTTCACTCAGTCTGCCCCCAGACTCACTGGTTCCTTGTTCTTCCAAGAACACACCTGCTGGGCAGCCTAGGTGGCTCAGTGGTTTAGTGCCTGCCTTCAGCCCCGGGCATGATCCTGGAGACCTGGGATGAGTCCCACGTCAGGCTCCCCGTATGGAGCCTGCTTCTCCCTCTGCCCGTGTCTCTGCCTCTCTCTCTCTCTCTCTCTCTCTGTGTGTGTGTCTCTCATGAATAAATAAATAAATAAAATCTTTTTTTTTTAAATAAATAAAATCTTAAAAAAAAAGAACACACCTTCCTAGGCTTGGAATGCACTTCCTCCAAATATGTGCAAGGCCTGCTTCTTTACCATTTAGATCTCTTCTTAAATGTCATACCGTTTAGATCTCTTCTTAAATGTCACCATGTCAAAGAGTCCTTCCCTAACTACCCTTTATTAGATAATACTTTTCTGTAGATCATTCTCAGCAGGACTGTCATTTTTTAAAAAGATTTTATTTATTTATTCATGAGAGAGGCAGAGAGTCACAAGCAGAGAGAGAAATAGGCTCAATGCAGGAGCCCAATGTGGGACTCAATCCCAGGACTCCAGGATCACACCCTGGGCCAAAGACAGGGGCTCAACCGCTAAGCCACCCAGGCTTCCCTCAGCAGGACTGTCATATTTGATAATGCTAATTGTGCCTGACAGATAGGTACCCGAAGCAGGAAGAAAGCCAGAGTTGAGGGCTGCTCCTGCTCTGTTGGCCAAGTGCTATTTTGTAGCTTCATAGTAAGTCAACCCAAAGGAAGAAAACCTTTTCAAAATTTTTTGCTCTGAAAGGGAAGCTTTAAAAACCTTCCAAAGAGGTCTCGCAGTAGCTACAAATATGAAGTTAGATAGATAGATACATCCACATGTAGACACATATATACACAGATATATGTAAATATACACATATATGAAATATGCATAAGCATTTTTATATATACAAATTATACATATTATTATATATATAATTGCTTTTCCCAACTTACTGTATCTCCCACCACCAGAATGTAAGCTTAATATGAACAGACTTTGTTTTGTTCTCTTCTGGGTCACCCAGACCCTGGAATAATGCCTAGTATACAGTAAAGTTAAAAAAAAGAAAAAAGAAATATATATGTATATACATATATATAATTAACAGTTAAATCAATAAATGAATTAGTTTAATGTATATATGGGAAAGAATGTAACAAATGGATCTGAGCATAGAACTTCAAAAATTATTTAAGATTTTCATGGGGCACAATTGCAGCCACTTAACCACTGTACCTTAGAGTGTCAAGTCAGACCTCACTCTACTCCACCCCAAAAATCCCCAGGAACAAAGTTTCTTAATTTGATTGCCAAATATGTAAGTAAGATTAAGTGCATCCCACAGATTGGCATTTAAATTTTTTTTTAATTTTTTGTTCTTAAAATTTTCCTGTCAACCCCATTTTCCTGCTATATTGTATTCAGCTATCTTTTACGTGGAGAATGAGGTACATTCTTGACTGTACCACATCCACACCCATCACTGAAGAAGGACAATTTAGGTTGACACAGTGTGACATTGGGTGTCCTGACTTGCTGAGAGGTGAGCCCAGTGAACTTGAGAGTAGATACTCCCCAGCAAGAGGAATCAGATTTGGTGGCCAGTGAGTCAGATTTTGGTTTACCAATATTCTTTTTACTTCCACCAATGTTACTGGAGTAAGTTAATGAGTCAGTGCAAAGTGTTCCTTAGTCAATGGAAAACAATCATTTTCATGTTGTTGGCTTTGATGGCCATTGGAGTTGGAGTTCAGTGCCCATGAACTCCATGGAATGATTGGAGCTCAGAGCCCATGATTACTGCAAAGTGGAAGTTGAGCTCTGTGATTAATATATTCCAGGTCATTTCCAAATATATATATGTATATGTATACGTGCATGTATTAGTAGAGATGTAATGTAAAGCACACTGCATTGAAAGCCAGAAAACCTAGCTCTACTACTCACAAAATTGTGGCCTTTCTCAAGTCAACTTAACCTTTCTAGATTTCAGTTCTCTCATTTGTCAAAGGAAGGAATTGGATCAGACCCATTCTTAGAAGATAGATGAATAAATAGTTGGACCAACCACAACCTACATGACAACATACAGTTGTGAACCAAACAGAAATGGACTGTGTTTTTATAGGAACCAAAGTCTAAACAAACTTAAAATACATATGTGATTAGAGATGATTATTGTGTTATCTTTAGGTGCTATGAGAAAGGATAACAGAGTGAGCTCTCTCTAAAGAGATGATGGCTTAACAGAAATATGAAGAAGACAAAAGTTAGGCACAAAAGTATAAAAGGTGAGGAGGAGGGCCAGAGAAGCATTTATAGTGGTCAGTTTGAAGAAACAAAAAAGGTCTTTGTGTTAAGAGAATAGTAAGTGATAAAGGAGAGCAATGCAAAAAAAAAAAAAATACTGGAGAGATGAGGACAAATTCCTGCAAAGCTTATGATCCAGGTTAGAATGTTTGAAATATAAGCATAGCGTGATGCAATGGGAGAGTTTATGGTAGGGAAGTGTGAAGGTCCAGAGACACTTTTAAATAGAAACTTAGAGAAATTCGAAGAAAGATTCCATTAGAAGTCACACAGGGAGAATGGAGAACAAGGTTAATTAGTGGAAAGAGAATGAGTTGGTGTAAACATTTAGCCAAAAGATCAATAAAAGCTTATAGAGACAGACAAATAAGACAGCTGTTGAAATTGTAAAGTGATATTCATTTTGTCAATGGCAAAGATAAAGGGAAGCCAGTGAAATTCCAGTATCTTGAAAATTGTGAAAATACCATTACAGTTGCCCTGACAATGAGACCCCACACTTTGAGAGTGAAGATAGAACAAGAACAAAAACAACAACAAAAAAATGAAGCAAAGCTCATGAAGGAAGTATTAACTAAGAATACAGCTATATGTAGGGATCTGGCTAGCTTCCCCTCGGAAAATGTGGGTGGTTAAAAAAAAAAAAAAAACCATGTGGGAAATAAATGCTACTTTGTATAGAAAAACTAAATTGAGTCTTCAGGCTCAAAACCTGCTGGTGGTACTGTGCACCTGGTGTTTCTCAGAGAGGCTTATTCTTAACCAATGTCAATAAACCTAGGTGTTGTGATCCCCTTCACCATCCATTGCAATCCCATCTCTAATCACTCTACTGTATTGTGCAGAGGTATGAAATGGAAATTTGAAAATACAGATTCTAAGTCCATATGTTTGAATTGAGACATGAGATTCTGCATTTCTAACACACTTCTAGATATTATTGATTTTTGGTCCAGAAACCACATTCAAAGTGCCAGAGGTAGGGAGATTGAGAAGAATTGAAGAGAAAGTTAAATGGATATTAGAGTATTCAGACTGGTGATCACAGTGTTGTCTTTGACTAAGGCTATGGACATGAAGATAAATATAAACAGATTGGAAAATATTCTCTAGGTCAAATTAGCAAGATTAGTGACATTTTAGATATAGAGGAGAAAAATTAGGATAAAAGTGCTAAGTTTATAGCTTAAGCAAGTGAGAATATGTGTAGTAATGGGAATAGATCAAGTTAAATAAAGCATAAAGCCATTGGTGGTTCTAAAATCTGGAAGTCTAGGCTACCATGAGACTTAAGTACTTTCTGTGGACTGAATGTCTTTTCAGATAGAATGTTACACAACTATGAAAAGAATTATGGTGCAGTGATTACCTGCACAGTTTTGGAGTCAAGTAGATTTAGGGTTTTGTTCTAGCTCTCCCAAATCAATAATCCTCTTACTTTTCTCATCCTTATAATTTGAAGAATATACTATGTATACATAAGGATTCAGTGAGAATAAACTGAGAAAATGTAGAAGAGTTGTTACCCTACCAGCCAGCACATAATAAATGCTGTCATTATCACTATTGTATGTATAATTGTTATTTAGCTTTCTTTAGAGTATAAGAAAATCAGTTTAAAATTTCAAATTGTTTGGTAAATTTAAAGTTGAATTAAAAGATGTAAAACATGAACACGAAGAAGTGACTACATATATATTTTAAAAAGCAGATAAATACATGGTTTGTCTGGATTCCTTTTAAAAATTATCCTGGTTTCCTTTTTAAAATATCTTAATGTCGGGATCCCTGGGTGGCACAGCGGTTTGGCGCCTGCCTTTGGCCCAGGGCGCGATCCTGGAGACCCGGGATCAAATCCCACGTCGGGGTCCCGGTGCATGAAGCCTGCTTCTCCCTCTGCCTGTGTCTCTGCCTCTCTCTCTCTGTGTGTGTGACTATCATAAATAAATAAAAAATTAAAAAAAATCTTAATGTCAAAAAAATATCTTAATGTCTTCATTAATGAATTGAAATTACTTAGTTTTCCATGTTACTTCATTACCAGCTGCAAAAATAAGTAGAATCAACAAAAATACTTTCCAAGACACTGATTTACCCAAATACATCAATAATAATATCACATATAACCTCTCTTAGAAGAAAAGCTTTATTTGTCAAGTTAGGTTGTTATGTCCTACAGGGTTACAGGCTTACAAGGTATCTAAGATGTTATTGAGGTATGTGGCTGAGAAAAATCTCTGAAACACTAGGATTTATTAAAGTCAATTGTTTGGTTATACCACAGGCAACTTCTAGGACTACCCCACTGAAATCCAAGTCTGCTGGAGTTTTTGTATACTTGTCACCTATAAAACTGAACTTACAGGACATTTTGTTTATCCATTGCCTTAAGAGATATTGGTTCAAGTGTTTCAATACGTGAGAAAATATCTACCATGCAAAATGGGCATCCCCTGCCCAATTCATTTCCTATGGACATAGTCAGAGGTAAAAAGGATTAATTGGTTATTCATGTGGCACTTGAATAAAGTGGTGGCACTTTTGGAATTTATGTTTGCAGAGTAAAAACATTTCTTATTAATTTGATTTTGTGATGTTTTATTTTACAATCAAATTATAGTCTGACAAGTAGTTTGGGGTTGAGGTAGAATTTATAAGCCTAGAAGTCACTACTATAAATCTGATGGTGAAGTCATTGAATACAAACAATATGGATGCCTTTCAGAGGGCTTTCCTATCACATGAAGCATTTTATAGTTTTAGAGTATTTGTTTAAACAAAGGAAACAGATGGAAAATGAGATGAAATGGACATCAATTTGAGTCTTTCTTTCTTCTCCCACAAAACCTTTTGAATTACATAGTTTAAAAATGCAATAAAAAGAAATATTGTAGGGACACCTGGGTGGCTCAGTGGTTTAGCGCCTGCCTTCGGCCCAGGGCGTGATCCTGGAGTCCAGGGATTCAGTCCCACATTGGGCTCCCTGCATGGAGCCTGCTTCTCCACCTGCCTGTGTATCTACGTCTCTCTCTCTGCTTCTGTCTCTCATGAATAAATAAAATATTTAAAAAATAATAAATAAAATTTTGTAGTAAAAATGTAGCTAGGATTCTCCCTCTTTTTATTTGTAAGTGAAATGCAATAAAATTTACTTCTCATGATATATTCTAAACACAATTTATTTGAATTTTATTCTTCTGTGTGCTCTGAAAGAAGAGAGAAGTTGGACCTTATTTTATTACATTATTAATGAATGCTGACTATCACAGAGACATTCTTAACAAAGACTGAGGTTCATTCTCATTTCGTTTTAAAGGCCCCGTGTTTCATAACAGTAATACATTATATAGGACTGCCCACATTAATGGCATAAGGGAGTTCTGTTATAAAAGCCAGAATTTGGTGGTACATTTATTTTTTTAAGATGGAAAAAAATGATCTGAGTTTCTTTTCTCATTTCTGACTGCTCAGAACTCCATCTGAGCTTATTTTTCCTAGCGTTGGAAAGCTACCAGAGTCAGAGTCAGAATGCCTGGCTCTACTATAAGCTGGCTAGACAAGGCAAATTGATTAAACTTATGAGAGAAGAGTTTATACTAGTTGAGCCAGACAGTTCTCTCTAGTAGTGCTATTCTGTATTCCATGATTTTCCCCTTAAAAAAAAAAAAGTCTTTCTCTTGGAGCTGGTTGGGGTCATTCTAATCCACTTTCAAAAACATGAAATGAATCCATGAAACTTAATTATATCAGGTTTAATTCCTTGAACTAATAATTTAGGAAAATCAACACCTAATTAATGCAGATTTTTAAAAGTGTGCTTACCTTTCACACTGCCAACTTAGACTCAAATACTCTTGTTCAATGACTTTTCCAGACTATAAGAGTGAAGTGCCAAAGGAGAGGACCAGGTTGAATCAGTTAGTGATAAATCCAATATAGGACTATGTCATTAACCCAAACAAATGTTACCCTTCAATGTATTACACTTTTTTCTTCATTCTTTCCCAGTCACATATGGGTATGAATTAAGACAAATCATGTAGTAAATATTAAAATTTCAGATAATGGGACATAGATGCATTTTAGCAAAAACCTTGGATAGAACCTAAATAACATGTTCACCTTGTATACAAAGGTATAGATTTTTGTTATGAGAAGGAAAAATAAAGACCAACAGTTTCAGCTACTTGGAGAAAGCAATAACATTTACTTAGGGACAAAAATTCAATAAAATGGTTTCACTTACATATTAGTTCTAATTCATCATCAAATCATGTTGACTTTACACTAAAAATCAAGAATTTACCACTTATATCACTCCTAAAAATACTACCCTGGCATATCCATCACCACCTCCTGTCTGGATTGTGCAATTTATGTCAAGCATTTGTCTTCGCCCATTTGTCTGTTCTCAGTATAGCCACATAAGTGATTCTGTTAACAAGAGATAGATCAGGTTATTCCTCTGTTGAAAAAAATTTCCAATGGAACGAATGAATTGTGATGTATTCAGATAATGGAATTTTATTCAGTGCTAAAAATAAATGAAAGATAGACACGCAGAAAACTTCAATGCATATCACTAAGTGAAAGGCAAATCTGAAAAGTCTATATACTGTATGATTCCAATATATGATATTCCAGAAAAGACAAGACTATAAAAATAATAAAAGATCAATGGTGACTAGGGATCAGAGGGAAAGATGAGATGAATTGTTGAAGCCCAGAATATTTTTAAAGGAGTAAAACTGGGCAGCCCCGGTGGCGCAGAGGTTTAGTGCCGCCTGCAGCCCAGGGCATGATCCTGGAGACCCTGGATCGAGTCCCACGTCAGGCTCTCTGTATGATGCCTGCTTCTCTCTCTGCCTGTGTCTCTGCCTCTCGCTCTCTCTGTTTCTATGAATAAATAAATAAAATCTTAAAAAAAAAACCCTCTTTCAAAAAAAAAGGAGCAAAACTATTCTGTGTGATTCTATTGTGGTAGATACACATTATCTTAATTTTTTTCAAATCCATAAAATGTATAGCATCAACAGTGAACCCTAGTTAAACAATCAACTATGGGTGGTGTTGTGTAAATATAGGCTCATCAATTATAACAAATGTACCATTATTCTGGTGGACAAGATTGATAATGGAGGAGTCTGTTCATGTGTGGGGCACAGAACATATGGGATATCTGTAACTATTTCTCAATTTTACCATGAACATAAATCTTCTCTAAAAAAATTGTTTACTAATAAACTTCTGGTTTATTGATAGTAAACCAATAAATGGTGGTGATAGTGATAGTGGTGAAGATTTACTAAATGCCACCTAACTGTACATTTTAATATTGATAAAATGCTAAATTTTATTATGTGTATTTTACTACTACAAGGAAAATCATGTGAGGGAGAAACAAACCAAAAAACTACACTCCTGTGTGTTTCTCTCCTTTACTTTTAGATTACTACCACACTCAAACAATGGCTTTGAATGAAAATCTGGACCAGATGGACATAACAGATACATTCAGAACACTTCACCCTAAAGCAGCAGAATGCACATTCTTTTCAAGTGCACATGAAATATGCAGTCCAAAGGCATCTTTTGGAGGGATCTAAGACAGTATGGGTACAAGTACTCCAGACCAAAGCCCTCTGTATTCAAATTTGTTGTCTCAAAAGAAATAGCACTTCCCAAACTATCATGGTGAAGCAGTGTCCAAGTGTGGACACAAGCTCACAGTCAGCATCACAATTGTCTTAAATATAAATGAACAACAACAACAAAAAAAGGCTACTGGAAATTTGGAAAGATAGAATGTGCACCATGAAAAAGAAAAAATAAATAAACAGAAAAAATTAACTGACATCATTCAGGGAACTTAAATAAAAATTGTTACTAGAAACTCTTGAAGAATGTCACAACCACAAAATGAAAGATCAATTTATTAGAAGAAATAACAAATGGGAAATAGGTAAAAGACTATAATTTGACTGCCAAAATAAATAAAGTCAATCAAATAGTTGAAAGATAAATTTAAGGAATTGCTCATTTAACAGGAAACGAAACAAACAAAAGTCTAAGTAGGCAAAGCTATTGGAGAAAAGATGAGTTACATTGATAACCTGTCTAGAAATTCAGTCATTTAGCAAATGTTTACTCCATAAAGAAAGAATAGGAAAAATGGAGAAAAATAAATCATCAAAAAATAAAAAGTTTTGAGTTGATCATAGTTAAAGGACACCAGTCCCAGATTGAAAGATCTAATGCAATGACAGTCAAGAAGTGAAAAATACCCATATTCAGAACATAGTCATAAAATTCAAATTAAAAAATGATCTTAGAAACATTCAGAGAGAAAAGATGAGGGAACTGTAGAAAGGAATAAAGATCAGATTGGCCTAGGACATCAACATTGGGCATCTGCAGTTCTAGATATCAGAAGCTAATGAGGTAATGTTTCCAAATTCTGTGGCAATTTATTTTCACCTTAATTATATAGTTGGCCTAATACTAGCAATATTGAGGGGAAAATTAAAGCATTTTGACTTTTACAAGAAGCCTGAAATCTTATTTTCCTTGCAACATATGTTAGGAATTATTCTGTGCGTCAATAATCCAGAAAAATTAGATATTGAAGCAAGGAAGAAGATTGGGAACCAAGGAAATAGAGTACTTAATCCATAAGAGAAACAAAGTTTTAGGATTGCAGCTGTAGAGTATATCAGAAAGCAAAACTTTTGTGGACAAAGGAAGAAAAATTGGGAAGGGGGGAAGTGAACAAATACTAAAGAAACAAAATGCAAAATAAAATAAAACATTAAAGCAATATCAGCAAAAAGAAAAGCTGGGCAAGAAAGGAAATGTATTATCTTACTGCTTGTTTGCCACTGCAGGAGCAAAGTACCTATTTCTGGTTACCCAACATAATTTAAGTCAGCAATTATAGATGTATATATTCTCAGTATCCAGGCAGAATGAAATATCAATGAATAGACGAGAGACCATATTTTAAAAATGGTGAATAAGACCTATGGATTAACAGAGATCATGTGCCTTGCTTATTATGCATTCCATTTTTTAAGTACTACCATAGTGACCAATTTGGGTTCCCGATAAGTATCAACAAACCCTAAAAACTATAAAAGAAAAAGTACAGATGACAAAATTTGGGAAGTGGAATGTATAAAGAAGAGTGGAGTGGAAGAACAGCCATTAATATTTTCCTCTTACAAAGCAGAAATCAATGTATAGTTGGAAAATATATAGTTAAATGTATGTTATTTAAAATTATGCAGTAACCAATGCAAAAAAAACATTGGTTTTGGAGGTGGTTTAGTGAGGTGATCCATACTCTACCATATCAAGAAAGAATAAATAAAACTGCTCCAATGGTCACTTTAAAGATGGATCCCCATTGGGAATGTTCCTGTGAGAAAAGACTGCTGCTTTCAGAAAGAAATTAACCACCAATAAAAATATATTAAAGATATCTTTATAAAGCTACAAACATACTAGTATTGTCATGAGTTTTTCCATGTATTTAGCTCATTAAATCATCAAAAAAACTCCTGTGAAATAGGTACTATTATCTCCATTGCAGAGAAAACAGGCTCCTAGAGGTTTCCAAGGCCATCATTTAGTGAGCCAAGTAAAGTCTTTGACCAAGAAATATATTTTTGTAAGATTTCTTTTTGAAGGGTTGCTCTAGCCCTAGTTCTCACATTGCCATTTAATTAACATATATCTTAAACATAAACAGTTAATGCTTCCTGTATTTGCAGAGACTCCTCTTTCAATTATCGCCAAGTTTTTCTCACAGTAGGCATATGGTCAGATAGTGATCAGCTACATTTATGTCACTTGAAGTACATCCTTCAGATGTCCAGGAACATCAATATAAAGCCAACATATTGTGTGTGAAAATAAATAACAACAATAACCACTGTGATTTGATAATGTTTTTATCAAATCTGCCTCTGGAAACAGAGGCAGAAGAAAACTTACTAAACCTCCTCACTACTTATAGCCCACTGACAAGTCCTTGAAACATTCCTCAAGGGACTCAACTGTCTCAATGTTGACACTTTGCTAAGGGCAAGTCAATCTTAGCCCGCCCCCCCCCCCCGCCCCCAGGATCCTGTAAGACCACTCTAACATATAAAATTCTTTTGGAAATTTTCTTTATCTCGAAACCCCCTAAAACACATGTTGGCAAGCATCTCCCAAGCATCCTGATGAGAGAATAGAAGGCTAGTTGAGGACAAAGCACAAACTCACATCACCCCCCACATACACTCCTGGGTAGGATATGTGTGATGTTCCTCCAGGAAGCTCCCAACTGTCTTAATGTTAATGCCTTGCTAGAGGGAAACAACCTTACCTTGACAATGGCAAGGCCTCCTGTAACTTGTGTGTCCTCAGCAAATGAAAAATTTTTTAAAAGAAACCTCCCTTCTCCTTACCTCCCTCAACTCCCAAGTGTGTAATCAGCCACCACTCACAAGCTCCCGGCAGTACCCCTTCCTGTCCATGGGTCCTGTGCTTTAATAAAAACACCATTTTGCACCAAAGCCATCTCAAGAATTCTTTCTTGGTTGTCAGCTCCAGACCTCACCCCACCAAACTTCATCTATATTCCAAAACTACATCAATATGACCCACCAATATACATCTGAAGTATTTGATGACTAAGGTCATCAGACAGTAATAAATGACCTTTTCCTAACAATAGCCAGCTCTCTCAAGTTTTTGGAAACCGTATTTCCAAAATTCCGTAGAAAATTATGCTAACCCTAACCCCTTCCCAACTGGAAGGTATATTATCACCACTCCTCGAGACCCCAGTGCTGCTCTTTCTGCACATAGGTCCTGTACTCGTGCTTTAATAAAGCCACTTTTTTTGCAGCAAAGATGTCTCAAGAGTTCTTTCTTGGCCTTTGGCTTCAAACCCTAACATCTTTCCTACATCATTAATATAAATCCAAATCAATATGCTATTGGAAATATAGGGGTGGAAGCAGGAAGAAAAACATTCAGAGAAAAGCCCAATCTCTTAAATGAAGCTCTAGGTCTCTTTCCCCCTTCCTTCTCCCTTCTAAAGCTCAATCCACAGAACTAGAGGCCCGTAGGATTGCCTTTTAGTGACACCTGCTGGGAAAGACCCAAGAAAAGGATTTGTAGATTTGCTTCTGACTCTGTCACACCCTGAGTCAGCAGCCCAATCTATTTCACAATGATGCTTGGACAGCTTGGGCTTGAAATTTTTTCCTTTCCTTTGGGACAACTGCTTTCAGACTCCTCATCATTCCTAAAGGATAATGACCTACATTCCAGCATGACAAAGATCTGGAAGTTTATAGAAGCTTCATTGTAAACCTAAATCCTTAATGGGGACTCCAGCTGCCTATACCAAAGGAATATGGGGTTATGTAGTAAAGTAGGAAATCATTAAAATAATTAATCACCCACTAGGTTTTGAGCTGTTTTCCCACTAATTTAATGGAAAGATTTATCCTCACAGTTTATATTTTTGAAAAATCATTAATCTTCACAAAAATACCTATATTTGTGTTTTATTACAGAGTTAATTATAGGTAACAAATCAATATTTCTGCCAACTTGTACCTTACATCTAAGAAAATATAAAGCTTTATTTTCAATTAAACCAACATTAAGCAGAGAAATGGCATTTCCCCCCTTTCTGTAACTACAACACTTAGTGATTCAATGCTTTCTTTCAGTATATTTGTCTTTTAAATTGATAGACTGTTTTAAAGAAAATTATTTAATAAGTATTTTAATGAGAATTAAAACTACCTTTTTAAAAAATATTATTTGACTCAGAATTGACTTGAAATGTAAGGCTTCCAAGTTTGGGAATTCTTTAGAGTTTCATCTACCTTTAACAGAAAGGATTAAGGTGTATGCTGCTGTTCCTATTTTATTTTTCATTGTTCATTGATTCTAAACTATACTTAATAGAGCACCAAATTCATTTCCTCTGTTCTCTTTTGGCAAATGGCTTTTCCTGATTTTCAGATTTCACTTGATATTTTTAACAACTCTTGTTATAAGAGTATTAAAAAAACTTATAAACTGTGTAAGGAATAGCACGTTACTTTTCTATTTCTAATCATACCTTATTTAAGCATATCACCTGCCAAGATCAAAGAAGAATCCAATATTAGTCCATCTTAAGCTTGAAATTGTATTCTGGAGGTTTAAGCATCACTCATCCCCAACATTGGGAAAGTTCCCCTTTCTGAATCAGTCTTTTCCTAATCTCCATGATCACACTGTGGAGCACTTGCTTTTATACTATTGTGCATTGTTCATGCTTGTCCAGGACCCCTAAGTCCTTTGTGGACTTTGGGCTAATCTTTTTCTTATTTTAAACTGTTCATGATTTCCTCTTGCAACTTGGGTTAGTCTTTCCTTCGATGGGTGTTTCATAACTAGTATCCGTGGATATAATAACCAACATTCACAACTACGTGCCACGAGTTGGCAGAATCCCATCTCCAGATACTCATTTTCACCTCTAGTAGCCTTGACTTGGTCAAGTAACTGATTCTATATTTCTTTCACTTCTCCAGGGATCTCCTGCCTGAAACCCGATCATTTGCAGCATTATGAAAGAAAACGACTAACATAAATTTCACAATTCTAAGTTCAAAAAGTAGAGGCCTTCTATGACTTTGTTAAATTATTTTTTCTCTTGTAGACAAGGGTTGGGCTTACCAAGAGCCAAATGAAAACACAAATTCTGTTGATTGTAGAAATAACAATTTAATTAAAGTTCAGACCTCCCCAAATCATTATGTGAAAGTTTTTGTACAACTGGACAGACATTTAACATGGAGAATTTAGAGAAGGGAAGTATAGGGGAGGATTTAGATAACTCAGGGTACTCTTTAACCCCCTTAACACCTTGGGTCTGCCTTACCAGCTGAAGCAGACAATCAAGCGTATTGTTTGATGTCATCTTTGCCTTGCTTGAGGGCTCTGTAGTAACCTTACCTTAGGAATTATTTTACAAGGGGAGCCAGTATCCTACATCATTCCCCAAACCTCTTCCTGTCCCCAGATCTGTAACTACTGACAAATTGTGCAAACCGTAGAATAGAAAGTTAATGTCCCCAAACAATGGCAAGATTTTGACAATTTATATTGAAAAATATCAAAAAAAATTGTGTGAGAATGGATCCTATGGATAGTAGACAAAGTAAAGAAGGGCATACTTTTAGATTTGGCTAATTTTATTGATATTACCCAACTACAAAATGTTCAAAATGCTGCCTGCTGCCTATGTTCTCCTCTAGGATTCTGATGGATTCCTGTCTCACATTTAAGTCTTTCATCCATTTGAGTTTATTTATGTGTATGGTGTAAGAAAAATGTCCAGTTCTATGTGTGGCTGTCCAATTTTCCCAACACCATTTATTGAAGAGACTATTCTTTTTCCATTGGATACTCTTTCCTACTTTCCTAAAGATTAGTTGGCCATAGAGTTGGGGGTCAGTTTCTCTGTTCTCTATTCTGTTCCATTGATCTATGTGTCTGTTTTTGTGCCAGTACCATACTGTCCTGATGATCACAGCTTTGTAAAGTAGCTTGAAGGCAGTCATTGTGATGCCACCAGATTTGGTTTTCTTTTTTCAACATTCCTCTGGCTATACAAATTTTAGGATTATTTATTCTAGCTCTGTGAAAAATGTCAATGGTATTTTGTTAGGGATCCATTGAATGTGTAGATAGCTCCAGGTAGCATAGAAATTTAAACAATCCATGAGTATGGAATGTTTTTCCATTTCTTTGTGTCTTCCTCAATTTTTTTCAAAAGTGTTGTGTAGTTTTTAGAGTACAGATTCTTTACCTCTTTGGTTAGGTTTATTCCTAGGTATCTTATGGTTGTTGATACAATTGTAAATTGAATTGATTCCTTCATTTCTCTTTCTTCTGTCTCATTGTTAGTGTTTAGAAATGCAACTGATTTCTGTGCATTGATTTTGTATCCTGACACGTTGCTGAATTCCTGTATGAGTTCTAGCAATTTGGGTCCTTCACATAAACTATCATTTCATACATGAAGAGTGAGAATTTGACTTCTTCTTTGCCAATTTGAATGCCTTTTATTTCCTTTTGTTGTCTGATTCCTGACGCAAGGACTTCTAGTACTATGCTGAACACCAGTGGTCAGAATGGGCACACCTATTGTGTTCCTGACATTAGGGGAAAAGCTCTGTTTTTCCCCATTGAGTATGATATTTACTGTGGGTTTTTTGTATATGCCTTTTATGTATTGAAGTATGTTTCCTCTATCCTTACACTCTAGGCAGTTTTAATCAAGAAAGGATGCTGTAGTTTGTCAAAGACTTTCTCTGCACCAACTGAGGATCATATGGTTCTCGTCCTTTCTTTTCTTAATGTGATATATCACATTGATTGTTTTGCAAATATTGAACCATCCTTGCAGCCAAGGAATAAATCCTACTTGATCATGTTGAATAACCCTTTTAATGTACTGGTGGATCCTCTTAGCTAGAATCTTGGTGAGAATTCTGACATCCATGTTCATCAAGATATTAGTCTGTAATTTTCCTTTTAGATGGGGTCTTTGTCTGATTTGGGGATCAAGGTAATGCTGGGCTCACAGAATTATGAAGCAATTTTTAAAAATAGTTTCAGAATAATAGATATTATTTCTTCCTTAAATGTTTGGTACAATTCTGCTGGGAAGCCATTTGGCCCTGGACTTTTGTTAGTCAGGAGATTTTTGCTTACTATTTTAATTTCCTTGATAGTTATGGATCTGTTCGGGTTTTCTATTTCTTCCTGTTTCAGTTTTGGTAGTTTATAAGTTTCCAGGAAGTCATCCATTTCTTCCAGATTGCCTCATTTTTAGCATATAGTTGCTCACAATATGATTGGATAATTGTATTTCTTTGGTGCTGGTTGTAATCTCTCCTCTTTCATTTTTTGATTTTATTAATTTGTGTCCTTTCTCTTTTCTTTTTTGAGGAGTCTGGTTAAGGGTTCATATATCTTATTAATTCTTTCAAAGAACCAGCTTCTGGCTTCATTGATATGTTCTACTATTCTTTTGGTTTCTATTTCATTGAGTTCTGCTCTAATCTTTATTATTTCTCTTCTCCTGCTTGGTTTAGGATTTATTTTCTATTTTTTACTCCAGCTCCTTTTCAGTGTAAGGCTAGCTTGTGTCTTTGAGACTTCGAATATGTATATATATGAAGTCCATCTTGTCCAGTCTGTTATTGAAAGCTCTTATTTCTTGTTTATCTTCTGGTTAGATAATCTGTCCATTTGTGTGAGTGGGGTGTGAAATCTACTATTGTATTATTTTCAATGTGTTTCTTTAATTTGGCTGTTAATTGGTTATATACTTGGCTGCTTCCTAGTTAGATGAATAAATATTTATAATTATTAGATCTTCTTGTTGGATGATCCTTTAAGTATGATATAGTGTCCCTCTTCAACCCTACTACAGTCTTTGGTTTACTTTTTAAGTTCTTAAAAGAGTTTTTATCTATTTATTTGAGAGAGAGGGCATGTGGGGGAAGGGGTAGAGGAAGAAGCTGACTTCCCCTGAGCAGGAAGCCCATAGTTGGATTCAATCCAAGAATTTAGTATTATGACCTGAGCTGAAGGCAGATGCTCAATCGACTAAGCAACCTAGGTATCCCCAGTCTTTTGTTTAAAATCTCGTTTCTCTGATATGACAATTGCTACCAACTTTTTCTGAGGTCCATTAGCATGTAAATTATTCTCCACTCCTTCACTTTCAATCTGGAAGTGCATTTATATGTAAAAGGATCCTCTTATAGACAGCATATGGATGAGTCTTGTGTTATATATATATATACACACACACAATCTGATACCATGTATCTTTTGATGGGAACATTTAGTCCATTTATGTTCAGAGTAACTATTGAAAGATACGCATTTAGGGCCAGTAAAGTCCCGGTTTCTGTGGATTGTCTCTGTTTCTTTCTAGTCTATGCTACTTTTAAGTTCTCTCTTAGCTTACAGGTCCCCATTTAATATTTCTTGAAGGACTGGCTTAGTGGTCACAAGTTCTTTCAGTTTTCTGTTTGTTCTGGAAGCTCTTTACCTCCTCTTCCATTCTGAATGACAGCCTTGCTGGATAAAGTATTCTTGGCTGCATGTTGTTCTCACTTGGTACCCTGAATATATCATGCCAGCTCTTTCTGGCCTTCAAAGTCTCTGTGGATAGGTCTGCTGCCAGTCTAATGTTCCTTGCCCTTTAGGTTGAGGAGTTCATGTCTTGAGCTGCTTTCAGGATTTTCTCTTTATCAATGAAATTTGCAAGCTTCATATTACATGTCAGGGTGTTGACCTACTTTTATTGATTTTGGGAGGCGTTCTCTCTACCTCTTAGATATGAATGCCTGTTTCCTTCCCCAGATTAAGGAGGTTCTCAGGTACGATTTGCTCAAATATACCTTCTGCCCTCTCTCTATTTATTCTCCCTTGGTGACATCAATAATTCTAATATTGTTTTGTTTCTATGGCATCACTGATCTCCTGGAACCTCTTTCCATGATTCCTTAGTTGTTTTTCTCTCATTTCCTTAGCTTCCTTCTTTTACATCAACTTGTCTTCTATGTCATTTACTTTCTACCTTACTCTTCTACCTTATTTGTCCTAGCTGTGAGCATCAAATTTAGACTGCATCTCAGTTAAAGCATTTTTAATTTCGGCCTGATTGAATTTCATTTCTGCACTAAGAGATTCTCTAATGTCTTTTATGCCCAACTAGTAACTTTACAATTGTTATCCCGAATTCCAGCTCCAACATCTCACTTAATCCATATCAAGTAGATCTTTGGCAGAGAGTATTACCTCTGTTTTTTGTTGTTGTGAATTCCTCCTTCTAATCCTTTTTCCTGAGAAGAATGGTTGAATGAATGAACAAAATCAAAAATATCAAGCACAACCCAAGTGAAATACACACTAGACAAATCCTAAAATGTCAGAAAAGAAAACAGAAAGGTGAAGAAAAAAAAATGGAATGTAATATCCCAGAATAGACAAGACAGGGTGATTTACTTGGTCCTGACTGTATTTTGGTCTTTGTGTTAGAAGACATTAAATTCCAAAATCGTAAAGAAATCAAAATTTACATACATACAGAAATAAAACTGAATACAGTGAAAGGAAGCCAAAGTGAAGAATATATCTAAAAAATGAAATTTTAAAAAAGACTTAAAAAAAGAGTTGTTAAAATAAGAAACTAGTTGAAAAGTGAAAAGAGAAAAAAGAAATGGAAAATTTTAACTGAAAGATAAACAAGTCATGAGAAAAAAAATTTCAAATTCTCTATACTTTTTCCCCTAGTCCTGCAGTTTTGCAGTTCTGTGTGGTCCATAAACTTTCTGCTCACCTGTTCTTCTAGCTGGTCTTATAGGGCACGGCCCTGCTGTGCTGCTCTCACCTGTCTTTGCCTGGGTGGAGCTGACTGCCCCTTGCCAGGAGGCTGGGCCCCATGTAAGCTGATTGCTCCATATGGCTTTTGTTCCCTGAAGGATTGCCACACCTCTTTAGAAGGTGAAAATAAAAATGACCACACTCCCATCTCCAGCCCCAAAGCTGATAGATCAAAGTGGGCCAAACTGCATACCCCTATGGTGTGTGCCCACAAATATGCTCCTGGTGGAAGGTGGAGAGTTGCCTCAGTCCTGTCCCTTGCAGGGCCGCCACATGGAGAGTGGTCACCTGTTTGGCACTGTTCATGGTTTATGACAAACTGAGCTGAAAGTCCCCTTCTGGGCTCACTGCCATAACTGGTGATCCCACTCCAATGCTTGGTAATTCTGCTGGCTCAGGCACCCCTGTTCATTCCGTGACTCTGGATATCTTGAGACCATACTGTCTTATCTACAATTCTGCCCTGATTCACAGTGAGGACCTTTCAGGCAGGGATGCCTCTCACTGGAACAGATTTCTAAAAGTTCTGATTCCGTATTCCAGGGCTACATCACTTTCTGGCAGCCGACTGTTGGAGGTTTCCTCCCCACCACCACCCCCGCGCTGTTTATCTTCCAATATATCCCCTCAGTTTCACTTCTCCACACTCCTACCTTGCAAAAAGTGGTCGTTTTTCTATCTGTAGAATTCCAACTATTCTTTTCTTACATCTTAGGTTGTAGGTGTTCAGAATGATTTGGTAGTTATCTAGCTAAATTCAAGGGATCAGATGAAATGAAGACCTCTAGTCTTCTGCAATCTTTCCTCCCTCCCTCAAAGGAATCTATTATTCCTATTATTTTTAAGGCAATTAGTACTTCATGTACCCATGGTTGATAGGATTGCTATCTGGAGTCTCTAGCAAATCCTCAGAGTGTAAATACAATGAAAACCACTTGATTTTGGAGCAAAATCCCTTTTACAAAGAATTGTTTTCTTTTTGAGAAACAGTTTGATACTTGATCAATGATTAAAAGGAATGCCTAGTCATGAATAAGGATAAGCCATCATGATAGGAACATTATTAAATAATCAAGTTAACTTCAAAGCAGGCTTCCACCATCAAGTGAAAATTGTACATAGGGTACTGTGCCTGAGTAATTCCCAAGGCACAATTTAATGAGCAGGTTACACACATTTCCAGCATGCTTACTCCTGATGCACTGCCACCCTTCCTTCTCTATACTTTAGTGACAGAGAAAATTGTTTCTGACTGGGTGATTAAAGAAGAAAAATGTCTGGATTTCAGATGGTCCCTCATATTACTTGGCCATGTGCTGGAAGTGGATCTCTATCATGTTATATCCCTACTTGAGAGTGACAACTTTGGGCAGAAGGGAAATCCTCCAAGTGGGTAGAACTTCATTTACCATTTTCTATAAAAATAACCTCATGCTGAGATTTTATTGTTTGCCCTGAAGGTAGGTTTGGCAATAGATTTGGATGAAGTTATAATATTCATGTAATATATAACTGCTTACCCAAAGCCTACAACTACTGATGATAATGCCTATTGCCATAATAGTTTAATTTCAGGGAAATGCCAGATGAGGCCAACAATTGCTCATCTCATGGATGACATTTATCTTATCAGTCATCAGGCATTTGTAGATATTTATATACTATTTTTAAAGCCTATTTTCTTGTTACTAGAATAATTTATTATCTAACCTTAATGTCCTTCCCTTCTGTTGTAGATTGAATTGTATCCTCATACAAGGTATTTAGCACTCGTAACCCTTGACAGTTTTAAATAGTACCTTATTTGGAAATAAGGTCTTTGCAGATACAATTAAAATATAATTTAGATGAGACCATATTTGATTAGGGTGGACCATTCACCATTATATCTAGCATCCTTATAAGAAAAGGAAAAGAGACATTGATACATGGGAAAGAAATAATATCAATTTATTGGAGGGTAATTTATATTACATAAAGATCTCCCTCAAAATCAATAAAAACTATCCAACACCTAGACATTTAATAGTGAAAATGGAAAATTCCAAAAGTAAAGAGAAAATCCTAACACAGGGAGAGACAAGAGATCCCTAACTTATATGGGGAGAAATATCAGATTAACAGTAGAGCTATCCACAGAGACCTGGCAGGCCAGAAAGGGCTGGCAGGGTATATTCAGTGTACTAAATGAGAAGAACATGCAGCCAAGAATACTTTACCCAAAAGGCTCTCATTCAGAATATAAGGATAGATAAAGAGCTTCCAAGATAGGCAGAAACTGAAAGAATATGTGACCACCAAACCAGCACTGCAAGAAATCTTATGGGAGATCTATCTATTTCCTGGATCTGAATATCTGTTTTCCTCTCAAAATTAGGGAAATTCTCAGCTATTATTTGTTCAAACATACTTTCTGGTCCTTTGTCCCTCTTGGTGTTTACTTTTTTTTTTTTTTTTCCTCTTGGTGTTTTCTGAAACCCCAATTATACATAGATTCTTCCTACTCAGGCTATCGTTTTTTTCCCTTAATCTTTCCTCATGTTATCTCAATGGATTTTCTCTTTTTTCTCAGCTTCCTTCCTTGCCATCAACTTGTCTTCTATGTTGCTCACTCTTTCTTCCTCCTCATTCACCCTGGCCATAAGGACATCCAGCTTGGATTGCATCTCATTTAATTGATTTTTAATTTTGGCATAAATTCTGCAGTCACAAAGTCTCTAGAATTCTTTATCCTTTTTTTCCAGAGCCAGCAGGAGCTTTATAATAGTGCTTCTGAATTGGCTTTCTGACATCAAATTGTAATCCATATTCTGTTTCTCTTGCAGACAGTACTGTTTTCTGCTTCTTTCTTTTGTGGTTAATTCTTCCTTCTATTCATTTTGTTCAGTGCAAAGTGGCTGTATGAGTGGGCTGAGCCAAGAATAACATCCACGACCTAAGTAAATTTCACCCTAGATGATTCTTGCTAGAAACAAAAACTCTTGTCTCTGTAGCATTCTGGCTATTTTGTCTTTAAATCTCATGTCGAATTCATAGTAGATATTCAGGGTGTTTTGAAAGTTATCTAGGTAAGTTGGTGGAATCAGGTGAGTTGAGGACCCTTACTTTTCTGCCATCTTGCCCTGACCCCCTAGATTTTTAAAGAAATGAAACAGATTATTCAATTTTAGAGGGTCTATATGCTCATGGTATTTTAATGAAGAATCTAAATCAGTACCTTCCAAATTAAAAATATACTTCCATTTAAAAGCCAAGAAAATATTATTATACTTCAATTTTTTCAATTATCTTCCAATGCAGAAATTTCTATAATGAAATACTAGAATTTAGTGACTAGATTATAATTATATAACCTAACATTTAAAAGAGTTTAAAAATCCTTCAAAACATTATAGGATTGAGAAAGATGAGGGAGAGAGAAAGCAGAAGAGTAAGGGTCCTCATTTAATCTGGTTGCCTAGATTTAGCTAGATAAGTATCAACACCCTGAACTTCTACTAATTCAACCTGAGATGTAAGGAAAGAACAGCTGGAACTCTAAAAATAAAAAAGTGACCACTTTTTGCATGGTAGGAGTGTGGAGAAGAGAAAGGGAGGTGATATAGTGGAAGACAAATGGAGGGAGGCCTGAGCTTTTGTAAGCTGGCTCTGGGAGTGATAGAACCCTGGAGCTCAAAATCAGGACCTGTAGAAATTTTCTCTGGTGAGAGACTTCCCTGCCTGAAAGGTGCTCAGTGGTGAAGTGAAGCAGAATCGCAGGTGGGACAGTGGGGTCTCCATATTCCCAGAGGCACAAAAAGAACAGGGGTGACTGAGTCAGCAGAGTTCCCAAACATTGGAGCAGGGAAATGGGTTTAGGGAGGAGGCTCAGTTTTTTTTTTTTTTTTTGCTATAAACCATGAACTGTGGCCAGATTGAGTGACTCCTCTCTGCAATGGGTTCCTGCAAAGGACTGGAATGCAGCAACCCTCCATCTTCTTCTGGGAGAGGTATAGCAGGTGCACACTCAACAGGGTGAATGCTCTCCATGCCAGGGCCTTGAAACATAAACTGGGCAAGCCTCTGCTTTCTCTGGGAGGGGCAGAGTGGGTGTGTGCAAGAGTGGGTGAAAGTTCTCCCTGCCAAATCAGTGTCCCTCCACCTACCCCCAAGGAGGATTTGAGTGTGCAGATACCATAGGAGTCTGCAGTGTATGGGACACACTGTGATCTCCCAGCTCCAGGACTGGAGGTGGGGGCTTGGCCCTTTCTATGTTCAGCCTCTAAAGGTGCACAGAAAGCCTTCAGGGAACAAAAGCTTCACATAACAAACAGCTTACACTGAGCCCAGCTCCCCAGCAAGGAGTGGTGCAACTCTGCCCAGATACAGACACCTGAGAATCAGTGCAGCAGGCCCCTCCTCAAGAAGACCAGCTGGAAGAACAGATGAGCAGCAAGTTTACATAACCAAAAAGGACTGGAAAAATCCAGGGCTAGGGGAAAATAGTATATAGAACTTGAGGGTTTTTTTCTTAGGATTTATCTGTCAGTTTAAATTTTTCCATTTTTTTCCTTCTTTCCTATTTCAACTAGGTTCTTATATTATCAGCTCTTTGTTTTAAGTCCTTTCTTTTTAAACTTTCATATTTTATGATTACATTATAGATATATTCTTCATTTTTGGCTTCCTTTCACTGCATTCGATCTTATTTTTGTATATATATATAAGATTTTCTTTCTTTATAACTTTGGAATTTAGTATCTTCTAACACAGAGACCAAAATGCACTCAGGAACAAATAGGTCACCCTGTTTTGTACACTGTGTGAGATTATATTCCCCCACCCCCTTTCCCTCTCTCTCTCTCTTTTACTTTTCTCTTTCTTTCTTTTATTTTCTGGTTTCTGACCCCTTTGGAATTGACTAGTGTGCATTTTGCTTGGGTTGTGGTTGGTATGTTCTGCTCACTCATACACCCATTCTTCACTAGACAAAATGACCAGAAAGAGGAAGTCACAATGCAAGAAAGAACCAGAGGTAATACTCTCTGCCACAAATCTAAGCAATATGGATTTAAATAAAATATCAGAACTGGAATTCAGGATAATAATTATAAAGTTACTAGTTGGGCTTGAAAATGCATAAAAGACTAGAGAATCTCTTAGTGCAGAAATGAAATCTAATTATGCCAAAATTAAAAATACTCTAATAGATGCAGGATAAACTGGATGCTGTAACAGCTAGGGTAAGTGAGGCAGAAGAAGGAATAAGTGATATAGAAGACAAGTTGATGGAAAGGAAGGAAGCTGAGGAAAAGAGAAAAACAACTAATAAATAGCCCATGAGGAGAAGTCCCAAGAGATAAGTGATGATATGAAAAAATAAAAATATCTGAATTATTGGAATTCCTGAGGGTGTGGGGGGAGCAGAAGGTATATTTGAAGAAATCATAGCTGAAAACTTCCCTAATCTGGGGAAGGAAACAGGAATTCATATCCAAGAGGTAGAGATAAAGATAAAGAGAAAATCCTGAAAACAGCTTGAAACAAGAGATTCCTAAAATACAGAGAGAAATATTAGATTAAAAGCAGACCTATCCACAGAGACCTGGCAGGCCATAAGGGTTGGTATAATATATTCAGGGTACTAAATGAGAAAAACATGCAGCCAAGAATACATTATCCAGCATATATTCATAGCAACAATGTCCACAATAGCCAAACTGTGGAAGGAGCCAAGATGTCCTGTCCTTAACAGATGAATGGATAAAGATGTGATATCTCTATATATACAATGGAATATTACTCACCCATCAGAAAGATGATACCTACTGTCCACACTGACATGATGGAACTGGCGGGTATTATGCTAAGTGAAATAAATCAATTGGAGAAAGACAATTATCATATGGTTTCACTCATATGTAGAATATAAGAAATAGTGCAAGGGACCATAGGGAAGGAGAGGAAATTGAGTGAGGACAAATCAGAGAGGAAGACAAACTCTGGGAAACAAATTGAGGGTTGCCAAAGGAGAGGTGTGGGGGGGATGTGGTAACTGTGTGACTGGCATTAAGGAGGTTACATGATGTTATGAGCACTGGGTTTTATGCTATATATTGGCAAATTGAAACTGAATAAATAAAATATAAAAAATTGCTAATATATTTTTAAAAAGGAACAAAAAGAAAGATGATAATGAAACATACACATACAAATCACCACTGCCACCTTATGTAGATGGGTAGATAGATAGATGATAGAGAATAGATGATAGATAGATGATAGATGATAGATAGATGATAGATAGATAGATAGATAGATAGATAGATAGATAGATAGATAATAGAGATGGAGATGGAGATAGATATAGATATGGATATATATCTTACTACCTTACTATGTATAAATTTCAAAAGTTTTCAATATTTTTGAAATATATATTAAATTAGTGAATCACATCCCTAGAAGTGAATAAAGAACAGCAAATATCTAAAGAGAAAAATTAATAAAGAAAAACCAAAAATTATGATTTAGGAAAGGAAAAAATACTAAGTGATAAGACTTAATTTTTTTTATCTTCAATAACTTTGACTAGAATAATCAAAGGAATGAAAGAACATAGGTAAAACAATGAAAAGGATGATATGAATCTTCTTATGGTCAAACTAATTTTAAGGAACTGTCTTATAAACAATAAAATTAATCTTATCCGTGTGTTTGGATATGGATTCATTTTTATTTATTCTGCTTAGTACCTCTTTTGTACTTCAGAAGCCCCAATATTTCTTCAGTTTTGGGAATTTTGAGACATAATTTAAAGTATAAAATTAGTGAAGTCATTGGCAATTTTTTCTTGCTTATGTATTCTCTATGGTTAGAATAGTAACTTGTCTTTCTGATTTTTGTAATTCCTTTATTTGAATAAATTCCTCATTGCTATTATTGGATTGCCTAATTCTTTGTTTATTCTTATATTTATGCTTATTTTTCTTATATAATTTTCATTCCTAGAACTTTTACATTTTTATACCCATATGTACATCATTCTTTTTTGCCTGTTATCATCTCAAAATCTCCTGTTATTTTTTATGGATTTTATTCTTTTTAAAAATCCTATTAAGATTCTAAATACACTTTAAAGTCAAATATGATGAGTATAATAGTTTTGATATTTCCCATGGCATTTTCAACTCCAGAATTCTTGTATATATAATTATTTTATTATCCCTCATAGTTAATTTTCCATATTTTCATAATTTCTTGCACACTCATCTTGAGTGGGAGGTACTGTACACTTTCTTAATCATGATATGTTTCAAACAAAACTCCACTATCCACACTGTACAGTATTTACAAAATGTGCAGTTCCTTTTGGATACTTTTTATGAATCATTTAACCAGGGACCCTTCTCAGAGACAATGTATCATTGACTTCCAACGATTTTATCTCCCACCAATGTATTGTCAAATTTTGTTGATTTTTAGCTTTTTGATATTTTTGTTCTTCCCATCTCTACATAACCCAGCTGTAACTGGCCTTCCAGAGACAACCTCGAATTTCAGTCCACACTAGTTATGAATAGTGCTCCAGTTACTGGTGTATTCTCAGAACATTAATTTACTTTAAAAGGAGTTTCATACGTTTTACTTAAAAAAGAAAAAACCTCCAAAGATAAAATGAGATGACAGTATTTGCTAGGATGCATAACATGTGTATGTTCTTCCAAAGCAATTTCTATTAGAATTCCCTTCTTCCTACCCCCACCCAGAGCTCTCCAACCACACATCATGAATGAAAAATTTAGTTCTTTTTAAATCTTTTCTGTTTATACAATTTGTATTAAAGTTTATGTCTCTTGAGTGGCATACACTAACATGGAATCAAAAGTGCAAAATATTTGTTGAAGGAGAAAAGAGGAGAAGGTAAAAAAGTCTTCAGGTGATGATGTAGGCCTTATACCTGTGGATGGAAAGAGGGAAGGAAAGTAAATTAGAGTAGGAAGAGACATGGACTGCAGCACAACTTCAACAATGTTTGGCCAGGCCAATGGGGATTCCTCAAGCCAAAGTCAGCTACTGAAGAATCCTGTATTTCACCGGAATTACCCTAACATGAATTCCATTTTTGCTCTTTGATCTGTAGAGATATGACCACTGAATAAGTGTAGTCATGTTCCTTGAGGAAGAGTAGCCAACAGTGTCATTCAATTATGCTCTCTGTAGAAAGATATTTGAGTTCCAAATTTTCATGGTCACTCCAATCCTCCTTTGCCTCAAGTACTTCATAAGTATACCTCTTAAAATGAGTTCTCCTCCATAGTTTCTGGGGGCCTCTTCTTCCTGATAGGAGTCTTAGAAAAGGAAGGTGAATAAGAAAAACTCCAGCCTGTGCTAGAGTGGGAGCTGCAGGGAACCTGATGTGGGATTCGATCCCGGGTCTCAGGATCATGCCCCAGGCTGAAGGTGGTGCTAAACCGCTGAGCCACTGGGGCTGCCCTGAGTGTTCAACTTTTTGAGCATATGTATGTGTATTCTTTTTTGCTTCTTTTGTGGAAATGCAGTAGCATATACTCCTGCTGATCAGAGTCAGTAACCCCTGCATCTATAGTGATGCCTCTTCTAGCTTTTAGTTTCTGGACACAAAGAATCTGAAGTGCCTAAGAGAGACTTTTTTGAGACAGAGCCAACAAATCCTACAGAACCCAGAGTTGCAGGTACTACCAATGTAAAAATGCCTTAGAGGATCATTGGGACTAACATTAAGTGAGGATATTCCTTTTTCCTCTTCTTGTTTCCTAAACTCATGTATTTATCCTATTGAGGAAACACTACCACATAGAGATTTGACTTTTGTTTCCAGGCAATCTGCAGGTTGCAGATCAGGGATTGCCTGGAACCAAAAGTCATGGTAAGGAAATACTGCAGAGGAATATAAGAGAAATTTTTGAATGATAGAAGTCTTCAAAATCTTGATTATGGTCATAGTTACAGAATTTCATGTTTTTTCAAAATTCATCAAACTCTCTATTTAATTCATGTATATTTTATTTTATTAACATTAAACTCCAAATACATTTATTTCAAAAATTCATCAGATTCCAAAAAGAAAAACTACTTTAACCCACTGTATCTTTTTTCACAAATTCTAAAATAATACTCTTGGAAAATCTATAATAGACACAAGAAATACTAAGTTCATGAGGGAAATGGGTGGTTTTGAGGGGAAATGCTTAAAACAAGTAAACCTGCACTTATTTATCATAATTCACACAAAAGATTTAAAATATATGAAAATAGCCAATCAACTAATAAAAGCTTTGTTTGCTTTTTGTACCAGTGTCAATCATTTATTTATCTCCCCTTGTTAAATTCATATTGCTTACATTGCCATGAAATGCAATTATGTGTAGGCTATAACGCACCTGAATTACACAAGTTGTATACTTTGCTTCAAAGAGAATTTATACATGGGCCAGAGACTTGAACTATAAGAACTGTCCTCCAATTTCCCTCCAAATTCTGGATACCATAACTGTAATATGGGAAATAATTCAATGATCTTGTTTCACTTCACTCTTCATGCAGCCATAACATATTAAGTACAACTCTTAGCTATATTTTAGCTATATCATATATATATAATATATATTATATTATATATATAATGTGATTCATGATTGCTCTTTCAGGGAAAAAGAGCTCAAATCATTATTAATTTTTGTGTATATGGACCAGAAACAAGGCAAACAGAGAACAATTTTGTAATCTAGGCAAGTTGAAATCATTTCCGCTTTGATGATGTAGATGATACATTTTTTTTTTGTTTCATGGGACTCTTTATGTAATATAAATTACCCTTCAATTAATTGATATTGTTTCAAATCTAATTTGTACTTTTTATCTTTTCAAAAATGAGATTTTATAATATAATTATACATTTTGTAATGATTTCCAAAGCATTTTTAAGAACATCTCACATGAACCCTACACCAACCTTTTGAGGTAATTATAGATAATTATTACCCCATTATCATTCCATTTTTCAGTTGAGTAAGGAGTCCAATGGCTGTTAAGTTTTTAATCAGGATTTTGGCCCACTATTTTATGAACCAAGTTTTGATTTGTTGTGCTTTTCCTTATCATTTTGGAAAGAATTTACTGATTGTTATAACCTGTAAAATTATTTTTTTCTTTGCTTGAAAATAGGAATTGTGGGAATTATGTATGAACAGAAAGAGTAGGAATTATGTGCAATACATATGGAGTAGATTATTTTGGCTGGACAAGCATATATCACTGAATATATAAATTAAACTGAGCTACTAAGTCCAACTACTTTGCCAAGTTTGTTTCCCTTCATATTAAAGAACCATAAAGTGCCAAAAAAGCAATTTTAATTTCTAATTATTTAAGAAAATAAATATGAAGGATTGCTATTTCCTTTTTGGTACATTCATAAAATTTCTACCTAATATATCACCAAAGATTGTGATTTGCAACACCTATATAAATGAAGGAAAATAGATACATCTACAAGGAATATTTACATATCTCTTTCTCAGACATCATTCTAAGAACTAAAGAAAAATGGTGAAATATCTTCAAAAACTGCAGTATAGTGCTTTGGGAGGTAAAAGAGAGAATCTTCCAGTATAATACTTTCATATTTTACCTACTCAAGCTACATCGTAGGAGTTCTTTCAAACAGTAAATAATAAAGACAAACGAATAGTAAACAGTCTCCATCTTGTCAAAAAATGATGAGCCAAGTCACAATTATATAAAGATATCTGAAAGAAATATTACTAAACACAGTCTTTTGGTTATGATTTTTCTTACCTAGTTTATTGAATTTGACTGCTTATAGTTTTCTCACTCAATCCTATCCACCACTTTTAATTAAGTAAGCTGGTAAAATTTCATCTAAGTGCAGAATTTCCTTTGCTTGGAATAATGCTTTGTACTATTGCATATCACCTGCCCTGGCTTTCCATTGTATGGATGTCTACAAAGGGATGTGCTGTAACTTCAGTATGTGCAGAAGGTTCTTTCATTGTTATAAATCAAATTGATTTAACCTGTGACTGGGTTAAAGGTAATCCCAACTTTCTGATGACTGTGCTTCCTGCTGAAAATTGCTAGGTTGCTTTTTTTTCTTTCCCCCTGTCATCTTTACTTGGTTTGGAGGTCATTAAAAGTCCAGAGCACTATTACTTAGGTAACTACGGTGTTTTAGCATACATTAATAGGCAGATTTTGCTTTTATATACAATGCCATTTTAATTGATGTGAACTTCTTTATCTTGGTTGCAGGTATTGGATTACTTCACAGTTCTTTATTGTAATTAGTGAGATGTTAATTTGATTTTTTTTAACTCCTGAATTCTGTCATTTTTATTACTAGCTTTTTAGTAAAAATGGATGGAGAAAATAAATGAAACCTAAATATTATAATACTAAAACTCCTATATTTTGGAATTCTAGAGTCACTTGCTTTTGGCATTCATTGAACCAGGTGTGGGTTGCAGTAGGATAATCAAGACATTACTATTATTATTAATTATTATTATTATTATTTTGTATTTTATTAGATATAAATAACAAAACCAACTGCCATTTGTATATATGCTCAGAGTAAGAATGCATATTCTACCTCAGCATAAATTAGGCAGATAGAAAATACCTGTGACACAGAAAATACAAACATATTCCCTTTCACTATTATTTATAATCCCCAAAAGAATGAGAACATAAAATGTTTGTCCTTCTCTGATTGACTTACTTCACTCAGCATAATACCCTCCAGTTCCATCCACGTCAAAGCAAATGGTGGGTATTTGTCGTTTCTAATGGCTGAGGAATATTCCATTGTATACATAAACCACATCTTCTTTATCCATTCATCTTTCGATGGACACCGAGGCTCCTTCCACAGTTTGACTATTGTGGACATTGCTGCTAGAAACATCGGGGTGCAGGTGTCCCGGCGTTTCACTGCATCTGAATCTTTGGGGTAAATCCCCAATAGTGCAATTGCTGGGTCGTAGGGCAGGTCTATTTTTAACTCTCTGAGGAACCTCCACACAGTTTTCCAGAGTGGCTGTACCAGTTCACATTCCCACCAACAATGTAAGAGGGTTCCCTTTACTCCCATCCTCTCCAACATTTGTGATTTCCTGCCTTGTTAATGTTCCCCATTCTGACTGGTGTGAGGTGGTATCTCATTGTGTTTTTTTTCTTTTTTTTAATTTTTTATTTATTTATGATAGTCACACACAGAGAGAGAGAGAGAGGCAGACACACAGGCAGAGGGAGAAGCAGGCTCCATGCACCGGGAGCCTGACATGGGATTCGATCCCGGGTCTCCAGGATAGCGCCCTGGGCCAAAGACAGGCACTAAACCGCTGCGCCACCCAGGGATCCCTCATTGTGGTTTTGATTTGTATTTCCCTGATGGCAAGTGATGCAGAACATTTTCTCATATGCATGTTGGCCATGTCTATGTCTTCCTCAGTGAGACTTCTGTTCATGTCTTTTGCCCATTTCATGATTGGATTGTTTGTTTCTTTGGTGTTGAGTTTAAGAAGTTCTTTATAGATCTTGGAAACTAGCCCTTTATCTGATATGTCATTTGCAAATATCTTCTCCCATTCTGTAGGTTGTCTTTGAGTTTTGTTGACTGTATCCTTTGCTGTGCAAAAGCTTCTTATCTTGATGAAGTCCCAATAGTTCATTTTTGCTTTTGTTTCTTTTGCCTTCGTGGATGGATCTTGCAAGAAATTACTGTGGCCGAGTTCAAAAAGGTGTTGCCTGTGGTCTCCTCTAGGATTTTGATGGAATCTTGTCTCACATTTAGATCTTTCATCTATTTTGAGTTTATCTTTGGGTATGGTGAAATGGAGTGGTCTAGTTTCATTCTTCTGACTGTGGATGTCCAATTTTCCCAGCACCGTTTATTGAAGAGACTGTCTTTCTTCCAGTGGATAGTCTTTCCTCCTTTGTCGAATATTAGTTGACCATAAAGTTCAGGGTCTACTTCTGGGTTCTCTATTCTGTTCCACTGATCTATGTGTCTGTTTTTGTGACAGTACCACACTGTCTTGATGACTACAGCTTTATAGTACAACCTGAAATCTGGCATTGTGATGCCCCCAGCTATGGTTTTCTTTTTTAAAATTCCCCTGGCTATTCGGGGTCTTTTCTGATTCCACACAAATGTTAAAATAATTTGTTCTAACTCTCTGAAGAAAGTCCATGGTATTTTGATAGGGATTGCATTAAACTTGTAAATTGCCCTGGGTAACATTGACATTTTCACCGTATTAATTCTGCCAATCCATGAGTATGGAATATTTTTCCATCTCTTTGTGTCTTCCTCAATTTCTTTCAGAAGTGTTCTATAGTTTTTAGGGTATAGATCCTTTACCTCTTCGGTTAGGTTTATTCCTCGGTATCTTATGCTTTTGGGTGCAATTGTAGATCGGATTGACTCCTTAATTTCTCTTTCTTCAGTCTCATTGTTAGTGTATAGAAATGCCACTGACTTCTGGGCATTGATTTTGTATCCTGCCATGCTACCAAATTGCTGTATGAGTTCTAGAAATCTTGGGGTGGAGGCTTTTGGGTTTTCTTTGTAGAATATCATGTCATCGGCGAAGAGGGAGTTTGACTTCTTCTTTGCCAATTTGAATGCCTTTAATGTCTTTTTGTTGTCTGATTGCTGAGGCTAGGACTTCCAGTACTATGTTGAATAGCGGTGGTGAGAGTGGACATCCCTGTCTTGTTCCTGATCTTAGGGGAAAGGCTCCCAGTGCTTCCCCATTGAGAATGATATTTGCTGTGGGCTTTTCGTAGATGGCTTTTAAGATGTCGAGGAATGTTCCCTCTTCCCTACACTCTGAAGAGTTTTGAGTGTCCTTCTGTCTAAAATGAGTCTCTTGTAGACAGCAAATAGATGGGTCCTGCTTTTTTTATCCAGTCTGAAATCCCGCGCCTTTTGATGGGGTCATTAAGCCCGTTCACGTTCAGAGTTACTATTGAAAGATATGAGTTTAGTGTCATCATGATGTCTATTCGGTCCTACTTTTTGTGGATTGTCCACTGAACTTCTTCTTAAAGGGGAATTTTAAGAGTCCCCCTTAAAATTTCTTGCAGAGCTGGTTTGGAGGTCACATATTCTTTCAGTTCCTGCCTGTCTTGGAAGCTCTTTATCTCTCCTTCCATTTTGAATGAGAGCCTTGCTGGATAAAGTATTCTTGGTTGCATGTTCTTCTCATTTAGGACCCTGAATATATCCTGCCAGCCCTTTCTGGCCTGCCAGGTCTCTGTGGAGAGGTCTGCTGTTACCCTAATACTCCTCCCCATCAAAGTCAGGGATTTCTTGTCTCTTGCTGCTTTAAGAATCTTCTCTTTATCTTTGGAATTTGCAAGCTTAACTATTATCTTTGGAATTTGCAAGCTTAACTATTAGATGTCAACTATTAGTGTTGAACGGTTTTTATTGATTTTTTTTTATTTTAGCGGGGGGATCTCTCTATTTCCTGGATCTGACTGCCTATTTCCCTTCCCAGATTAGGAAAGTTTTCAGCTATGATTTGTTCAAATACATATTCTGGCCTTCTGGCCCTTTCGGCGCCCTCGGGAACCCCAATTAAACGCAGGTTTTTCTTCCTCAGGCTGTCGTTTATTTCCCTTAATCTAACCTCATGGTCTTTTAATTTTTTGTCTCTTTTTTTCTCAGTTTCCCTCTTTGCCATCAACTTGTCTTCTAAGTCACTCTCTCATTCTTCCACCTCGTTAACCCTCGTCGTTAGGACTTCAAGTTTGGACTGCATCTCATTCAATTGATTTTTAATTTCTGCCTGATTGGATCTAAATTCTGCAGTCATGAAATCTCTTGAGTCCTTTATGCTTTTTTCTAGAGCCACCAGTAGCTTTGAATGGATGCTATAGTATATAGCATGATATAGTATATATCAGTAGCTATATAATAGTGCTTCTCTGTTGTTGTTTGTATGGGAAAATCTTTATCTTTCCTTTCATTTCTAAACACCAGCCTCACTAGGTATAAAATTCTTGGTTGATTTTTTTTTCAATATTTTGAATATATCATCCCATTCACCTATGACTTAATAAACTTCTGTTGAACAATCACAAATAGTCTTATGAAAACTCCCTTGTATATAACTTCTCCTTTCTCTTTTTGCTTTCAAAATTATTATTTTGTAGACTTAACAATTTAATTGTAATGTGCATTTTTATCCAGCTTCAAACTATTTGGAATCCTTTGTGCCTCATCAATTTGGATGCCCATTTCTCTCTCCATGATTAGGAAGTTCTCAACTCTTATTTTTTTAAAAATGCTTAATTCCTTTCTCTTTTTATTTTCTTTCTGGAATTCTCATAATGCAAATATTGTTTATTTTCATTGTGTCTTACAATATCTATTGGCTTTCTTCACTCTTTAATTCTTTTTCCTTTTTTGATCTGATTGGGTAATTTCCAATGTCCTAACCTCTGAGGCACTTATTCTTTCTTTTCCATAGCCAAGTCTACTTCTGAAACTCTCTATTGAATTCTTCAGTTCAGTTAATGGGTTTTTCAACTCTAGGATATCTGTTCTAGTTGTTGTTGTTTTAATGGTTGCTGTTTCCTTGTTGAACTTCCCATTTTGTATATAAATTATTTTCTTAATTTTATATAGTTGTCTGTCTGTGTTTCCTTGTAATTCACCAAATTCCTTTAACAGGCAGGGTTTTTCTGACTTTTCATAAATATCCATTTCTTTATGGTCAGTTATTAAGGTTTTTAAAACTTCCTTTGGTAGTGTCACATGTACTTGATATTTTATGATGCTTGATTCCCTACATTTGTATCTACACATTTGAGTCATCAGCCTCCTCTTCTAAAATTTTTAAGTTTACTTTGGCCAAAAGAGATTTCTTTGGGTGTCTGGGTGGGTCTGCTGGTAATGTCCTTGGGCATTTGAGGCCTACTATTGTGGTCATTTTGTGTGAGGCAACCACTCAAGCTCTGAGGATGAGGATGGGATTGTGCCTCTTGCTGAGAACAGTTGGATGGGCCTGAGAAAGTGAGGGTATAGTATGATTTTGGTGGTTGCCTGGATTCTCTGGTTAGGATTTTTAGGTGGTCACAAATGGGTACTATATTCAGTAATAAATGAGGCTATGAATTAACTTCTCTGTGTTGCCAGGTGGCAGGATGGAACCCAGGGCCTGTACAACTCATTGTTTGGGGATCTGAATCAGAATGTATACTTAATTCCCTAATCAGGTGAGACCATCAATTTTGCTCTGCATACATGGGAAGCCACATGTGTTTTCTGTTCAAGTGCTACTGTATATGGGGCTGTTAGTGTGCTGTGCAGCTTCCTATGTGTTCTGGCTAGGTTACCTGGTCAAACTGAAGGTTGTTTTCACTAATGAGCAAGGCTACAAATTACATTCTTTGCCTTGGCACATCAAGGGAGGCAGTCTAAAGCTGGTAAAGCTTTTTGTTTGTTGTCTTAAGTCAACCTACACTCCAAATTTCCTGACTGAATAAGACTACTGGCTTTGCTATGCAAACTGTTAGTTCTACCTGCCTTTCAGCTCATGTCCCTTTTGGCTGCACAACTTCCAGTTGTATCCAGCCTTTCTGGTCAGATCAAACCAGAACACACTCTCCAGGTGCCTGAGTGGTTCTGTCAGTTGGTTGTGGGCCTCTGATTTCAGCTCAGGTCATGATCTCAAGGTGGAGGTAACTGGTGCTTCATAGGGCTCTGTGCTCAGTGCCATAGTCCCCTTCAAATTCTCTCTCTCCTTCTCCTTCAGCCTCACCCCTGCTTGTGCACACACTCTCTCTATCATGTGCACATGCATGTACTCAAATAAATAAATAAATAAATAAATAAACAAACAGAATCCACAGAGTGTAGGACTATATCTCAACTCCCTTGTTAGGTCAAGAAGCCACTCCAGGCCACTTTCAATTTCCCAAGAAGACTCTTGGTGAATAGTAATTTGGAGCTACCCTGAGCCTTGGCTATAAATGAATCCCTCTGCCTATGTGTAGGATAGGAACTCATCGTGCCTGATATTGGTTTTGCTCTGGGGGTGATCAATTTTGTTCACCTGAATCCTGACTGGATTGTCCCTGGAATGTGCAGCTCTTAGGAATTATCACCAAATAAATGGTCAGATAGTTCCAGAAGACATTCTTCAGAGAAGGTGAGTTTATGATTCACCTTCTTTCCTGAATGTGGGCAAACTGGGCTCTGGGACTAGCAAAACTCCTTGTTTGAGAATCTGAATCAGACAGATCTGCATCCTGCCATGTTCCTTGGTCAGAATGTACCCCAAACTTGATTCTGCAGTAAGCAAAGCCTCTGTTTCCTGGGTGTGGCAGGTGTGAAATTAGTCTGCCAGTATCCATGTGCTGGTTGTTTGCAAGCCTTCCTCCACTTCTCTGTCATAGTTAGATTCCTGGTAGTTTAGTGTCATAGATTCCCTTATAACTACAATGGTGTGACATCAGAGTAGGGGCTCCTGAAAAAGGAACCACCATACTTGGGGGGCTGGTTGATCCCTCTGGTTTCTCTTTTCCCACTGGAAGATCTGGAATCTTCAGGGATACCTCTCTGCATGGTGCTATGCTGGCTAGGGGAGGGACAATGTAGTTAATTTATAGCTGCCTCTTTTATTACCTAATACAATCTGTCTTGGTGCCTATGGTGCAGGGACTTGCCTCAGCAATCATTCCCATGTTCCAAGACTCGCTCAGTATAGTCTTACTATTTAGTTATTGGTAATTGTTCTTTTTGTGAGGAGAAACAAATTCAGGAACAACCTATGTTGTCATCTTGGTAATATCACTTCTAAGGTTAAATTTTGAAATAAACTTAGTCATTAGTGAGAAAAAACATGTATTAGGAAAATTTGTATTAGGAAAGTACAATTCTTAAAATGAATTTCTTGAAATTAGTGTATGATTGCATGATATAATGACATTATTGGTAAATGTAATGACATATAAATAATATTAATTGAGGAGAAAAGGGGAAATCTAATTTTGAATATGTATACATTTACTTTTTTCTGATAATCATCAAATTGTTTAATTTCTGGTATAAATGACTGTTCTAGTTATAAATTTCCAGTTGAAACTGTCCATTTTGGCCAAAGAACCATAAGTAGTATATAATAAGAGTTTGAGGTTAGTGTTTATTATAATTTTATTAATATGTGATCAATATAATATTAACTCTACATGTCCTCAGAATGAAATACATTAGTCTAATTCTACTCATGAACTCAAAATAGACATGTATTTGTGCATCTGTGTGACACAACTCGAAAGAAGTAGAACTAAACATAGCTATTATTTATTTAAATATGCAGAATATGCAATTATCAACAATTTCCTTTTCTTGATCAGATGTTAGTGAAACCTGATATTATAGTCAACAGACTACTGGGCATTGTTTTCCCAGTTATTTATCAGTTTTAAGAAAATTCTGGGTCATAAATACATCTTTTGTATAAAAACTCACACACCTATTTGCATACTCAGAAGTACATAGGATACATCAGCATCCTATTTGTCTCACTGCTTAGCCAAGATTATTTTTCTTACCTTTAAATTAGAAATTGTAGTTCCATATTCTTTTTAATTAAAAAATGGCTCTGTATCATTTTGAATTTCCTTCAAGCCTTGATCATGTTGCCAATGAAAATTTTTAGTTAATTCTGATGTTAAGAATTCAAACAGACAGCCAAGATATTTATTTTGAAGAGAAAAGAACACAGGATTTCGTATATATGCTTCTCAGGAAGGGATTATTTACAACAGCAATTTTTTTTCTCTTTTAAGTCTCCAATTTGTTAAGTGCAGATGTTGAAGATGTTCATTCATACCAGAAAATTATAGAAATAATTAAACTTATCTAACTAAAATAACTAATTCCATAATAAACTCAAATTTTATCAGAGAGGCAGGAGGAGGGGCAAGATGGCTGAAGAGTAGGGTCCCCAACTCACCTGTCTCCACCTAATTACCTAGATAACCTTCAAATCATCCTGAAAATCTACGAATTCAGCCTGAGATTTAAAGAGAGACCAGCTGGAACGCTACAGTGAGAAGACTTCGGGCTTCTATCAAGGTAGGAAGACAGGGGAAAAAAGAAATAAAGAAACAAAAGGCCTCCAAGGAGAAGGGGCCCCGTGAGGAGCCGGGCTGAGGCCGGGGCGATTGTCCCCAGGGCAGGAGAGCCCCGTCCCGGAGAAGGAGGAGCTTCACCAATCTTCCCGGCGGAAAGGCGCCCGGAGGGAGTTAGAGCAGGACCCCAGGAGGGCAGGGATGCCCTCGGGCTCCCTGGTACACTAACAGACACCTGCGCACCCAGGAGAGTGCACCATACCCCGCGGCCGAGCTCCCTAAGGGCTGCAGCGCGCATGGCAAGACCCGGGGCAGCTCGGAGGGGCTCAGGTGGCGGCTTTGCGCAAAGGAGGCTGCACGGCTGGGAGCAGCTCGGGGGTGGCTCCAGCAGAGGAAGAGGCTCCATGGGGATGGGGCTGCCAGCTGCGGAAGCAGCTCGGAGGGGCTCGGGCGGGGGCTCCGTAGAGGGGGCTGCGGGGCGGGAGCCCGAATCCAACAGCGCAGGCTCCGGAGCACAGGGTGCCGGACACAGCCCAGGATCCGGCCTCCCCCCAGGACAGGCAGAGGCCGGGAGGGCCCAGGACAGCAAGGACGCTCCTGCCCCGAGCTGAGCAGATCAGCGCCCCGCCATGGAGCATCCAGGCCTTGCAGACGGAGAGCTCTGTGGTTACTGCGGGAGCTGACTCCAGGGCTCCAGAGCTGCCACCGCCACTGGGGTTGTTCCTCCTGGGGCCTCACGGGGTAAAAAACCCCCACTGAGCCCTGCACCAGGCAGGGGGCAGAGCAGCTGCCCCAAGTGCTAACACCTGAAAATCAGCACAACAGGCCCCTCCCCCAGAAGACCAGCTAGACGGACAAGTTCCAGGGGAAGTCAAGGGACTGAAAGTATGCAGAAACAGAAGATACTCCCCCGTGTTTTTTTTTCTTTTTGATTTCTGTTTCTTCCCCCACCCGTTTTTTCCCCATTCTTTCCTTTTCTTTCTCTTTTTCTTCTCTTTTTTCTTTTTTCTTCCTTTTTTCTTTTTTCTTTTACATTTCCTTTCCTTCTTTCTCTCCTCTCTTTTTCTCCTTTTCCCAATACAACTTGTTTTTGGCCATTCTTCACTGAGCAAAATGACTAGAAGGAAAACCTCACCTCAAAAGAAAGAATCAGAAACAGTCCTGTCTCCCACAGAGTTACAAAATCTGGATTACAATTCAATGTCAGAAAGCCAATTAAGAAGCACTATTATATAGCTACTGATATATACTATATCATGCTATATACTATAGCATCCATTCAAAGCTACTGGTGGCTCTAGAAAAAAGCATAAAGGACTCAAGAGATTTCATGACTGCAGAATTTAGATCCAATCAGGCAGAAATTAAAAATCAATTGAATGAGATGCAATCCAAACTTGAAGTCCTAACGACGAGGATTAACGAGGTGGAAGAACGAGTGAGTAACATAGAAGACAAGTTGATGGCAAAGAGGGAAACTGAGAAAAAAAGAGACAAAAAATTAAAAGACCATGAGGTTAGATTAAGGGAAATAAACGACAGCCTGAGGAAGAAAAACCTACTTTTAATTGGGGTTCCCGAGGGTGCGGAAAGGGCCAGAGGGCCAGAATATGTATTTGAACAAATCATAGCTGAAAACTTTCCTAATCTGGGAAGGGAAATAGGCATTCAGATCCAGGAAATAGAGAGATCCCCCCGCTAAAATAAAAAAAAATCAATAAAAACCGTTCAACACTAATAGTTGACATCTAATAGTTAAGCTTGCAAATTCCAAAGATAATAGTTAAGCTTGCAAATTCCAAAGATAAAGAGAAGATCCTTAAAGCAGCAACAGACAAGAAATCCCTGACTTTGATGGGGAGGAGTATTAGGGTAACAGCAGACCTCTCCACAGAGACCTGGCAGGCCAGAAAGGGCTGGCAGGATATATTCAGGGTCCTAAATGAGAAGAACATGCAACCAAGAATACTTTATCCAGCAAGGCTCTCATTCAAAATGGAAGGAGAGATAAAGAGCTTCCAAGACAGGCAGGAACTGAAAGAATATGTGACCTCCAAACCAGCTCTGCAAGAAATTTTAAGGGGGACTCTTAAAATTCCCCTTTAAGAAGAAGTTCAGTGGAACAATCCACAAAAAGTAGGACCGAATAGACATCATGATGACACTAAACTCATATCTTTCAATAGTAACTCTGAACGTGAACGGGCTTAATGACCCCATCAAAAGGCGCAGGGTTTCAGACTGGATAAAAAAGCAGGACCCATCTATTTGCTGTCTACAAGAGACTCATTTTAGACAGGAGGACACCTAGAGCCTGAAAATAAAAGGTTTACCATTCAAATGGTCCTCAAAAGAAAGCAGGGGTAGCCATCCTCATATCAGATAAACTAAAATTTACCCTGAAGATTGTAGTGACAGATGAAGAGGGACACTATATCATACTTAAAGGATCTATCCAACAAGAGGACTTAACAATACTCAATATATATGCCCCAAATGTGGGAGCTCCCAAATATTTAAATAAATTAATAACCAAAATGAAGAAATACTTAGAAAATAATACACTTATACCTGGTGACTTCAATGTAGCTCTTTCTATACTCGATAGGTCTTCTAAGCACAACATCTCCAAAGAAACGAGAGCTTTAAATGATACACTGGACCCGATGGATTTCACAGATATCTACAGAACTTTACATCCAAACTCAACTGAATACACATTCTTCTCAAGTGCTCATGGATCTTTCTCCAGAATAGACCACATGCTGGGTCACAAATCGGGTCTGAACCGATACCAAAGATTGGGATTGTCCCCTGCGTATTCTCAGAGCATAATGCCTTGAAATTAGAACTAAATCACAACAAGAAGTTTGGAAGGACTTCAAACACGAGGAGGTTAAGGACCATCCTGCTAAAAGATGAAAGGGTCAACCAGGAAATTAAGGAAGAATTAAAAAGATTCATGGAAACTAATGAGAATGAAGATACAACCGTCCAAAAACTTTGGGATGCAGCAAAAGCAGTCCTGAGGGGGAAATACATCACAATACAAGCATCCCTCCAAAAACTGGAAAGAACTGAAATCCAAAAGCTAACCTTACACCTAAAGAAGCTAGAGAAAAAACAGCCAGCAGAAGAAGAGAGTTAATAAAGATTCGAGCAGAACTCAAGGAAATCAAGACCAGAAGAACTGTGGAACAGATCAACAAAACCAGGAGTTCGTTCTTTGAAAGAATTAATAAGATAGATAAACCATTAGCCAGCCTTATTAAAAAGAAGAGAAAGAAGACTCAAATTAATAAAATTGTGAATGAGAAAGGAGAGATCACTACCAACACCAAGGAAATACAAACGATTTTAAAAGCATATTATGAACAGCTATATGCCACTAAATTAGGCAATCTAGAAGAAATGCACGTATTTCTGGAAAGCCACAAACTATCAAAACTGGAACAGGAAGAAATAGAAAACCTGAACAGGCCAATAACCAGGGAGGAGATTGAAGCAGTCATCAAAAACCTCTCAAGACACAAACGTCCAGATGGCTTTCCAGGGGAATTCTATCAAACGTTTAAAGAAGAAACCATACCTATTCTACTAAAGCAGTTTGGAAAGATAGAAAGAGATGGAGTACTTCCAAATTCGTTCTATGAGGCCAGCATCACCTTAATTCCAAAACCAGACAAAGATCCCACCAAAAAGGAGAATTCTAGACCAATATCCCTGATGATCAAGGATGCAAAAATTCTCAACAAGATACTAGCCAATAGGATCCACAATACATTAAGAAAATTATTCACCATGACCAAGTAGGATTTATCCCCGGGACACAAGGCTGGTTCAACACTCGTAAAACAATCAATGTGATTCATCATATCAGCAAGAGAAAAACCAAGAACCACATGATCATCTCATTAGATGCAGAGAAAGCATTTGACAAAATACAGCATCCATTCCTGATCAAAACTCTTCAGAGTGTCGGGATAGAGGGAACATTCTTCAACATCTTAAAAGCCATCTACGAAAAGCCCACAGCAAATATCATTCTCAATGGGGAAGCACTGGGAGCCTTTCCCCTAAGATCAGGAACATGACAGGGATGTCCACTCTCACCACTGCTATTCAACATAGTACTGGAAGTCCTAGCCTCAGCAACCAGACAACAAAAAGACATTAAAGGCATTCAAATTGGCAAAGAAGAAGTCAAACTCTCCCTCTTCACCGATGACATGATACTCTACATAGAAAACCGAAAAGCCTCCACCCCAAGATGGCTACTAATATAGCAATTTTGCAGTGCGGCAGGATACAAAATCAATCCCCAAAAGTTAGTGGCATTTCTATACACTAACAATGAGACTGAAGAAAGAGAAATTAAGGAGTCAATCCCATTTACAATTGCACCCAAAAGCATAAGATAACTAGGAATAAACCTAACCAAAGAGGTAAAGGATCTATACCCTAAAAACTATAGAACACTTCTGAAAGAAATTGAGGAAGACACAAAGAGATGGAAAAATATTCCATGCTCATCAATTGGCAGAATTAATATTGTGAAAATGTCAATGCTACCCAGGGCAATTTACAAGTTTAATGCAATCCCTATCAAAATACCATGGACTTTCTTCATAGAGTTGGAACAAATTATTTTAAGATTTGTGTGGAATCAGAAAAGACCCCGAATAGCCAGGGGAATTTTAAAAAAGAAAACCATAGTTGGGGGCTAGATTTCAGGTTGTACTACAAAGCTGTGGTCATCAAGACACTGTGGTACTGGCACAAAAACAGACACATAGATCAAAGGAACAGAATAGAGAATCCAGAAGTGAACCCTCAACTTTATGGTCAACTAATATTTGACAAAGGAGGAAAGACTATCCACTAGAAGAAAGACAGTCTCTTCAATAAATGGTGCTAGGAAAATTGGAAATCCACATGCAGAAGTGTGGGCGACCACGAACTAGCTGGAGTAACTGAACCAAACCAGTCCCGGACTTGCGTCCCTCATTCACTCAAAAGACTCGAGAGCCTAAAGGGTGAATAGTTGGTAGATGCTTGAGAAAGGTCTTGAGCAATGGTTCTCAGGGCTGGCTTGTACGTGATCGCCCACATAACACAATAGATACAACTTATTCTGACCTGGTCATAAATGTAAATAAGGGTCTGTCTGTCCTTGCTGGTCTGTTTACCATACCTAATATTCCTTTGAAGTATGTACATCTGGAGCAACAAGCTTATCTATTTACCAAGGTCTTCTGGCACCCGTGAATCTGTCTTGCATGCTGAGAAAAGGGAACTTTGGAGAGTTTCACAAACCTGCTAAAAATAAACACCTTCTTGGGTTTGTTTTGCTCATGCTATAAAATGTTGTAAAACCTTGAATAAGGCTGGCACTGCTTCGACATCATCCACTGTGTCCCTCCTGTTCCCATCTCCTTACTTTTCTTTTATTTTCCTCATCCCCTTATCCTCATGACCCTGATCGTGTTGCTGCAGCGCGTGCAACAAGTGGCGCCCGAACAGGGACCTGAGCACATGCAAGAGAGGTGCACATATAGGTAAGTCGTCGCTGACAATCAGGTAAGGGGAGCCCGGTTAGTTAGGGCCACGACAGGAGTAAAAAAATATGGAACAGTCACAATCTATAAAACAGGTCTTCTTTATGACTGCTTTGCAGGCCCTTATGAAGTAAGAAGGGTCCAAGGTCTCTAAAAAGGCCTTGCAACAATTTTTTTGTACTGTATCAAACTTGTGTCCCTGGTTTCCAAAAGAAGGGACTGTCAGTCTGGATGCCTGGCAAAGGGTAGGACAGGAAATTAAAAATCAACCTAAAAAACGTGGTCCTATGGCCTGTCCTCCAGGCACCATGCAAAAGGACAAAATAAGAGAGACTTTAGATCCACAACACACTTTTGAATTAATCTCTATAGCCTCTCATGAATCCCCCCCTGAAAATGATATTCAAACCTCTTCAGAGGAACCAAAAGAAAATAATAATTCGGTGATTGAGTCACCATCACCACCAATTACTTAACACTGCCCCCTCCAGATTCCCCCACCAGTGTCTCAGATAAAAATTAACGATGGGGAGCAAATTGATTAATTTTAAATGGATCCAGATAAAACACAGTAAATAGGTCTTGAAAATTATCTCTACTAAACCTAAAACTTTTATTCTATTGAGGTTACTAAAGGTAAACCTCTGTTATCTTTTTGCAATCTGTTAGTAAAAAAAAATTAACTAAATTGATCATTAATTGTCTGTTTACAAGTTTTCATAAGTAATTGTTAAGATACCTTTCAAATTCCTTGGTAACCTAAAACTTTAGTCACACGTTGATGATAAATAAAATTAAATTCATCGGACATCTAGGTCTTTCCCAAACAAGGAAAAGTACTAAAATGTTGATTTAAATCTGTTGATGAACATGCTTTATGCTTAACTGTTTCATAAATTTGCCGTCTAAAAAGTTCTGATGTTCAAAAATCTGTTACTCCTTAGTTTTCACTGGACACTAAGGTTCCTAAAAATAAAATAAAATAATGAAAATAAAAAAACTCTGCTAAAATAAAACTGATGACTGATAAAAAATAAAAATAAAAAAGCAACTCTGTATGTAAAAAAGAAAATATGTAAGAAAAATGTAAGAAATGGGAATATATTTTTGTTCAAAAAAAAAGAGAGTAACTTTGTCCCAAATGAGACTGACTGAGAAAAAAAAATGGCTTAAAACAAATTCTAAATACAAAAAAAAAGGTGTAAAAGTGTTATGAAGGAAATCCTTGAAAAGGAATTTTAGATATGGTCAAAACAGACTAATATCAAAGTAAATGGATTTTAAAGTGCGAGAGTATAAGATTAAAAGTCTACTTTCTATTCAAAAGTTTCCTTAATTTGTTAGTCTGCTTTTGATAAGAGCAGCAGTTTTGTCCAAAAAGGAGTCAGGTGTACAGGGGCAGCCGTAACCACGAAAATGGAGACCATCTGGGCAGAGCCATTGACTGCCTGAACGTCGGCTCAACGGGCAAAACTAATTAACCACAGATAAGGTACAAACTTTATTTAGTATAAGTTTAAATTGGCAAATAGCCTTGTCCTGTTATCCAGAACAACTTAAATATCATCTTCTCGCAGACAGACTTTTACAATTTCTTTCTACCACGTCTGTCTTCTGTTCTACAATTATAGCAACAGAACCTCTGGCTAATGCCGTCACTATATTTGTTGGTGCTAATAAAACAGGGCACATTGAAATTTACAAAAAAATCTTCTAAGGCTAAAACAACTTATCAAAGTCATTATCCCACTAAGTCAGTACAGAGAGCTGAACTAAAGGCTGTCCAACTGGCTTTACAAATGTTTCCTGAACCCTGCAATCTATTCACTGACAGTCACTATGTGGCTCGAGCTGTTCCAGCCTTGCCACGCACTTATATACTCACAAATGATGAGGAACTATATCACTTATTCTCTAGTATTCAGCAAATATTATGGGCCAGGCAAGCTCCTATTTTTATATCCCATATACGGGCTCATACTAATTTGCCTGGTCCCCTCTCTGAAGGCAACCACATTGCTGACACCATTACTCACACTTATATAACAAACGCAAACAACAAACAATTGGCCACGCAGAGTCATGCTAGTTTTAATCAAAATGCCTCAGCTCTTCATAGACAGTTTCGCATCACTAGAGAAGAGACCCATCAAATATTAAAAAACTGTCCAGCCTGTCCAATCCACCATCCTGTTCTTACTTATTCAGTTAATCCCAGAGGATTGATGCCTAATCATCTTTGGCAAATGGATATTACCCTCTTTCCTGCTTTTGGCCGCTTAAAATATATACATATCTCTATTGATACTTTCTCTGGGTATATCCACGCTACTGTACATTCTGGAGAAGCCTTTACTGATGTTCATAATCATTTATTTTCAGCCTTCTCCCAAATGGAAACCCCTAAGGCCATAAAAACTGATAATGGCTCAGCTTATAGCTCCAAAACTTTCCAGAACCTTTGTGCTACCTTTCAAATTAAGCACTCTACAGGAATTCCCTACAACTCACAAGGTCAAGCCATAGTTAAACAAGCTAACAGTACTCTCAAATCTGACCTTAAAAAATTAGAAGAGGGGGAGATACTACAGGGAACAGTGAAATACTCTCCCCATATGCATTTAACTCTAAATCTTTATGTTTTAAATTTTTTGAATGTTGATGATATAGGACGGATGGCAGCTGAACGGTTTTGGCATCCAGATTTTTCTCCTCTCCCTTAAGCTAGGTGGAAAGATCCACTGACTGGCATTTGGAAGGGCCCCTACCCTGTCCTTCGCAAGGGGCATGGGTTTGTCTGTATTTTCCCCCAGGATGAGAACACCCCGCAACGGCTCCCAGAATGATGGTGTTGACTCCTTGCCCCTATGCTGGAGACTAGCCAGCCTGACGATAACTCACCCACAAAAAAGAAGAAAGGGATGTCTCCCATCGTACCGTTGGGCCCGGATAAGGAAACTGATCAATCAAGCGATAAGCCTGGCTGAACAGACACAGCCTAATGAGTCCTTACTTATTATCCTTCTTACTGTATTAGCTATTACAACCCCTCCTGTTGGTGAAGTGGCTGTATATCGGGCCTATGTACCTGACCCACCTACTATAAGGCAGGTTACTTGGGATGATCCTACTCCCCAAATACACACCAATATGACAGAATATTTTGGAGGGAGTAGTTCTGATGGCATGGAGGTTGCAAACCATTCTATCAATTGGATGGGCCTGGTAGCTCAGGTACCCATATGTTTCCAATTGCCACTATGTAACCAAAAATCAGTTAGTGGTTGCTTGGTAGTTCAGCCAGTACCTCACATAGTGACATATCTCTCAGAAATGGAAAAGAATGAAAACCCTCCACCCCAACTTGACAGAATGTTAGAAAGGTGGATCGCTTATGAGGTCACTGGTGACACCCCTCCCAGTGACCCTCAACAAGGTAGGCACCCTCCCAGGTACCCCAATTGTCCTCAAAATTTAACCTATGCTATTTCAGGTCCTATTTGGATGGAGTGCCTTCAGAAGACACCTTTGGTCATCTCTCCTCATGGCATCCCTGAATTTTCTATCACGGACTGATCGAGAATGGCAAGAAAGGAGCCTCTGTGCTATATTGCATATCCACCTGGTTGACCAATGCATAATGTGACTATACCTGGAGGAGTTTTTTCCACCATCGGAGAAATGTACCACACAGAACTCTGGAAATTGGTCGCCGCTATGGGACCAGCCAAGATGTAGATGGCTAATAATGGCTACACAAACACAAAGGACTCTAATCTTACTATATGGGCCTGTGTGCCTAGGCCATTCCTATGGGGGTGGGATATGGAACAACAAACTTTTCCTTTATACAAAATAATGGAGCTGATATGTTATTTGAGCTAGAATGTAAAAATTGAGTATTAACCAATTGTTTGCCTGTGCACTTGCCCTCACCTCAAACAGGTCCTGTCACTGTCTTTTTAACTATGCAACCGTCTTATTTACTATTACCTGTTGAGATTGAAGGCCCTTGGTATGCTAATTATCTTGATGAAGTCTCAATAGTTCATTTTTGCTTTTGTTTCTTTTGCCTTCGTGGATGGGTCTTGCAAGAAGTTACTGTGGCCGAGTTCAAAAAAGGTGTTGCCTGTGTTCTCCTCTAGGATTTTGATGGAATCTTGTCTCACATTTAGATCTTTCATCCATTTTGAGTTTATCTTTGTGTATGGTGAAAGAGAGTGATCTCTTGTGTATGGTGATAAGAGAATTATCTTCTTGCAAGATAATTATGGTTATCAATTTGCTGTAGAAATGCAGCTACAATTGAAAAGATTGAAATGCTTCATTGGGCTGTTGGTGGCTGGTATTACTGCCTTGGTTACTCTTATAGCTACTGCAGCTGCAGCCTCTGTGGCCTTACCCCAGGGTATACAAACAGCACAATACGTTAACCACTTAGCAAAAAACATCTCTTATGAGCTGTCTACTCAGGAGCATGTAGATCAAAAGGTTCTCAGTCGTCCTGATGGGCTTAAAGAGGCAGTAGAATTTCTAGGGAATCAACTATCCCTGTTAAAAACCCAGATGTCCTCGGTTTGCCATGGCGGGTTTCAGCATATATGTGTCATCCCTATGAAAGCCACTAATGTAACATGGGGACAAGTTAGAGAACATCTACAAGGAATATGGTTTCATAGTAATATAAGTCTTGATTTGTTAATGTTGCAAAAGGAAATTTCCATTATCAGTCATTCTCAGATAGGTATGACAAACCCGGCTGAAATGGTGGCTCATATCTTGGATGGCCTGCACGAATTTAATCCAGGCAACCTATTAAGATATTCATTCTGGATGTTTATGATCATATTTACTATTGTGATTATTTCATTCTTTGCATGGTGTGTGGTTCAGGCCAAAGCAAGACAGCACAGATTCAACATGGATGCTCAATTGCATTTCCTCAATCTTAAAACAAAAAAGGGGAAAATGTGGGTGACCATGAACTAGCTGGAGTAACTGAACCAAATCAGGCCCGGACTTGCATCCCTCATTCACTCAAAGGCTCGAGAGCCTAAAGGGTGAATAGTTGGTAGATGCTTGAGAAAGGTCTTGAGCAATGGTTCTCAGGGCTCACTTGTACGTGATCGCCCACATAACACAATAGATACAACTTATTCTGACCTGGTCATAAATGTAAATAAGGGTCTGTCTGTCCTTGCTGGTCTGTTTACCATACCTAATATTCCTTTGAAGTATGTACATCTGGAGCAACAAGCTTATCTATTTACCAAGGTCTTCTGGCACCCGTGAGTCTGTCTTGCATGCTGAGAAAAGGGAACTTTGGAGAGTTTCACAAACCTGCTAAAAATAAACACCTTCTTGGGTTTGTTTTGCTCATGCTATAAAATGTTGTAAAACCTTGAATAAGGCTGGCACTGCTTCGACATCATCCACTGTGTCCCTCCTGTCCCCATCTCCTTACATTTCTTTTATTTTCCTCATCCCCTTATCCTCAGGACCCTGATCATGTTGTCGTAGCATGTGCATCACAGAAGAATGGAATTAGACCACTCTCTTGCACCATACACAAAGATAAACTCAAAATGGATGAAAGATCTAAATGTGAGACAAGATTCCATCAAAATCCCAGAGGAGAACACAGGCAACACCCTTTTTGAACTCGGCCACAGTAACTTCTTGCAAGATCCATCCACAAAGGCAAAAGAAACAAAAGCAAAAATGAACTATTGGGACTTCATCAAGATAAGAAGCTTTTGCACAGCAAAGGATACAGTCAACAAAACTAAAAGACAACCTACAGAATGAGAGAAGATATTTGCAAATGACGTATCAGATAAAGGACTAGTTTCCAAGATCTATAAAGAACTTATTAAACTCAACACCAAAGAAACAAAGAATCCAATCATGAAATGGGCAAAAGACATGAACAGAAGTCTCACAGAGGAAGACATAGACATGGCCAACATGCACATGAGAAAATGCTCTGCATCACTTGCCATCAGGAAAATACAAATCAAAACCACAATGAGATACCACCTCACATCAGTGAGAATGGGGAAATTAACAAGGCAGGAAACCACAAATGTTGGAGAGGATGCGGAGAAAAGGGAACCCTCTTACACTGTTGGTGGGAATGCGAAATGGTGCAGCCACTCCAGAAAACTGTGTGGAGGTTCCTCAAAGAGTTAAAAATAGATCAGCCCTACGACCCAGCAATTGCACTGCTTGGGATTTACCCCAAAGATACAGATGCAATGAAATGCTGGGACACCTGTACCCCGATGTTTATAGCAGCAATGTCCACAATAGCCAAATGTGGAAGGAGCCTCGGTGTCCATTGAAAGATGAATGGATAAAGAAGATGTGGTTTATGTATACAATGGAATATTACTTAGCCATTACTAATGACAAATACCCACAATTTGCTTTGATGTGGATGGAACTGGAGGGTATTATGCTGAGTGAAATAAGTCAATCGGAGAAGGACAAACATTATATGGTCTCATTCATTTGGGGAATATAAATAATAGTTAAAACGAATAGAAGAGAAGGGAGAAGAAATGGGTGGAAATATCAGAAAGGGAGACAGAACATAAAGACTCCTAACTCTGGGAAATGAACTAGGGGTGATGGAAGGGGAAGAGGGTGGGGGTGGGGGTGACTGGGTGGCAGGCACTGAGGGGGGCACTTGACGGGATGAGCACTGGGTGTTATTCTGTATGTTCACAAATTGAACCCCAATAAAAATAAGTTTATTATTAAAAAAAGAAGTTTCAGGGAAATTAATGAAAATACAACCATCCTTAATCTTTGGGATACAGCAAAAATGGCCTAAGAGGGAAATATATCACAATAGAGCCTCCCCCGCAAAAAAGAAATTGGAAAGAACTCAAATTCATAAGCTAACATCACACCTAAGGAATTGGAGAAAGAACAGAAAATAGAACCTACGCCAAGCAGAAAAAGAGAGATAATAAAGATTCAAGCAGAACTAAATGAAATAGAGACCAGATGAATTGTAGAACAGATCAACAAAACCAGGAGTTGGTTCTCTGAAAGAATTAATAAGATAAATGAACCATTAGCCAGCCTTTTCTTTTTAATAAAGAAAAAAGAAAAGACTCAAAGTAATAAAATCATGAATGAAAGAGGAGAGATCACAACCAATACCAAGGAAATACAAACATTTTTAAAAACGTATTATGAGCGGGATCTTTGGGTGGCATAGTGGTTTGGCGCCTGCCTTTGGCCCAGGGCGCGATCCTGGAGACCCAGGATCATTCCCACGTCAGGCTCCCGGTGCATGGAGCCTGCTTCTCCCTCTGCTGTGTCTCTGCCTCTCTCTCTCTCTCTCTCTCTCTCTCTCTCTCTGTGACTATCATAAATAAATAAAGAAAAAAAATATTTTTAAAAAAACGTATTATGAGCAGCTATATGCCAACAAATGAGAAGAAATGGATGCATTTCTGGAAAACCACAAATTACCAAAACTGGAACAGGAAGAAATAGACAACCTTAACAGGCCAATAACCAGAGAAGAAATAGAAGCAGTCATCAAAAACTTCCCAAGACACAAAAGTCCAGGGCCAGGTGGCTTCCCAGGTGGATTCTGACGAACGTTTAAATAATAAATAATACTTATTCTACTAAAGTTGTTTCGAAGGTTATAAAGGGAGGGAATACTTCCAAACTCATTCTATGAGGCCAACATTACCTTGCACCCAAAAGTAGACAAGGACCCTAGAAAATGGAGAATTATAGACCAATATCCTGATGAACATAGATGCAAAAATTCCTTTCAAGATACTGGCCAATAGGATCCAATAGTACATTAAGAAGATTATTCATCATGACTAAGTGGGATTTATCCCTGGGATGCAAGGATGGTTCAACATTTGTAATCAATCAGTGTGATAGATCAATCAATAAGAGAAAGAACAAGAACCATATGATCCCAATAGATGCAGAGAAAGTATTTGACAAAATACAGCATCCATTCCTGATATAACTCTTCAAATTGAAGGGGTAGAGGGAATATTTCTCAATGTCAATAAGCCATTTATGAAAAGTCCACAGTAAATATCATTGTCAGTGGGGAAAAACTGAGAATCATTCCCCTAAGATCAGGAACACAAAAGGAATGTCCACTCTCACCACTGTTATTCAACATAGTATCAGAAGTCCTAGCCTCAGCAATCAAACAACAAAAACAAACAATCGGCATTCAAATTGGCAAAAAATTAGTCATACTCTCACTCTTTGTAGATGACACAATATTCTATGTAGAAAACCCAAAGGACTCCACTCGAAGATTGTTAGAACTCATATAACAATTCAGAAATGTGGTAGGATATGAAATCAATGCACAGAAATCAGTGCTATTTCTGTACACTAACAATGAGCCTGAAGAAAGAGAAATTAATGAGTCAATCCCATTTATAAGTGCACTCAAAACCATAAGATACCTAGCTATAAACCTAGTCAAATTGGTAAAGGATCTATACCCAAAAAACCATGAACACTTCTGAAACAAATTGAGGAAGACACAAAGAGATGGAAAAATATTCCATGCTCATGGATTGGCAGAATTAATATTGTGAAAATGTCTTTGCTACTCAGAGCGATTTACATGTTCAATGCACTCCCTATCAAAATACCAAGGACTTTCTTCACAGAGTTGGAACAAATAATCTTAAGATTTGTATGGAGCCAGAAAAGGCCCTGAATAGTCACAGAAATATTGAAAAAGAAAACCAATGCTGAGGGCATCACAAGGCCTGATTTCAAGGTGTATTACAAAGCTGTGATCACCAAGATAGTATGGTACTGGCACAAAAACAGAGATACACATCAGTGGAACAGAATAAATAACTCAGAAATGTACCCTCCACTGTATGGTCAATTCTTATTCAACAAAGCAGGTAATAATATCCACTGGAGAAAGGACTGTCTCTTCAATAAGTTGTGTTGGAAAAGTCGGAGAGCCACATGTAGAAGAGTGAAACTAAAGCATTGTCTTGCCATACACAAAGATGAACTCAAAATGGTTGAAAGATATAAATGTGAGGCAAGAATCCATCAAAATCATAGAGGAGAGCACAGGCAATAACCTTTTTTGAACTTGACCACAAAAACTTTTTGCAAGATACACCTGTGAAGGCAAGGGAAACAAAAGCAAAAATGAATGATGGGGTCTTAATCAAGATATAAAGCTTCTGAACAATGGGGGAGACAATCAACAAAACTAAAAGACAACCAGAAAATGGGAGAATATATTTGCAAATGACATAAGACAAAGGGTTAGTATCCAAGATACTAGAACTTATCAAACTCAACCCCAAGAAACAAAGAATCCAATCATGAAATGGGTAGAAAACATGAACAGACACTTCTCGAAAGACCTACAGATAGCCAACAAGCACATGAAAAAATGCTCCAAATAACTTTCCTTTTGGGAAATACAAGTCAAAACCCCAATGAGATGCCACCTCCAACCAGTGAAATTGGCTAAGATTAACAAGACAGGAAACAACAAATGTTGGAGAAGACATCAAGTAAAGGGAGCCCTCTTGCACTGTTGGTGGGAATGCAAGTGGTACAGCCACTCTGGAAAACTGTGTGGAAGTTCCTCAAGAAGCTAAAAATAGAGCTACTATGGCCCCACAACTGCACTACTGGGTATTTACCCCAACGATACTGATGTAGTGAGATGCTGGGACACCTGCATCCCCAGGTTTATGGCAGCAATGCCCACAATAGCCAAACTGTGGAAGAAGCCACCATGTCCTTCAACAGATGAATGAATAAAGAAGATGTGGTGTATATATATACAATGAAATAATACTCAGCTATCAGGACAAATCCCCACCATTTTCTTGGATGTGGATGGAACTGGAGTGTATTATCCTGAGTGAAATAAGTCAATCGGAGAGGAGAATCAGTATATGATTTCACTCATTTGTGGAATATAAGAAATAGAGATTTAGTAATTTTGGTCCTTTCTCTTTTCTTTTTGATAAGTCTGGCTAGAGGACTTATCTATCTCATTAATTCCTTCAAAGAACCAGCTCCTAGTTTTATTGATCTTTCATATTGTTCTTCTGGTTTCTATTTCATTGATTTCTGTTCCAACCTTTCTGATTTCTCCTCTCCTTCTTGGTTTAGACTTCATTTGTGGTTGATTTTCTCCAACTCCTTTATGTGTAAGGTTAGCTTTTGTATTTGAGACTTTTCTAATTTTTTGAGTGAGTCTTGTGTTGAAATGTACTTCCTTCTTAAGAACAACCTTGCTGTATCCCAAAGGTTTTGAACAATTGTGTTTTCACTTTTGTTAGTTTTCATGAGTCTTTTTAATTCTTCTTTAAAAAATTAAAATTATTTTTTTAAGATTTTATTTATTTATTCATGAGAGACACAGAAAGAGAGAGGCAGAGCCACAGGCAGAGGGAGAAGCAGGCTTCATGCAGGGAGCCCGATGTGGGACTCAATCCCAGAACTCCAGGATCACACCCTGGGCCAAAGACAGGCCTTGAACCACTAAGCCACCCAGGGATCCCCTAAAAAAAGAAAATTAAATCCACATTTCCTGGTTGACCCCATTCTTTCTTTTGTAGAGGCTCTTTAACTTTCAAGTATTTGAGTTCCTTCCAAATTCCTCTCTTGACTGAGTTCAAGTTTCAAAGCATTGTGATCTAGGGGCACGTGAGGGGCCCAGTGATTGAGCATCTGCCTTTGGCTCAGGTCGTGATTCTGAGGTCCTGGGATTGAGTCCTATATCAGGTTCCTCTTAGAAAGCCTGCTTCTCCATCTGCCTATGTCTCTGCCTCTCTCTCTCTGTGCCTCTCAAGAATAAATAAATAAATAAATAAATAAATAAATAAATAAATAAATAAACAAATAAAATAAAATAAAATCTTTTTAAAAAAGCATTGTGGTCTGAACATATGCAGGGAGTAATCTCAATGTTTTAGTACTGGTTGAGACCTGATTATCAACCCAGTATGTGATCTATTCTAGAGAATGTTCTATGTGCACTAGAGATGAATATGTATTCTGTTGCATTAGGATGGAATGTTTTGTATATATCTGCGAAGTCCATATTATTATTCAAAGACTTTTTTTTCAAAGACTTTTTTCTTTGTTGCTCTTCTGCTAGATGATCTGTCAATGGGGTGTTAAAGTCCTCTACTGTTAATGTATTATTATGTGTTTCTTTACTTTGGTTATGAATTGGTTGATATAATTGGCTGCTCCAAAATTAGAAGCATAAATATTTATAATTCTTAGATCTTGTTGAATAGACCCTTTAAATATGATATAGTGTCCCTCTTCCTCTCTTACTATAGCCATTGGCTTGCAATCTAATTTATCCGATATGAGATTGCTACTCGAGCCTTCTTTTGAGGTCCATTTGCACGGCAAATTGTTCTCTATCCTCTCATTTTCAGTCTGAAGGTGTCTTTAGGTCTAAAATGAGTCTCATATAGACAGCACTTGGATGGGTCTTGCTTTTTTATCCCATCTGATACCCTGTGTCTTTTGATTGGACCATTTAGCTCATTTATATTCAGAGTGACTATTGAAAAATATTTAGCACCATTATATTACCTGTAATGTCCTTGTTTCTGCAGATTGTCTCTATTTCTTTCTGGTCTTTGTTACTTTTGGGCTCCCCCTTCATTTACAGGCTCCCCCTTAATATTTCTTGCAGGGCTATCTCAATGGCTACATATTCTTTCATTTTATGCCTCTCCTGGAAGCTCTTTATCTTTCTTTATATTCTGAATGACTGTCTTGCTGAATAAAGTATTGTTGGCTGCATGCTTTTCTTATTTAGTACCCTGAATATATCATGCCATCCCTTTTGGCCTGCCATCTCTCTGGATAGGTCTTCTGTCCATCTAATATTTCTACCTTTTTATATGAGGAATCTCTTGTCTTGATCTGCTTTCAGGAATTTCTCTTTAGCTCTGAAATTTGCAAGCTTCACTATTATATATTGGGGCCTTGATCTATTTTTATTGATTTTGGGAAGGATCTCTCTACCTCTTGGATATGAATGCCTGTTTCCATCCCCTGATTAGGGAAGTTCAGCTATGATTTGCTCAAATATACCATCTGGTGTGCTTTCTCTCTTTCTCTCTCTCTCTCTCTCTGCAACCTCAAGAAATCTAAGAATTCTTATTTTTTATGGCATCACTTATCTCTCAAAGCCTTTCCTTATGGGCTATTAGTTGGTTTTATTCCTTTTCCTCAGCTGTCTTCCTTTCCATCAACTTGTCTTCTATGTCACTTATTCTCTCTTTGCCTAATTTACCCTAGCTTTTAGAATATCCAGTTTAGACTGGATCTAAACATCTCAGAGTATTTTTAATTTTGGACTGATTAGATCTCATTTCTGCACTAAGAGATTCTCTAGAGTCTTTTATGCTTTTTTCAAGCAAAGCTAGTAATTTTATACTTGTTATTCTGAATTCCATCTCCAACATTTTATTCAAATCCATCCATTAGATCCGTAGCAAACAGTATTACTTCTGGTTCTTTCTTTTGTTGTGAATTCCTCCTTCTAATCATTTTTTCCAGAAAAGAATGGCTGAATGAGTGAACAGAATCAAAGATATCAACCATAACTGAGGCAAAGTACACACTAACAAATCCAAAGAGGTCAGAAACCAGAAAATAAAAAGATAAAGAAAAACAAAACAAAAAACAATAAAGGTGGGGCAAAGAGGAGGAAAGAGAATATAATTTCACAGAGTGGACAAAACAGGGTTGATCCATTTGGTCCTGAGTGTATTTTGGTCTCTCTGTTAAGAAGACACTAAATTCCAAAGTTGTAAAGAAAGCAAAACTTTCATATATATAAATATAAATATAAATAATATAAATATAAATATAAATATAAATATAAATATAAATATAAATATAAATATATATGTGGAAAGAAGCCAAAAATGAAGAATATATCTATAATGTGTAATTATAAAAAATATAAGTTTAAAAAGATTTAAAAATAAGAAATAGATGAAAATAAATAAATTAAAATAAGAAATTTTAAATAAGAAATTAGATGAAATGGGAAAAATGAGGGAAAAATGGAAAATTTTAAACTGAAAGATAAATGAATCATAAGAAAAAACCTTGAGTTCTATATATTATTTTTTCCTAGCTCTGGAGTTTTGCAGTGCTAATTGGTCTAAACTTGAGGTTTACCTGTTCTTCCAGCTGGTCTTGTGGAGGAGAGGCTCATTGGGTTGATTCTCAGGTGTCTTGCCTGGGGAAAGTTGCACTGCCCTGGCCGGGGGGCCATGGTCAGTCTAAGGTGTTTGCTGTTTATGGCTCTTGTTCCCTGAATGCTTTCCATGTCTCTATAGAGGGTGAAATTAAAAATGGCCACACAGGATCTCCAGCCATGGAGCTGAAATAATGCGATATGTGCCAAGCTCTTCAGACTCCCACAACACCCTTCCAATTTGATTCTCCCAAAGCAAGGTGGAGGGATGCTGACTCATGCACTTTCTGGGCCCTGAGCAGGAGAGCTTTCACCTAATCATGTGTGTGCACCTGCTCCACCCTCACCCACATCACTCCTCCCAGGGAAGGCAGATGGTTGCTGCGTTCCAGTCCTTTGCAGGTTCCCAACAGAAAGAGCAAACTTTAATCTGGCCTCAGTTCACGGTTTGTGGTGAAAAGAGCTGAGAGCTCTCTCCTTGGCTTACTGGCCTAAACCGGTTTCCCAGCTCCAATGTTTGGGAACTTTGCTGGCTCAGGCACCCCTGTTCTTTCTGTGACTCCAGGGATCTTGAGATCCCACTGTCTCATCTGGGATTCTGCCCCTCTTCACCACTGAGCATCTTTCAAGGAGGGAAGTCTTTCACTGGAACAAATTTCTGAAGGTCCCAATTTTGAGCTCCAGGGCAATATCACTTTCCAGCAGTCTTATATAGGTTCCTTCTCTGCTGCCATTTATCTCCTGATATATCCCTTCCATTTCCCTTATCCACACTCCTACCTTGCATAAAGTGGTCAGTTTTCTATTTATATAGTTCCAGGCATTCTTTTCTTACATCTCAGGTTGAATTCATAGGTGTTCAGGATAGCTTGATACTTATCTAGGTAAATTAAGATCAGATAAGAGGAGATCTCCTACTCTTCTTCCATCTTGCCTGTTTGTTTTTTCAGTTGATGTCTTTTTTAAAAATTTCTAGTGTACTTAAGCAACATATAGTCAAAAAATTAGTTGGGAAATCATACTCGGTCTTATATACATGTTAAGTGAATTTATTGGTCTTAGGAAAATGCTGTTGAATTTCAGTAGAGGTTTTATTTTGGAAGCTTTGATTTAAAAAAATGCTCTACTGGCAGATCAGGCAGATAGAAAAACATCTTAAAATAAGATGATGCAACTATTCCTTCAGCCTGAAACTATTTCTACATCCTAGTGGTTTCTGGGAATAGCAGCCTCAATTAGATCACAAGAGGTATTCTCTATTCCTCCTGTTTATAATAAGATACATTTTTTTAATAGGAAGACATTAAACTTCCTTTACTACTAGTCTCTGAATTTCAAGCATGTGGGGATAGCCCAAAGTAAACTTAACTATGGTACAGTGTCAAGGAAAGATAATTACATTTTGAAATGAAATTGTCCTGAAAAGAGAGATTAGGCCATATATCAGTTAAAATTAAATACTTAATTAGATATTATCTTATGATTGAATCAGAAAGTTCCTTAGAAACTTGAAATAGTAATTGTGAATAAAAAATGACAGAATAAATTCCTCTAATCTGAGCAGCTATTGAACCAGCAAAGACTTTCCACTGAACTGAGATCAGCAAAGAAGATTGGCATATAGGAAGATACGAAATTAGGTAGCAGGGCAGGCACCTATTTGAGGCAAACAATATAAAGCACTGACTACAAAAATTTGAGGCCATAGAGAGTCATTACCTGGTGTTGGCAACAGAACATGGAGATAGACTGGGAGGTAAAAGCATAGGATTGAGTGACACAAATTCAGGACACCATCTTTCATGAATATAGAAAACTTATAATTCCCTGTGAAGTTGGCAAATGTAGTCAAAAGCAAAAAAAAAAAAAAAAAAGCAATTTAAACAGTACCAATTCAAGTGATATTCCTGGAATATCAGCTTGTTCTCTGATATGTGCCAAAATGAATGGAAAGGCAAAACTGATTGTTATTGTTAATGTGCTAAGTGAGAATAATGTTAATAAATATGCATAAAACCGTGCTTTTTTATAGATTTCATTTCTTTATTCATGACAAACACAGAGAGAGAAAGACAGAGACACAGGCAGAGGGAGAGGCAAGCTCCTCACAGGGAGCCCGATGTGGGACTCTATCCTGGGACCCTGGTATCACATCCTGAGCAGAAGGCAGATGCTTAACCACTGAGCCACCCACATGTCCCTAAAACCGTGCTTTTTATGTGTTTTTATATGTTTTATAAGTGTATAAAGCAAACAGGCTCTTCCCATTGAAATATTTATTGTAGAGAAGAAGCCTATGACAATACTTGTACTAAAAATTACTTGATTACTTGAAAAATTGGGAAATTAAAATTCTGTGACACAATTTTAAAGAAGTCATCTCTTCTCATGTATTACATCCTCTGACTTGAGAACTCTCTTTGCCATATTAAGATATTATTGCTAGTAGAAAAAAATTTAATTTAATTTGTCAGGGTTCTGTAATGTATGTGTTTAAACTTTTTTTTTTCCTTTGAAACTAAGTGTTTCATGTTGTAAATTATACAGCTTACTGACAGACTGGTCTATAATAAAATTAGCAAGAATTTCTCTAAACCCTTAATGAAATTAAACACTGAGATGCTAAGCAGAGGGCAAGGATATTTGAACACGAAGAATTAGGATCATTGGTACAGTCTAATAAAAAAATAAATTAGCTTGGTAAAAACTGCAATTACCTTAATTAATAACTTGATTCAAACAGTTCAAAGGAGTGCATAGGTTAAATTGAGAAAATGTTGAAGAAAAAGGAAGGGGGATTTTAAGTGGTTAACTTCTAAGTAAAATAGTATGTACTTTCTACAGACCAGACTTTTAATGATGATTTTATTTTCATCTAAAGCATCTGAATAAGGGACACCCGGGTGGCTCAGCAGTTGAGTGCCTGCTTTCAGCCCATGTTGTGATCCTGGAGTCCTAGGATCAAGTCCCACATTGGGCTCCCTGCATGGAGCCTGCTTTTCCCTCTGCATAGGTCTCTGCCTCTCTGTGTGTATGTCTCTCATGAATAAATAAATAAAATCTTTAAAAAAATAAAGCATCTGAATAAAAAAATAATTCACTATATTTAGAAAGAAATACAACTGTATAACATAAGATAATTGATGTATTATTTCAGAAACAGAAACCTATGTATCTAAATTGGTAACAAAAACCAAATGTTTATTTTTAATTATGTGTATAAAATATATTATTTCACCAGCAAGCTCTTATATAAAATGCTGTAAGCTACTACTTGAATCTAAAATGCAACATATAATAGTAGAGCCTTACCAAAAATAGGTGGTATTAAGTAACTGCTTTCTGCTCACATGGCACCAGTTATGTCTATAACTATATATGTTTATATATATAGTTTATATATAAACATATAACTATATATGTTTATAAATAAAATCTTTAAAAAATAATAAATATTAAAAGTCCTGTATGTACAAATTAAAGTTCTTCTTGTACAAATTAAAGTCCTGTATGTGGCCATATTTTCAAAAATGAAAAACCAAAATCAAAACCAAATGAGTGATATCTACCAATATCTGCCTATAAAAATAATTAAGGTAACTCAATATTATTTAGTAATACATATATATTTAATGCCATAAGGAAAGTTACTCAATATTTAAGTGAAAAAAGTTAGTAATAAAGCAATTATGTGGACTAGATGACACCACTGTGAGAAGAGGAATCTAGAACAGCAATAACCAAGAGAACTTTCTATGATGATGGAAAAGTTCTATAATCTGCAATCACAGAGACATGTGGCAATTGAGCACTTGACAATGTACCTAGTGTGACTGAGAAATATCCAAGTTCTTAAAGTCTTTTAAATTTATTTTTGCAAGACGTTCATTTAATCTTTTTACTTCTCTAGTATCTCAATATTCTCAAATCCATCTATATTTTTCTTTGTAACTAGGCTGTGTTTGAAATTACTAATTGTTTAGTAACTAGTCATTTTAAGGAAACAGGGAAAAGCACTTAGATATGTACTCAGGGAATAATTCATCAGATAGTTCTCATAGAATGCAAAACACTCTCTCGAAGCTAGAATTTCTTCTAGTCTGGGACCTCAGTTATGATACAAAATATAGGATGATGTATTTTTTTACTCTTGCTCTTAACTTATTTATTTTACTTCTCACATGTTCTTTTACTCCTTTCTCATCTATTCTTTGTTTGCTTTTTCTTTTTATTGCATTTTTCCTTTTTTATTTGATGTCATACATTAAGAATATGGTAAAAATGTAAGATCACCTTTAAAGTGCAAAATAAAGAAAATATGACAAGAAACAAGATTAACATGTTTAATTTTAGTTAAATTTTATGTACATAACTTATTGTATTAGTTATAACTTACTGTTCTTCCATGTTGGCTATGAATAATGTAAAAATTATGAAAAACATAAGGAAATGGGCAAGACATTTGAAATATATGTCAATCAGTTCTACAGATGTATACACCCATAATCTAACAGCTGAATATGAAACTTACTGAAGAAGAAAATCTAAAATAAGAAATTATGCATATTAAATAATGCATAAACAGATGAGTGGTTCAGAATTCCCTGATTTGTCATTCAACTCCCATTGACAAAGGGAGTGAAAAGGGAGGCTAAATTACTAAACAAGCATGTTCTGAAGTGAGAGTCCATGTTGGGCACTGATGTAGGCATTGGGAGTAGGGTAGTAAGTAGAACTAAGTCTCTGTTATTAAGTGTACTTTTTTTGGATTATTTTAAATATATTGATGGAGATGATATCTTAGTGAGTCTCATTAATTCTAAACTTATTTATATTTATTGACCATTATTCTGATGTATCATTCTGAAGCTATCTGGCACACAAATGATAGTATATAAGTTTTTATTAATGAAATATATATATATATATGTGTGTGTGTATGTGTGTGTCATAATGATGGCTGGATGAGTCATTTCTTTTTTTTTTTTTTTTTCATTTTAGTACAGGTTTTCAACTTCTTTATCCAGAATTCTGCACTATTAATTAAAAAAATAATTGTCTTCTCATATGCCTTGTGGATACTTCTCTAAGGATTTGTGTCCATCTCAATGATACAGCTTACAGTAACTTAAATATAGTTAACAATAGAATTGTATAGGAATAGAGAATTTAAAAGTTGCTACACGGTTTGTGGTTTTGTTAAAAATGCTAAGTTTTGCTTGGCTTCAATTCAAAACCATACGCTTCTTTTAAATTTTTACATGACTTTTTTCTCAAATACTGACTTCCTAATATGCCTAATATTTTTAGTTTTTTATAGTATAAGTGACTGATATTCCCCCTAACTATAAGAATATCCCAGTCTAGAATATCTATTCATTTTCTAAACATCTCTTTTAGAGTTAGCTTATAAAGACAATTATCTGTTCAGCAACATTAAAGTATAACTTAACAAAGGTTTTGCAGAAATTAATAGCTCTTTAAATAATTTACCCAGATTCTAAAATTTCAAAAAACAGATTACATCCTTGCCAGAAAAATGTCTCCTAGAATTTTATGTTTAAATGGCTCTTTTTACAACAGGAAGTAACTATTATCAAATAGAGAGTCAAAGGATGTTGGAGAAAAATTAAAGAACACATAGTTTAGCACTGGTTAAGCCTCACTTTGGGAAATTTTAAGAATGATTTCTGAAAGTTTGCTTAGAATTTTATGGATGACTTTAAGATATCTTATAAAATAGTAAGTATTTTCATTCTGATAGAAAACTTTTTTTCAGTCTATACTAAAGTCAGAGCAAGCTCAAGGTCACTGATGGATTTAGGCCTTCTATAGAATTACATTTTTCCATAAAGCTTAGGAAAGAACATATTTTAAATATTGTGTGCAAAAGAAACATTCATTCTTAAACTCCTAAGTGCTTATCTACAAGCCACATTGTTTCATTTAATGGAATATTTAACACAGTCTCAATAGGTCTCCCACTCACATTTTACTTCAATTATGATACTTAAAATGTACAATCATTTTTTAAATTTATGAATAGACATTTTAAAGATACCAAAGTCTGACAAAGTTTGGATTGCAATGAATTTTTAGTATTAATGATGAAATCAAACATTTACTTATTTTGCTCTCTTCAGTCTTAAGTCACAAATTCTAGTCATAATGGCCATATCTAATCCACTTTTCTTGATGTTCTAACTTAAACTAAGGTTGACAAATCTAAATAGAGCCTTCTTTTGGTGTAAGCTCTTAGGCCTACATTGTGTTTCTGTCACAGGAATGATGGTAAGAGGGACTAATTAAAAGTCCAATGAATGTGCCAGGGTTAAAATCACAGATTCTGCTCATTAACAGTCATTTACCTAAGGATATTTCCAAAGAATTCTTTCAATGTCTGAAAAGGACAAAAACTGAAAGGGGGAGGAAGGAATAAGTTGAGAAAACCATTGATAAATATTTTATATTTGAAGTATGATTTTTTAAAAATCACTGATACCATCCATGGAAGAATCCAATTGTAAGTAGAATTTCAAATATTGCTTTTTTTCATCATGTCTGCCTGTGTATTTTTGTGTATGTATGAGTGTGTGTGTGTGCATTTTAAAGGGGGGATATCCTCCCTAAATATAAAGAGTAGAAAAAGAAAGAGGAAAAAAATCAGAGCCATTTTGTTAATTGTCGTTTTCCTGCTGTTTCCATGGTAATACTGGCTGCCAGACTTCTCTGCAGAGTGACAGTCCAACAATTCACACACTACACCCTTTCAAGCACAATGAATGGCTGTGAAAGAGTCCAAACAGGCACCATTCAGGAAACATGTGATATCTACTCAATGCGCTACCTTTCATCCACATTTTCCAAATTGTAGTTAATTTAATTCTAAACAAATGACTAAGGGGTACAAATGAGGATTAGTAGGAAAAGAACATCTTGAGCTCTAATGGGGGTGGATTGTGTGAAGAACAATACAGCACTTTCTTCTGTTGCCAAGAAAGCTGGATGTAAAGATGTACTTTCCCTCTTCATCTAAGGTCTTCATTTAAACTCTATATCAACAATGAGAACCATGGCAGAAAATTTCTTGGCAAAATAGTTTATGTAGGTTTTGGCTTTCCATTTGGAAACACATTTGATACAGTATGAAGTAATTCCATTTACTATTAAATAAAACATAACATCAGACATTTTTTTTGACATTTAGAGGCTACCAGTTTTTGTAAGATTACATTTTCCTCAATTTTTAACATCCTTCAAGGTTCAGGAGAAGAAAAACAGTGAACTTTAAAATCCCTATAACAAAATACAAGGAACTGTCTTTATTCAATCTAGAGTTGCATGTGATTTTTGTATTTAATTATCAGTAAAGTAGGCCATGATCATTGGAAAAACAACAGGACAAGAAACGGTAAAATGTTTTCATATTATCTGAATGCAAGAATTATCCCCATCTTCATTTTTTAGATACATGCCTCAGAAACACCAATCTTAAATTTTATTTTCAATATCACAATTGTACCTGTAAGCATATCTACATTTCCTCCATTACATTTAGCTTTCTAAGTGACCATTCTTATTTATGTTTATTGATCCAAGAAAAATAATCCAAATGAAACTAATAATTCTTTATCCCCGTTATAACATCATTCTGTTTGAAATATGAGCACATCCATTAGTTTATCTTCACTGCTGATGACTACATAATATACTTTTAGTATAAGTGAGTTATTTGAGAGGTTATCGCATTGGTCTTCAGAGAGTTTCTATGATTTTTGACTCTATAGTAGTTTCAGAAGAAAATACTTTTATTCAGTTCCAGTTTGTCAGCTATAAAATAATCTATAAAGAAATATGACTTGTAATGACTAGTTTCTGAGCGGATTAGTCCTAGGGCCAAATTATGAACTTTCCTAAATCTTTTCAGAAATTAAAATGATACCAGCATCATAGTATTTCAGATATTTGACAAAGGTTTTAAAATTCTTTCTTTTTTATTCATTTCTCCTGATTTTTTTCTCTAATGTTGAGGACCATAAGGTTGACAATTTAAAGTTTCTGAAATGTGCAGGACAAAAGGTCATTTTTCTCATGTATAAGAGCTGGTATCAGATGTAACCTTGTGAAAACCATGTTTGATGCAGAGAATAAGGTAGGAAGCCACTACTTTTATTAGTTCTAAAAATTTTGATCTGCTAGATGAAATCTTGATTGTTTTCTTGTGACAAAGGGTATAAATGGACACTTTTAGTATAAATAGTTAGTTTTAATGTCTAGGAGCCTGATATTATTTCAAGGCATGACTCAAAAGCATCCAGCAAGGGGCATCCCACTGTCCGAGTGCTGGAGACAGATCACCCTCCATTCATACTCCTATCACTCTCAATTTTGTTTACTTGTTTTCAAGCCTGTTTCCTATGGAAATAAAATACACCTGGGAGGGTTCAACTATTGAGAGAAGTCAGTAAAATCTATGAGTAATCACTGCCAAGTCCACCCCTGTGTGCTACTGCATATCGTAGGGTAAGAGTGGAGAGAAGAGGAATCAAACTACTAATATTATTTTTAAGTCCATAAATTGCAAATGATCCTATTTTTTTGTAAGTTCCTAAATATAAAGCCAGTGTTAAGTACTTAGAAGTAGTCTATGCAAGGAAAAAGCACAGGTAAAAGGTAATTACTTCAAAGAAAGTTTTACAGTGCCTGAAGAAAGCTCAGTATCAACAGTTAGTTTGGGAAGAGAAACTAGTGGCTTGATAATGGTTGCTTATCCAGCTACACTACGGTATTCATATGGCTTAGTATTATGTCTCAGGGCCTTTCTTTTTAGGAAAGGAAAATTTCCTGGACTAGATTTTAAATTTTAAAAAATCAAGAATGACATGATCTTGCACAAACACAAGAGAACAGTAAGGAAATACAGGAATAATCCCTATAGCATATTGGTTTCATGCCTCATTATGGTAGGCAGTAGTTTATTTTCTCCCCAAAGAACAAATCATTGTATTCTACAGAAGGCACATTTGTGGGTCTGAAAGATGATAAGACTTGAGAGACTCTTAAAATAGTCTGCCAACTGAAGATGTATTTGTCTAAGTGCATTATTCTGAGGAAGGGGTCACAACTTTATCTAAATCTCAAAAGGTGACATTACCCAAAAGTGCAGACATCATTAGTTTGAGAGTTTTAAGAACATTAGTGTTACCATCACTGTGTTACATGTGATTTCTTTAGTCTACATTCCCAGAGGGACTTAAATTAAAACTATTACCATAAAAATTAACAAACTTTTCACTCAATCCAGTAAGTTTCTTTAAAACAAAAGCATGTGGTATTTATCATGTATTTGTTAGGAATGAATGTTCTTGACCTTTTTCTTGTACTTGGTCCAAATAAAGATAAAAGTTACTAAACTCAGAAGCTTTCTGATAAGTTCATGATAATTCCCAAGTGACTTCAATGGTTTGTTGTTGTTGTTGTTGTTAACAACACTATTGAGCTTACACAAATGTGATACTGAGAATGAAGATTGAAGCAGATGTTTGTGAATTTAACCTGTCATTTTTACTTTGAGGCACAAATAGGAGTCTAATTTTGCAATGCCACTCTTCTCAGAAATGGACCTTCTGGCCTATTTAAACCTTATTTTGAGACTAAAAAGAACAGCTGAAAATCTTTATCTTTAGAAAACATGGAGAAAAAAATAGGAATGAATCACACAACATTGTCATTCTGGATGTATTAATGCCCTATAACAGGAAAATATGGGTCCTTTGAACCATCTCAAATTCTTCAGCAGATTACCCAAATAGCAGATGTTTGTGAATTTAACTTGTCATCTTTAAAGGCAATATCTAATTGTTTTCCTTCATTCCAGCAATAAATAGCTCTATTCGCAAGAAAGGTCAATGTTACTCAAATTCCTTCTATCAACAAAATGTTGATATTTTTATTTCATTTTACTTTTAGTTTTTATTTTTTATAAAACTGTATCTTCTTTATTTTGCATATTTTAATCTCAAAATAAACAAACACCACAATACACATCCAAACCCCTTGTTAAATTTCATGAGGGCTAGGGCTTAAGGCCCTTCTTTCCTGCCTCAAACAAAGACAGGAGGGGAAAAAATCCACTAGACATCAGCAGAGGGAAGTAGGTGAACTGGGGCTACTCAGGGTTGCTGGGGAGCCATGGGGACACAGAAGGCACAAGGTCTGCGGGGAGAAATTAATTGACTTCTTCCATGTGAGAGGCATCCTCATCACCCTCAAGCAGAGGGATCTCATCAGGAACAGCAGCACTGGGTTCCTCTGCTGTCACTTCATCTTCATCAATGCCCAGGCCTAGCTTGATCATATGGTAAATACGGTTGGAGTGAGTCTGGGGATCCTCCAGTGAGAAGCTGGAGGAGAGCAGAACTGTTTCAAACAGCAGCACCACCAGGTCCTTGACAGCCTTATCATTCTTGTCTGCCTCTGCCTTCTGCCACAGCATCTCCACAATGGGGTGGTCAGGGCTGATCTCCAGGTGCTTTTTGGCCATCATATAACCCATTGTAGAGTTGTCCTGGAGTGCCTGGGCTTTCATGATCCGCTCCATGTTGGCAGTCCAGCCATAGGGTGCTAGTCACAATACAGCAGGGTGAAGCCACCAGCGTGTTGGAGATGGTCACCTTTTCAACCTTCTTATCCAAGATTTCCTTCAGAGTTTGCAGAGATTCTCAAACTTGGCCTTACTCTCCTCCATTTTCTTCTTCCCCTCTTCATCCTCAGGCAACTCCAGGCCCTCCTTGGTAACTGAGACAATACTCTTCCCATCAAACTCCTTGAGCTGCTGCACACAGTACTCGTCGATAGGCTCTATCATATACAGTACCTCGAAGCCTCGTTTCTGCACTCGCTCCACAAAAGCGGAGTTGGCAACCTGCTCTTTGCTCTCACCAGTGATGTAATAGATGGACTTCTGAGTCTCCTTCATATGGGACACATACTCTGAAAGAGAAGTAATCTCATCTCCAGACTGGAAAGTGTGGTAACACAGCAGCTCAGAAAGGCGGCACCGGTTAGTGGAATCTTCATGGATTCCAAGCTTTAGGTTTTCAGAGAATGCCTCATAGAATTTCTTATAGTTCTCCTTGTCTTCTGCCAATTCAGAGAAGAGCTCAAGGCATTTCTTCACAATATTTTTGCAAATGACCTTCAAGATTTTGCTCTGCTGGAGCATTTCTCAGGAGATGTTCAGGGGCAGGTCCTCGGAGTCAACCACACCACGGATGAAGTTGAGATACTCTGATATCAATTCATCACAGCTGTCCATGATGAACCCATGGTGGACATAGAGTTTGAAGTTGTTCTTTTCCTTCTTGTTCTCAAAGAGGTCAAAAGGATCCCAACAAGGGATGAAGAGCAACGCCCTGAATTCCAACTGACCTTCTACAGAGAAGTGCTTGACCGCCAGGTGATCTTCCCAGTCATTAGTAAGGCTCTTGTAAAACTCTCCATATTCCTCCTGGGTGGTGTCTTCAGGATTTCTGGTCCAAATGGGCTTGGTCTTGTTCAGTTATTCTTGATCAGTGTATTTTTCCTCAATCTTCTTTGTCTTCTTTCTCTTGTCATTCCCACTATCATCCTCCTCATCTGAACCCACATCTTCAATCTTGGGTTTCTCCTCATCATCTTTATCTTCTTCCTCCTTCTCCCCTTTCTCCTCTTCTGCCTCATCATCACTAATTTCTTTCTCTCATTCCTTCTCCAAATAAAGGGTGATGGGATAACCTATGAACTGTGAGTGATTCTTCACCACTTCTTTGACACACCTCTCCTCTAAATATTCTTTTTGGTCTTCTTTAAGATGGAGGATCACTTTGGTACCCTGGGCAATGGGCTCACCATGGTCTGCACACACAGTGAAAGAGCCCCCAGGGATCCCTGGGTGACTCAGTGGTTTGGCGCCTGCCTTTGGTCCAGGGCCTGGTCCTGGAGTCCCGGGATCCAGTCCCACGTCAGGCTCCCGGTATGGAGCCTGCTTCTCCCTCTGCCTATGTCTCTGCCCGTCTCTTTCTCTGTGTCTATCATGAATAAGTAAATAAAAATTTTTTAAAAAGAAAGAAAGAAAGAAAGAAAGAAAGAAAGAAAGAAAGAAAGAAAGAAAGAAAGAAAGAGCCCCCAGCAGAAGACTCCCATGCATACTGCTCATCATTATTGTGCTTTGTGATAACAACCACTTTCTCTGCCACCAGATAAGCAAAATAAAAGCCAACACCAAACTGTCCAATCATGGAGATGTCTGCACCAGCCTGAAGAGCCTCCATGAATGCTTTAGTGCCAGACTTGATGCTGGTTCCCAAGTTATTTATGAGATATCAGCTTTGGTCATACCAATGCCTGTGTCCACTAGAGTCAGGGTGTGTTCCTGGTGGTTATGGATGATGTCAATTTTCAGGTCTTTACCGCTGTCCAACTTGGAAGGGTCTGTCAGGCTTTCATAGCAAATCTTGTCCAAGGCATCAGAAGCATTACTTAACTCTCGAAGAAAAATTTCCTTGTTAGAATAGAACGTATTGATGATGAGGGACATGCGCTGGGCAATTTCTGCCTGGAAGGCAAAAGCCTCCACCTCCTCCTTTCCATGGTGCACTTCCTCAGGCATCTTAAAGGAGAAGAGCTGCAAGTACTACAGACCACGGTGGGCAGGGGCTGTGTCCCGCTCGCCGCACCAAGGCTGCGAAGGGGGGGCCTCAAGAGACTATTTCATTTTAGAGTAAGATCAGTTACCATTGGTCTTGGTAGCCATGTATCTATGTTAAAACAATCAGGACAACAGGACAAAGACATGAAATAGAGAACCACAAACTCCAAGTTTATCCTTCTGGTGGTAATAATTTTTAATGTCTCTATACAAAGTATAATCTCTAAGATGACTTTTCTTTAATAACAATTTCGGGTTTTTTTAATTAAAAACATTTTATTGGAGTTCTTTAATAACAACTTTGAATATTGCCTTTCATGTAGCAACACTCTGACTCAAAGAGTCAATTCTTGTTTAATTAGTTTTTTTCTTTTCTTTCTTAAAGATTTTATTCATTTTTTCATGAGACACACAGAGAGAGGCAGAGACATAGGCAGAGGGAGAAGCAGCCTCCCTGAGGGAAGCCCAATGCAGGACTTGATCCCAGGACCCCAGGATCATGACCTGAGTGAAAGGCAGATGCTCAACCACTGAGCCAGCCAGGCACCCCTAGGTTATTATTTTCTATGCAATTTCTTGTTCTCAGCAATTCAAGCATTCTGCCAATCTTTAGAAAATAAATAAAATAGAATGAAACAAAAATCTGTTAGAGTTTCTATATTACTCTAATTACTGATGAGCAAATTTGAAAAGTAGTCTAAAGTGAAAATTTTACAATATAATTTTACTTCATTAACAATCTTGTTCCTTCCAAGAAACATATACATGTGTTTGCTATTCTCCAGTCAAGTGCTTTGCATACTTTAGTTCAGTTACTCATCATAATAACCTCTTGAGATGGATACAATGATTATCCATTACAAATAATTTAAAAAGGATTTTCAAACTTTAAGTAATGTACTCAAGGTTGTAAAACTTGTAAATCATACTCCTAGGACTTGTAATCAGGCAGTTCATAAGTTCTGAGCTTTTAACCCAAAAGTTTTGTTTACCTCCTATTTAGCCCTATTGTCATTCTCTGTCTTACTATTTATTTTTCACTAAATTATGGTAATTTCTTTAGCTTTCTTTGATTTGTATTTTTTATGTGTCTTTTTCCATTACTTAATATTCAACATTTCTTTGTTCTTATTTTTAGGTATATCTTTTAAATATAGATGTTGCTGGATTTTTAAAAACAAATCTGATCATTTATGTATTTTAATTGGCAACTTGAATTACAACTATGATAATTACTGATATATTTAGATTTATCTTTATCTTACTTTGAGCTTTATGTATATCTTGCTTTTTATAGTTTTGTTCTTTTTTGTTATTTCTTGCTTTTTTTTCCCTTTTCTTTTTTCTCCTTTCTTTTTTTTCTCTTTCCTTTTCTCTTTCCTTATTTTTTTAAGATTTTATTTATTCATGAAGACACATAGAGAGTAGCAGAGACATAGGCAGAGGGAGAAGCAGACTTCTAGCAGGGAGCCCGATGTGGGACTCCATCCCTGGACCTGAGATTACACCCTGAGCCAAAGGTATAACCAGTGAGCCACCTAAGCGTTCCTCTCTTTGTTATTTCTTGACTCTGGTTTGCTTGTTTTTATATTTTGTCTTTTTAAAAGTTATGACAATTTATACATTGTGATTTTAATTTTTATATAAATAATATTTGCTTAGGTTACTATTATTATCATTTGCTTTGCACTCTACTCTTCTTGCATCTAAGTTGCTTTCTTTCTTTCTTTCTGAAATATATCTTTCAGAAGTTCTGTTTGTGTTGGTCTGTTGGTAAACACTCTGTTTTATCATTCCATTATCTTCACTTTTGTTGTTGTTGAGAATTATACTATCAATTTTTTTAAAGGAACTTTAAAAAGAAATACATTAGCACACATGAAAAGTTTTGAACAACATATAATTGTAAGAGACCATTCAATGTCAATATCCTAGATGAATAATATATCCTCAGACACTTTTCCTAAATTAGTTCACCACATAATTCATTTCACTACATAGGGGAAATGGTTATAATTAAAATAATAATATGTGAAAAATAATAATAACTACGATAATTGGGTGTTTATTCCTCCAGATACTTTTCTAAGGCCTAAATCATTTAGTTTAATCATTGCTATGATGTGTCTAGGAATACATTTTTTTAAATTCTGTTTCAGTTGTGAAGTCCCTCTTTAACTCATGGGTTTTCATTTTTAACTCTTTTGTAAAAATCCCTGCCATTTTCTTTCAAATATTTTTTCTGTCACATTTTTTAAAGTTCCACTAACACATATGTTAAATTTTTTTATATATCTTTTGCTTTTTTAAAAATAAATTTTCTACCTTTTAGGCTTTCTGAATCTCAGTCTGTGAATTTCTTCTGAAATATCTTTAAGTTTGTGAATTTTCTCTTCAGCTGTGTACAATCTCCTATTAAAAATATTTACTGGGTTATTAAGTTCAATTATTGCACTTGAAAGCTCCAAAATACCTGTTTTAGATTTGTTTTTATGATCTATTTCTTCTCTTGGTTTTAAGTTGTGTGAAATTATATCCTGTTATGATTGAAAATTTTGTAGAACTCTAGATTGGTCTATGAGGAAATTATAATGCAGATCCAAATAATGTTTTCTTCCAGATGGGGTTTATTGTTACTTTTGGCAAGCAGTTAGGTTAGGTGCAGATTAACTTAGTACTAATGAGGGCTGATCCAGAGCAGGACTTCTGAATTTTTAAGAGCTGATCTATTTCTGAATCACTCCAATTACTTGGATGCACACACACTTCTGCGTTTTGGTGTATATTCTTCATTACAATACATATTGTAATGCCTGACTGCCTAGCATAGAATAGACAACACACTGTGAAGAGAGACATAGTTTTTAAATAAATTATTATGTTTCAGGCACTCTTTTAAGTATCTTATATATACTATGATACTATTAGTAAAATCCCTAAGAAATTACATTTTACAAATGAGTATAGAAATATCAAACAACTTGTAAAATTTTGCGTAAGTGTAAATGGTAAAGCCAAGATTAAAAACCAAGTTTGTATGAAAGAAAACATTATTATTTTTTAAATTTATTTTTATTTATTTATGATAGACATAGAGAAAGAGAGAGAGAGAGAGGCAGAGACACAGGCAGAGGAGAGGGAGAAGCAGGCTCCATGCCGGGTTCCCGCCGCAGGACTCGATCCCGGGACTCCAGGATCGCGCCCTTGGCCAAAGGCAGGCGCGAAACCGCTGAGCCACCCAGGGATCCCCCAAAAACATTATTATTTTATTGCTTTCTTTATACTAATGCTCTCTATTCTTTCTGTTTCATTTCTTTTTCATTTTTCCCCCTCACACTCACTCAATCTCACTTTTCCTCTTTCTCTTCCCCTTTCCTTTTTTTTTTTCCTTAAAAAAAATCTAAGGAGAAAACATGATCTAATGACATTTTCAGCTTATATTCTGACTAGCTACAGTACCAACATAGGTGAAACTGTACCTTATGAAGACACTGGGGAGTCATAACAATTAGGAGAGGCTAACTCTGCTACACATCATCTGTTATACTATCAGAATTGTTCTCCAGTAAGACCTCTTAATGATACATGTTCCTGGCCTCCCAGTTTACCACAAATCTATTCATTTCCTCTTTTCTCCTACCTTAGACACTTAAACTTTGTCTTTGATTGGGAATGACATCCACATCCTAAATGTGTCTATAATTGCAGTTTTGCCAGGCTCCAGTCCATTCTCCAAAGACTGCTCTTTCTAAAAAGTAAAATTTTTCATGATAATATATCTGCCAAAAGCCATCAGTGCCCTTATGTATCCCTCAGGGCAATCCTCAGAAGGAAACAGAAGCCCCATCTTGCTTGTTAGCTTCTCTACACATTTTCCATAGTTCTTTAATATGTCATGTTCTCTTTGTTATACTTTTAATTTTTACGTATTGTTTTCTCTCTCTGTGATTAAAATGTCTTTACCTCCCCATGTTTTATCTTTGATAACTCCCCCATTTTTAGGATCAACTTAGTCATGATTTCTTCCAAGAAGATTTTTCTAATCACCATTGACAAGAGTTTTAAATGCCTCCATATATCTCTGTGCAATCCATATTATCAGCTTACTTATCATATTGTACCTTAGTTTCCTATTCACTTATTTGTGTCTTAATTCCATTGTACCTCACAATTGACTTGACATGGAGAGGGTCCTCATTAAATGTTTATTTAATAAATACTGAATAGATAAATGATAAGAAAATAAAGGTGCAGCAAAATGCCCGTAATGTGATCTAATTCATATGCAAGAAAAATTCAAACACATACTTGCACACACATACATAATATTAAAATAATTGAAAGACTATATAACAAAATATTTATAATAGTTATAAATAAAAATATATTCATAAGTCTCCTGTATAATCCAGTCAATCACATAAAAGAGCTTTTAAGTGTTACTCCCAATTTTACCACGACTAGATTGAATCTTTTAGCATATGAGATTTCAGGTGTTTTTACATATCATTTTCTTGAACGATATTGTGATACCAGAATTTGAGACTTAATTTGATTATGGAATCAAATTATGTTCAACAATTGCATATTAAATTCCTGTTATGTTGTTATCACTTAACTAGATTCTATGATAGAAAGTGACAATTTTGTAACTGTTTTTGAGTTACTTACAAACTTATGTGGAGAAAGAAAATATATTAATATTATATACACTAAGAGAAATTTTTTTGATCAGATAATTAGGCACTGAATACATACTTGTTCGTAAAATATTTAAGGTTGGACTTTATATATTTTAATACCTTTTGCATTCTATTCCTCTCACATCAGTCCCTTCTGTTTTACTATACTTATTGTTGAGGCATAGAATCCAACACTTAAAAAGAGCTAAAAAACCTTTTAAGGATCAAACTATTGTTTGCCTGAATATCTCCATCAAGAGCATCACCAATGGCCACATTGCTTAAATTTGAATACCTATAGTAATGCCAACTGCATGTTTCCCAAGCTCTTACCACTGTGTACTTTCTCCTGTGGTTTCTAATCACATCAAGACCAAGTCCAGTCCCTCTTTCCATACTGACTAGTGAATATTTGAAGATAAATACTATAATAGTATGTATATATATATATATATTTATATTTATATATAATTCAATTAATATGTGTCTTACATAATTTTTGTATTTTTCAAGAAATTGCTAAATCACTCTGTGATATATTTTATATTTAAGTATAAAAATATATTATATTTTGAAATATAACTATATTTTATAAACTATAACTAAAATATAACTTTAACCTAAATATAACCTAAAATATATTTTAAAATATAACCAATTTTAAAAATCTATATTTAAATATGTAACCTAAATATTTAAATCAATCTACTAAGAAAAGGTGAAGAAAGTATTTTGTAATAAAGTGTTAAAATTTTGGAAATACTGCATTTTAAGTCTACTAATTTAGTGACTTAGCCTACAGAGGCAAAATAATGTATTTTCTACTTATCATAAAATGTTCTATTTGTTTTGAAGTTTGAAAGAAATGAGAGGCAAGTGGGAAAATTTGTCCATGCTATCTTACAGTGAAAATTGGAATTTTTTTCCCCAGTATTGTGATTTAAAATAAATATAACGGTTTTCCTCCTTAATAACCAGTGGAAGTTCAGAAACTGAACTAGAGAAAATTATGTCCTTGGAAGGGGTAGAGTGACACCATGTGGAGTAAAACAAAACACAACTACTCCACAACACTGACACTGGCTTTCCCCAGGAGAGCACAACTTGAAAGGAAAGGAAACCAGATTGACTTTTCAAGTAAGTCATCTAATTTTCCTAAATTCTTCTTAAAATTCTTCATTAAGAATATGGATATGTTCAAATTAGCTAACAGCAAAGAGGGCTTATGCAATTAGAGTATGTAGCATTTTATAAGAAATACTTTATACTCTAAATAGAGAAAAAATTATAGTAAAGCATCATAATTCATATACATCTGAGTAAATATATATCTATATAAAGGATCTCTTATCTAACACACACACACACACATACCATATTTCATCCATACTTGTATCTAGAAGTTTCAGTGATCTAAGAGCATTTACAATCTAAGTCAGAGCCTAAATAATTACTAAATAAACTTTCTTCTCAAATATTTTTTAGAAAAAAAAATCAGAGCAATACATTTTATGTGGAGTCCACTAATATAAATCAATTGATTCCACAAGGAGAAGCCAGAAAATCACTGACTAATGTGTGCATTTGAGATGGGATTTGGAGAAAAAAATTTTGACTAAAACTTTTCTTGAAGAAACATGTATTGTAGTAATGGGAATTACATATGTTGCTAATTTTTTTCATTTGTTAATTTACTCAATAAATATTGAAGGAGCACATATTACATTTTTAGGTACTGTGAGAAGTGTTGGAAAGATCTCTGTAATGTAGAAATCTTGACTAAAAAGCTAATAAAGCAATATAATGAAGAGTCAGAAAAATAAATTAAGAAATGTTTAAAATTAGCCTCAAATACCATTTGAACATTTATGGAAAAGATCATAATATTTTATAAACCTAATAATAGGGTAAATAATACCATTTTCTCTTCCCAAAATATTGAAAAAACATTTTTAAAGACGAATCATATGATAGCATTCATTGGCTTTAGATGTTCCCATCACATTTTTATCATTTGGAATCCCCATTCTGGTCTACACTAGGTTCCCTCGCTCCTCTCCTGCTTTTCCACTTTTCATCTCACTGTGTTCTCTCCAATCTTGTAGGTCTCTGTTGTTGGACACATTGAACCCATGTCTGCTGGTAGCAGGCCTATGTACCAACTGTTTGCTGTCTGAAATGTTCCTCCTTGCTTTGTGCACATAAGGTGCTAATCTTTTTTTTTTTTTAAGATTTTATTTATTCATTCATTCATGGGAGACACAGAGAGAAAGAAAGGCAGAAACACAGGCAAAGGGAGAGAAGCAGGCTCCTCACAGGGAGCCGGATGTGGGACTCAATCCTGGGTCTTCAGGGTCATGCCCTGGGCTGAAGCGCTAAATCGCTGAGCCACCCTGGTGCTGATCTTTTTTTTTTTTTTTTTCGGTGCTAATCTTTTAATACTAAATGTGACTTGACTCTTACCTCCTCAGGAATGACATTTTTTGACTTTCCAATTCAATGCTTTCACCATCCCCCATACATACATATTCTCTATATCACTTTACTTCATTATAATTATTCCTTTGTCATTTATTAGTAGCTGTTATTTTCTTCTTTGTGCTTGTTTCTTAATGTGGCTTCCCCAACAATAATATAAGCTCCCAGAGAGAGTTTATCTGTTGTTGGCTTCATCCCTGTCATTTATAATGATGGTTGTTGGGGAGCCCTGGGTGGCTCAGCAGTTTAGCACTTGCCTTCCACCCAGGGCCTGATCCTGGAGACCAGGGATTAAGTCCTGCATCAATCTCCCTACTTGGATCCTGCTTCTCCCTCTGCCTCTCGCTCTGTGTCTCTCATGCATTAAAAAAAAAAAAAAATGATGGTTGTCCACCATCGTGCTCAACAAGTATTGAATGAATATTTTAATTTTTATTTATTTATTTTTCCATTATGCATGCCCTCTTCTAAAGGAGTTTGAGGCACTTTTAATTCTGTTTTCTCCTTTCTTCCTCCCTCCCTCCCTTCCTTCCTTCCTTTTCTTTCTATTCTTAAAATATTCCCTCCTTCCCTCTCTCCTTCCATATCACTCTTTTTTCTTTCTCCCCTCCCTCCCTGCTTCCCTTCCTTTCTTCCTTTCTGTTTAATCTTTCTGTCTTTCTTTCTTTTACAGAAATATGAATATTTTCACACTTAGCATTTAAGGAAAGACGACAACTTGATGCCAACTCAAGTGTCTTTATATTTATTCAATTTTTAAAAGAAGCATTGGAAGTCAGTCTCCAAACACTATGATCAATCTCTGGAATAACTATCAAAGTTATATATAGAGTTTATATGTATATATATAACAACTTTGATACTTATTATTGATACTTATATATTGATATATATATATATATCAATAAGGCTTGCACAATTATACTTGTTCTTCTAGGATTGCAGCAACAACAGATGCTTGATTTGAAACAGTGCAATATATGTTAGTTTTTTAAAGATTTTCAGACTTTTAATAAAGAAACAGGGTTAGATTTATTGTGTAACCAATGACTAGTACTTATGCAGTGACAGATTTTAGAGAAATACAAGAAATAATAAATTTTACTAATGAAAAAAGACATGTGTGAAACTTAAATTTTCTGCAGTTCTAATTAATTGATACTAGCTACCTTGAGTACTATGTCTCTACAAATTTGAGTCATGTTCAGGCTTATAGGTAGTTCTTTGATTGAATAATAATGCATTTGTAAGCAGCTTCCTAAATTAAATTATATAGTTGGAATACTTAGAATAATTTTAATTTTCCTTAAAGTACTTTGTCTGATAAGAGCACCTAAAGGATTTTGTCTGACTAGCACTTTCCCAGGTGTTATGTTTATACAATGCACTAATTAAAAACACAGTTACTTAAAAAGCATGCAAATATAGTGGGAAAACCTTATGAATTATCTCTGAAATTACCTACTTTTTCTGCTTAGAATGGCACTGGGTCTACAGGGGATGTCGAGTTGCACAAAGTGGATGTATACTTCCAAATTTTGAGTTGCCATCAAGAGAGATTGTTCAGGTCGTCTAGGCTTATTCTTGGAGATAGATAAAAACTATGGTTACAGCATAATTATGAAGATTATTTTGGTCTTATACAAATATACAGATATAATAAGATAGCTCTCTAGCTCCATCTATGTTCTTGGAAATTGCAAGATTTCATTCTTTTTTTATAGCTGAATAATATTCCATATATGTGTATATGGAATTATATATTTATATACATATACGTATATATATAATAGAATAAAAATTTCCCATCTATAGATAATATATACACCAATTCTTAATCTTTTTATCTATCAGAGGACCCTTGGACTACTCCTATAATTTAGTTATTGTAAATAATACTGCAGTAAGCAGGGGTGCATGTATTGCTTTGAATTAGTGCTTTTGTATTCTTTGGATAAATACCCAATAGTGTGATTGCTGAATTGGGGAGCAGTCCTATTTTTAAATTTTTCGAGGAACCTCCATACTGTTTTCCACAGTTGCTGCAACATTTGTATCCCTACCAACAGTGCAAGAAGATGCCCCATTCTCCACATCCTTAAGAGTACCTGTTGTTTCTTGTGTTGTTAATTTTAGCCTTTCTCACAGATGTTAAGTGATATCTCATTTTAGATTTTTTTAAAGATTTTTATTTTATTTATTCATGAGACACAGAGAGAGAGGCAGAGACAGAGGGAGAAGCAGGATCCCTGTGAGGAGCCTGGTGTGGGACTCAATCCCAGGACCCAGGGATCATGATCTGAGCCAAAGGCAGACAATCACTGAGCCATCCAGGTACCCTATCTCATTTTAGTTTTTATTTCCATTTTCCTGATGATGAGTGATGTTGAACATCATTTCAAGTGTTTGTTGGCCATCTGGCCAATTTTAATTTGGTTTTTATGATGTTGAGTTTGATAAGTTATTTATAGATTTTGGATAACGACCCTTTATCAGATGTGTCATTTGCAAATATTACTTCCATTCTGTAGATTGCCTTTAAGTTTCATTGATTATTTCTGTCATTCTTCAGAAACTTTTATTATGATGTAGTCTCAATAGTTTATTATTTTAAAGATTTATTTATCTATTTATGAGAAACAGAGAGAGAGATACAGAAAGAGACATAGGCAGAGGGAGAAGCAGGCCCCCCGCAGAAAGCCCCATGTGGGGACTTGATCCTGGATCCCGGGATCACACCCTGAGCTGAAGGCAGACACTCAAACGCTGAGCCAGCCAGCCATCCCTCAATAGTTTATTTTTAATTTAGTTCCCTTTGCATCAGGAGAACTTTCTAGAAAAAAGTTGCTATGGTCAATGTCAAAGTAGTTACTGCCTGTAATCTCTTCTAGCATTTTTATGGTTTCAGGTCTCACAATTGTGTCTTTAATCAATTTTTTTAATTTGTATTTATTTTTTCACCTTCCAACAAGATTTATTATTTTTCAAATATTTAAATTATAATTAGTTAACATACAGTGCACTGTTGGTTTCAGGAGTAGAATTACGTGATTCATCACTTATATACAACACCCAGTGCTTATCATAATAAGTACCCTCTAATACCCATTACTCATTTAGCCCATCCCCCAAACACATCCCTGCATCAACCTTCAGTTTGTTCTATAATTAAAAGTCTCTTATGGAGATTTTTTCAATCTCTTCCCCCACACACACACTCCCTTATGCTCACTTGTCCATGTTATTACAAATGACAATATTTCATTCTTTCTGAAGTCTGAGTAATACTACATTGTATATATATATACACTACACCTACTCTATCCATTCATCAGTTGATGGACATTTGGGCTCTTCTCATAGTTTTGGCTATTGTTGATAATGCTGCTATATACATCAGGGTACAGATACACCTTTAAAGTTTCATATCCTTTGGGTAAGTACCTAGAAGTGCAATTGTTGGATAATAGGGTAGTTCTATTTTCAACTTTTTGAGGAACCTCTATATTGTTTTCTAGAGTGGCTGCACCAGTCTACATTCTCACCACCAGTGCAAAAGAGGAGGGTTCCTATTTCTGTACATCCATACCAATATTTGTTCTTTATTGTGCTGCTAATTTTGGCCATTCTAACGGATGTGAGATGATACCACTTCATGGAATCTATTTATATTTCTCTGATGATGAATGATGTTAAACATTTTTTCATGTGTCTGTTAGTCATCTGGATGTCTCCCTTGGAAAAATGTCTATTCATGTCTTCTGCTCATTTCTTAAGTAGATTATTTGTTTTTAGAGGTGTTGAACTTGATAAATTCTTCATAGATTTTGGACACGTAACCAGGCATATCCTTTGCAAATATTTTCTCCCATTCCATAGATTACCTTTTAGTTTTGTTGATTATTTCATTTACTCTGAAGATTTTTATCCTAATGAAGTTTCAATAATTCATTTTTGCTTTTGTTTTCCTTGCCTTTGGTTGGTGACACAGCTAAGTAAGAAGTTGCTGCGGCTGATGTCAGAGATGTTGCTACCTGTGTTTCCTCTAGGATTTTGATGGTTTCCAGTCTTATATTTAGGTCTTTCATCAATTTTAAATTATATACATATTGAGTTCGATTTGCCAACATATAGTATATCACCCAGTGCTCATCCTGTCAAGTGCTCCCCTCAGTGGCCATCACCCATTCACCACCCCCATCCACCTCCCCTTCCACTACCCCTTGTTCATGTCCCAGAGTTAAGTCTCTCATGTCTTGTCACCCTCTCTAATTTTTCTCACTCATTTGCCCTCCTTTCTGCTATAATACCTTTCACTATTTCTTATATTCCCCCTATGAGTGAAACCATATAATGATTGTCTTTCTCTGATTGACTTACTTCACTCAGCATAATACACTCCAGTTCCATCCGGTTGAAGCAAATGGTGGGTACTCATTGTTTCTAATGGCTGAGTAATATTCCACTGTAATATATATATTACATCTATATATATATTACATCTTCTTATATATATTACATCTTCTTTATCCATTCATCTTTCAATGAACAAAAGGCTCCTTCCGCAGTTTGACTATTGTGGACATTGCTGCTATAAACGTTGGGGTGCAGGTGTCTTGGCTTTTCACTTCATCTGTACCTTTTTACTTTGCCTTTTAAAAAACATATTATTTATATATTCATGAGAAACACAGAGATAGAGGCAGAGAGATAGGCAGAGGAAGGAGGAGGCTCCATGCAGGGAGCCCAATGTGGGACTCCATCTGAGGACCCTGGGATTATGCCCTGAGCCAAAGGCAGAGGCTTAACAACTGAGCCACCCAGGTGTCCCACACTGCATCTGTATATTTTGGGTAAATCCCCAGCAGTGCCACTGGGTCGTAGGGTAGCTCTATTATAACTCTTTGAGGAACCTCCAGGCCATTTTCCAGAGTGGCTGTACCACTTCACATTCCCACCAAGAATGCAAGAGGGTACCCCTTTCTCCACATCCTCTCCAACATTTGTTACTTCCTGTCTTGTTAATTTTCACCATTCTCACAGCTGTGAGACGGTATACCATTGTGGCTTTGATTTGTATTTCCCTGATGCCAAGTGATGTGGAGCATTTTCTCATGGGCTTGTTGGCCATGTGTATGTCTTCTTTGGTGAAATTTCTGTTCATGTCTTTTGCCCATTGCATGATTGGATTGTTTGTGTCTTGGGTGTTGAGTTTAATAAGTTCTTGATAAATCTTAGATACTAGCCCTTTATCTGATATGTCATTTGCAAATATCTTCTCCCATTCTGTAGGTTGTCTTTTAATTTTGTTGACTGTTTCTTTTGCTGTGCAGAAGCTTTTTATCTTGGTGACGTCCCAATATTCATTTTTGCTTTAGTTTCCCTTGCCTTCATAGATGTATCTTGCAAGAAGTTGCTGTGGCCAAGTTCAAACAGGATGTTGCCTGTGTTCTCCTCTAGGATTTTGATGGATTCTTGTCTCACTTTTAGATCTCCCATCCATTTTAAGGTTATCTTTGTGTCTGGTGTAACAGAATGGTCTAGTTTCAGTCTTCCACATGTGGCTGTCCAATATTGGACAGTATTGAAGAGACTGTCTTTCTTCCAGTGGATAGTCTTTCCTCCTTTGTCGAATATTAGTTGACCACAAAGTTGAGGGTCGACTTCTGGATTCTCTATTCTGTTCCATTGATCTATGTGTCTGTTTTTGTGCCACTACTATACTGTCTTGGTCACAGCTTTGTAGTACAACCTGAAATCTGGCATTGTGATGCCCCCAGCTCTGGTTTTCTTTTTCAATATTTCCGGGGCTATTTGGGTTCTTTCCATATTCCACAAAAATCTTAAGATTATTTGTTCCAACTCTCTGAAGAAAGTCCTTGGTATTTTAAAAGGGATTACATTGAATGTGTAATTGCCCTGGGTAGCATAGACATTTTCACAATATTAATTCTTCCAATCCATGAGCATGGACTATTTTTCCATCTCTTTGTGTCTTCCTCAATTTCTTTCCAAAGTTTTCTGTAGTTTTTAGGGTATAGATCCTTTACCTCTTTGGTTAAGTTTATTCCCAAGTATCTTATGCTTTTGGGTGCAGTTGTAAATGGGTTTGACTGCTTAATTTCTCTTTCTTCAGTCTTATTCTTAGTGTATAGAAATGCCACTGACTTATGGGCATTGATTTTGTATCCTGCCACATTGCCAAATTGCTGTATGAGTTCTAGCAATCTTGGGGTGGAGGCTTTTGGGTTTTCTATGTAGAGTATTATGTCATCAGCGAAGAGGGAGAGTTTGATTTCTTCTTTGCCAATTTGAATGTTTTTATTTATTTTTGTTGTCTGATTACTGAGGCTAGGACTTCTAATACTCTGTTGAATAACAGTGGTGAGAGTAGACATCCCTGTTGTGTTCCTGATCTTAAGGGAAAGGCTCTCAGTGTTTCCCCATTGAGAATGACATTTGCTGTGGAAAATTCATAGATGGCTTTTAAGATGCTGAGAAATATTCCCTGTATACCTACATACTGAAGAGTTTTGATCAGGAATGGATGCTCTGTTTTGTCAAATGCTTTCTCTTCATCTATTGAGAGGATCATATGGTTCTTGTTTTTTCTCTTGTTGATGTGATCTATCACATTGATTGTTTTATGAGTGTGGAACCAACCTTGCATTCTGAGGATAAATCCCACTTGGTCATGGTGAAGAATCTTCTTCTGGTACTGTTGGGTCCTTTTGGCTAGTATCTTGTTGAGAATTTTTGCATCTGTGTTAATCCGGGATATTGGGGTATAATTCTCTTTTTGGTGAGGTCTTTATCTGGTTCTGGAATTAAGGTGATGCTGGCTTCATAAAACGAGTTTGGAAGTATTCCATCCCTTTCTATCCTTCGGGGCAGCTTTAGTGGAATAGATATTGTTTCTTCTTTAATCATTTGATAGAATTCCCCTGGGAAACCATCTGGCCCTGGATTTTTGTGTCTTGGGAGGTTTTTGGTGACTGCTTCAATTTCCTCACAGGTTATTGGCTTATTCAGGGTTTCTATTTCTTCCTGTTTCAGATTTGGTAATTTGTGGTTTTCCAGAAATGCATCAATTTCTTCTATATTCCCTAATTTGTTGGCATATAGCTGCTCATAATACATTTCTAAAATCGTTTGTATTTCCTTGGTATTGGTGGTGATCTCTCTTTCATTCATGATTTTATTAGAGTCTTTTTTCTTTTTAATAAGGATCACTAATGGTTTATCTATCTTATTAATTCTTTCAAAGACCCAACTCCTGGTTTTGGTGATCTGTTCTACAGTTTGTCTGGTCTCTATTTATCTGAGTTCTGCTCAAATCTTTATTATCTCTCTTCTTCTGCTTGGTGTAGGTTTTATTTGCTGTTCTTTTTCCAGTTGCTTTAAGCATGAGGTGAGCTTGTATATTTGAGTTTTTTACAATTTTTTGAGGGAGGCTTGTATTGTGATGTATTTCCCTCTTAGAACTGCTTTTGTTGTATCCCAAAGATTTTGGATGGTTGTATCTTCATTCTCATTAGCTTCCATGAATCTTTTTAATTCTTCTCTAATTTCCTGGTTGGCCCTTTCATCTTTTAGCAGGATGGTCTTTAACATCCACATGTTTGAGTTTTTTCCAAATTTCTTCTTGTGATTGAGTTCTAGTTTCAAAGCATTGTGGTCTGAAAATATACAGGGACACCCCAAGCTTTTGGTATCAGTTGAGACCTGATTTGTCACCCAGTATGTGGTCTAATGTGGTCTAGTCTGGAAGGAAGTTCCATGTGCACTTCAGAAGAATGTGTATTCAGTTGCGTTCAGATGCAAATTTCTGTAAATATCTGTGAAATCCATCTGGTCCAGTATATCATTTAAAGCTCTTGTTTCTTTGGTGATGTTGTGCTTATAATATCTGTCATTTGCAGAAAGTGCTGTGTTGAAGTCTCCCAGTATAAGTGTATTATCTAAGTATGTCTTTACTTCAGTTATTAATTAATTGATATACTTGCCAGCTCCCACATTAGGGGCATAAATATTCATGATTGTCAGGTCCTCTTGTTCGTAGAAACTTTAAGTATGATATAGTGTCCCTCTTCATCCCTTACTACAGTCTTTGGGATAAGCTTTAATTTCTCTGATATGAAGATTGCTACCCCAGCTTTCTTTTGAGGACATTTGAATGGTAAATGGTTCTCCAACCTTTCATTTTCAGGCTGTAGGTGTCCTTAGGTCTCAAATGAGTCTCTTGGAGACAGCAAATAGATCTTGCTTTTTTATCCAGTCTGAAACCCTGCACCTTTTGATGGGGTCATTAAGCCCATTCATGTTCATAGTTACTATTGAAAGGTATGAATTTAGTGTCAATGAATACCCATTCAGTCCCTGTTTTTGTGGATTACTTATTTGGGCTTCCTCTTTCTTTTATAGATTCCCCCTTAATATTTCCTGCAGAGCTGGTTTGGTGGTCACATATTCTTTCAGTTTCTGCCTATCTTGGCAGATATTTATCTCTCCTTCTATTCTGAATGAGAGCCTTGCTGTATAGAGTATTCTTAGCTGCATGTTCTTCTCATTTAGGACCGTAAATATATCCTGCCAGCACTTTCTGGCCTGCCAGGTCTCTGTGGAGAGGTCTACTGTTAATCTGATATCTCTCCCCATATAAGTTAATAATCTCTTGTCTCTCCCTGCTTTAAGGATTTTCTATCTGGAATTTGCAAGTTTCATTATTAATGTCGAGGTGTTGAACAGTTTGTATTGATTTTGAGGGGGAACCTCTCTATCTCCTGAATCTGAATGCCTGTTTCTCTTCCCAAATTAGGGAAGTTCTCAGCTATGACTTGTTCAAATATGTTTTCTGGCTGTCTGTCCCTCTCAGCATTTTCTGTAACCCGAATTATAGGTAGATTCTTCCTTCTAAGGCTATCATTTATTTCCCTTAACCTTTCCCCATGGTCTCTTAATTGTTTTACTCTTTTTTCTCTCAGCTGCCTTCCTTGCCATCAACTTGTCTTCTATGTCCCTCACTCTTTCTTTCACTTCATTAACCCTCATTGTTAGGACATCCAGTTTGGATTGCATGTCATTTAATTGATTTTTAATTTTGGCCTGGTTAGATCTATATTTTGCAGTAACAAAGTTTCTAGAGTTCTTCATGCTTTGTTCTAGAGCTTTATAATTGTGCTTCTGTCCTTTTTTAAAAAGATTTTATTTATTATTCATGAGATACACAGATAGAAGCACAGACACAGGCAGAGGGAGGAGAAACAGGCTCCATGCAAGAGCCCAATGCAGGACTCAATCCTGGAACTTCAAGAATCCGTAGGCAAAGGCTCAACTGCTCAGCCTCCAGGAGTCCTATAATTGAGCTTCTGAATTGGCTTTCTGACATTGAATTGTAATTCATATTCTGTAGTTCTGTGGCAGAAAGTAGTGTTTCTGATTCTATCTTTTGTGGTGAATTCTTCCTTCTAGTCATTCTGCTCAGTGCAGAGTCACTGTATGAGCAGGCTGAGTCAAGAAAATCAACCACGACCCAAGTAAATTTTAGCCTAGATGATTCTGATGAGGTCAGAGACCAGAAAATGAAAACAAAGATCAGAACACAATAAAACAAAAGGACCACTAAAGTGAAAACCAAATTTTAAAATAACGTAGTAAAAAATAAAAGGCCAAAAATCCCAAAGAAGAAGAAAAAGAAAAAAAAAGTAAAAAACAAAAGTGAAGAGGAAAAAGAGAAAAAAAAAAGAGACAAAAAAGGGGAGTATTGGGAGATGGTGTAGGTGAAGTTGTAGTGGAGGGAGAATATAGTCTACCTGTGGGTTCCTAGAGGTTGATCCTCTTGGTTCTCAGTGTATTAAGTTCTGTATGTTAGAAGATGCTCAGTTCCAAATTTATATAAACCAGCAATACTTGAAGAAAACCCCAAACTTGACCATCAAAACATAAACAAGATAAAGGAGGGGGGCAGAACAAAAATGAAGAGATAATATAATCTCACAGAATGAACCAGCACAGTATTCCACTTGGTTCTAGGTGCATGTTGGTCATGTTTTAGAAGGTATTAACTTCCACCATTGTAGAACAAAAGGAGGCAGATAAAACAAAACAAAAAAAAAAACAGAAAACAAAAAACCATATCTTGTATATCTCCCAAAATTAAACTGATTATGCTGAAGGGAATCTAGAAGTGGAAAATATATTTAAGACATGTAATTGTAGAAATATGAAAATCAAAAAGAAAGAAACTTAAAAATGAAGAGGAGGTAAAATATTGTAGTTAAGGTGGAAAAAGAGAAAAAATATTGGAAATTTTTAGTCTAATATAAAAATGAGTAGTAATGGAAAAGGGGAAAAACTTTTTTAAAGGTTGGGGGATCCTCTAGCTCTATATACTATCAATAGCTCAATTTCCCCTGGAGCTTTCCAGTGCTGCTTGGTCAAGAACTTGCTCTTCCCCTGTTCTTCCAGCTGGTCTTCTGGAAAAAGGGTCTGCTATCCTGATTCTCAGGTGTGTGTGCCTGGGAGGAGATTCCCTGACCCCTGCTGGGTGCCAGGCTCAGTGTAAGCTGTTTACCTTGTGAGGCCTTTGTTCCCTGGTGGCCCTGCCCATCCCAGCCACAGGTGAAACAAGGAGGAAACAACAATTTCCAGCTCTGGAGTCAGCTCCCAGCTAGTAACTAATGCAGTCTCCAAGTCCTCAATGGCCTAGATGCTCCCAGGCCGGTGCAGGTGCACTGATCTGCACAGCTTGGGGATGCCCTACATCAGGAGAGTTCTCATAGTCCTTGCCCTCACCACTTCCACCTGTCCCAAGGGGAATCCAGGATCATGGGCTTTTTCTGCTCGGTGCCCTGGAATCCAGGGCCCTGTGCTGCTGGAACCATGCTCCCAGGGGCAGAGGCTCCCAAGGGCAGCACAGCACAGCCACCTCTGTCTGGAGCTGCTTGTCTAACCTATTGGCCTCTCCCAAATGCCCAGTGGACTGCTTGCTCCAGCCTTTTACTGAGATCCATCCACAGTTTGTGTTGTGTTTTCTCTGGGGCACACTTCCTCTATTAGTGACTCCAGGAAACTGGAAGCTTCACTGCCCCTCCTAAGATTCTGCCAGATTTCCCTGCTAAGGACTTTTCAGTCTGGGAAAAATCCAGTGTGGATTTTTAAAGTTTCTGCTTCTCCTGGGCTAGGCTTTCTTGTCCCAGAGGCTTTCTCCTCCCCTCTTTAGCCTAGGTCCTGGTGGGGGCCCTCCCCCACTTGATTTTTTTTCTACCTCCCTACCATGCTAGAAGTGAAAACTCTTCTCTCTGTAGTGTTCTGGCTGTTCTCTCTTTAAATCTCAGGTTGAATTCGTAGGTGTTCAGGATGTTTTGAAAGCTATCTAGGTAAGTTGGTGGGGCCAGGTGAGTTGAGGACTCCAGCATGATAGGTGGTTCTCTATCCCCTCACTTTTGATCTACAGGTGTCTACAAAAACAATATATCCTACAATACAGAAGAAAGAAGTTGGATACAATAATTGCTGGATCTGAGAGTCCAATTAAAAGAAAAAAAAAACTCCTAGCCATGCAGGAAGCCTAAAATTAATCTTTCCAAATTTGAACTAGAAGCCAGTTGCTTCTAAGAAGAAAGCTTTCAGTATAAGAGTATAGTACAAAGAAAGGTTAAAATTTATAAGAACTTGCAAGATGTTAAAAATAAATATATTGATTTTATATCTCAATAAGAAAAATTGAAAGCAATCTCAAATTCCAGGAAAAAACAAAAACATGTCCAAGAAATATATGATCTAAGTATGAAGCAAAAATAGAATGTGACTTATTGCAAACAATTTATAGACAATAATGAAGAGAAAAATTTCTTTGATGTTAATTATCAGTTTTTGGGTGTGTCATAAGGTCATAATAGCACAACTAAAGAGAAAGAAAAATAACTATAACACACTGATTGCTCAGTAAAAAATATTCACCTGGAGGCGCCTGGATGGCTCAGTCAGTTAAGCATCTGCTCAGGTCGTGATCTTGGTGTTCTAGGATTGAGCCTTACATTGAGCTCCCTACTCAGCAGGAAGTCTGCTGCTCCCTCTCACTCTGTCCTTCCCCCACCGCTCCTGCTCTCTGTCTCTCAAATGAATAGATAAAATCTTTTTAAAAATATTTGTCTCATCATAATTATGTAAATACTATTTATTGGCTGTCAACTCTTAGAGTCAGGATGAAGAATTTGGTTTTCGTTATTGAACAGAAGCATAATGTGACAGAATTTTGGAAGGAGAACTTGAGTAGAGGTAGAAGTTACACTCAGAAGTTAATATTTTTATTTTAAAAAGCAGCAAATCAGAAGACACTGGAGAATATTGATGAGTCAAATTTAAAAGGTACAAAGTTATCCATGTTTATCTCTGTAGTTACAAAGCTATACATTAAAGGAAATAAATCAGTGATAAAATAATCAAAATATAATAGAGGAAGGAGAAATTTAGGCCATTTATCTACTGGAAAAGGAATATATGAATAGTGATATTTTTTGCAATTTGAAGATAACCACAGAATACTGATAAAAATATTTTAAAATAATTCTAAGAATCTGTACTGTAAATTAAGAGAATAAGGCAGATTGTAACATTTTTTCATCCTTTTTGCACTATTTTCATACTGCACATAAACAGAAGTATTTGTGGATGTGATCAAATGTTTTATTAATATGACCAATTCCACCGTTTTTATTCTCCATCTCCCACTCCTCCAATACCTACCAACAAAAGTATATAGAATACTCAAGAGACAAGCAAATACATAAATTTGAACATTCAGTCCTATTAGTGAAAATTTGTTTACTTAATTTTTTCTCTTGCCAACTTCATAGATGTTAATCAACAGTAGAAATCTTCCATATTTCCAAAATCTGCTTTTACACGATTTTTCTTCTGTTTTTAATGACTCTCAAGCAGGACAATATATTTTTTAATCAAAATTAATTTCAATATTTTTCTCATCTTATTGAGAACAAAAAAAATCACAAAATATGTTATTTTTCGGGGCAGCCCTGGTAGTTCAGTGGTTTAGCACCACCTTTGGCCCGGGGTGTGATCCTGGAGACCTGGGATCGAGTCCCATGTCAGGCTCCCTGCATGGAGTCTGCTTCTCCCTCTGCCTGTGTCTCTGCCTCTCTCTCTCTCTCTCTCTCTTTCTTTTTCTCTCTCTCCATGTCTCTCATGAATAAATAAATAAAATCTTTAAAAAAAGAATTAAAAATATATATATTATTTTTCTATCATATCTCCCCTTGTTCTTAAACTATCTTTGTCTATTTAGTAATATAATACTATTTGTTTTTCCCTTTATCCTTCTAAGGAGTGTCAGTAAATATCCAAGTCCTCTATAGCAATGGTATTCAAATACCTTATTGACAGGGGATGGGTTCATATATTTATATTAAAAGATAAAATTATTAAATATATAATATCCTTCATATTTTAAATTATAATTTGTGTATTCTTCTCTATCTGCTGTATCATTTGGGCTCATATTGCAAGTTTAATTTATTCCCCTTAGCTAAGTTAAATTTATATTTAAGGAATGTTGTTCATTAACAACATCTCAAAAGTGTTTTTGACATGTCCTTCTGTCATGGAAAATTGTCTATGGAAAGCTAAAAGAAAAAAACAAACACAAAATACATACTTAGAGTGGATTTTTAAATTATTTATTATGGCTAATCATTTCAAAGTTTTAACACTTTCATTGAACAAGAAAGCATGCTTTTATCTAAACTATATTTTTTAGTTGTTGATTATTCTTTTAAATGAATAAATACAGAGGATCTTAAGAGCACTCATTTGCTTTCTGTGTCAGGAAGAAAGCATTTTATTATCTAAGTTATTATAGCAGGGAAGATTAATTTTTTAAATTTATTTTTAATTGGTGTTCAATTTGCCAACATATAAAATAACACCCAGTGCTCATCCCATCAAGTGCCCCCCTCAGTGCCTGTCACCCAGTCACCCCCATCCCCCACCCACCTCCCCTTCCACCACCCCTAGTTCATTTCCCAGAGTTAAGAGTCTCTCATGTTCTGTATCCCTTTCTGATATTTCCCACTCATTTTTCTCCTTTCCAATTTATTCCCTTTCACTATTTTTTATATTCCCCAAATGAATGAGACCATGTGATGTCTGTCCTTCTCCAATTGACTTATTTTACCCAGGGCAATTTACACGTTTAATGCAATCCCTATAAAAATACCATGGACTTTCTTCAGAGACTTGGAACAAATTATCTTAAGATTTGTGTGGAATCAGAAAAGACCCAGAATAACCAGGGGAATTTTAAAAAAGAAAACCATAGCTGTGGGCATCACAATGCCAGATTTCAGGTTGTACTACAAAGCTGTGGTCATCAAGACAGTGTGGTACTGGCACAAAAACAGACACATAGATCAATGGAACAGAATAGAGAATCCAGAAGTCGACCCTCAACTTTGTGGTCAACTAATATTCAATAAAGGAGGAAAGACTATCCACTGGAAGAAAGACAGTCTCTTCAATAAATGGTCCTGGGAAAATTGGACATCCACATGCAGAAGAATGAAACTAGACCACTCTCTTGCACCATACACAAAGATAAACTCAAAATGGATGAAAGATCTCAATGTGAGACAAGATTCCATCAAAATCCTAGAGGAGAACACAGGCAACACCCTTTTTGAACTCGGCCTCAGTAACTTCTTGCAAGATTAATTTTTAAATGTACTAGAAGGTATCATAATTTTATTCCCCTCAGTAAGTTATTTATTAATGAGAAATGAACTTATTCTTGAGTAGATTGAGAACCTGGCAATTGTTTTCCTACCTTGATTTCTAAAAGATATTTATTTTTATTTCCCACTAGTTCTTTTTAAAACTCCCATACCTCTTTCCACAATTATTTTATTGAGAACAGTTTGTTTCATTTCAAAAGCCCATAGGGAAAACAATTTCCTCTTAAAGGATTTTTTAAAAATTTACATCTTATAAAAGTGAAAATGAAGAAATTGACTTGATATAAGTATTGGGGACAATGTATGACAGAATTTACACTTTCAATTTACTTTATTATAACATATCTCTTTAAACAGTATTCAATTTCTGCCCTCTCTTAGCTAGACTATAGCAAAAGACTTCTAAATAGCTGCATTCTTGCTGCCGGTTTCATTCTAAACATGGCCCATCCACTTTACACACTGTTGCTAGTTAATTATCCATAAGACAAAACCAATTACATCACAGTCTTGTGCAAAAATTTGTTAGATCCCAATAATGGGACAAATTCCAATTTCCCTAGCAAAACAAATAAAGCTCTGTACAATTCATTCCCAACTGATCCTACCTTTATTGCCCACTTCCACTTCACAGCCAGGTTTCTTAAAAGATGTTCTTTGTTTTCTCTCTTTTTTTAAAACCATACACTCACTGCTCAGCATGTTGAATTCTGGATTTCATTTTTTTTTTACTAAAATGTCTCCAGTGATCTCCTTATTGCTTAATTGAATAGACATTTTTCCTTCCTAAAGCCCCTTCTACTGTTATTTTTTTAAGGAATTTTTATTTATTTATTCATGAGAAACATACAGAGAGAGAGGCAGAGACACAGGAGGGGAAGAAGCAGGCTCCATGCAGGGAGCCTGACATGGGACTGGATCCTGGGTCTCTAGGATCAGGCCCTGGACTGAAGGTGGTGCTAAACCACTGAGCCACTGGGTTGTCCTACTGTTGAGTTATTGACAAAGCTTCTGCCTCATTTTTCTCCCTATCCTTTTGTAAACACCTTCCCTCCCTGTCTCTTTGGGTTTATTCAGTTCTGAGCAGTCATTAAAAGTTGGGAGCTCCTTAAAGTTTAGGCCTCAGCTTTCTACTTTCCTTATTCTGTAATGTGTTCCCAGATGATTGCATCCATGTGTACAGAACAATGACCATGAAAACTAAGAGGATTAAAAAATCAAAATCAGCACACCTGGCCATTGCACTGAACCCGGACCCTATAACTAACTACCCACTTGACACATATTCTAGAATATCTCCAAAGAACCACAAACTCAGGTTGTTCTCAACCAAAGTCACATATTCCAAAACCCATTCTATATAATAAGTGTTACTACTTGCTATCTCTTTTTAAGAAATTTTCAAGCCAAGCTTGATATATTTATCTCATCATCTCCTACTCCTGTAACCAACAAAAACAGGGTTTTTATTGTCATTCTTAATTATCTACTTCAGTTGTTTTTTTTTGCTGTAGTTCTCAAGTTGTAATACTAACTCAATGGGTCAAGACCATCAAGTTTTCCTTTTATTATTATTTTTTTGTAAATTTATTTTTTATTGGTGTTCAATTTGCCAACATATAGAATAACACTCAGTGCTCACCCCATAAAGTGCCCCCTCAGTGCCCGTCACCCAGTAACGCCCACCCCCCACCCCTTCCCCTTCCCCCCACCCCTAGTTCATTTCCCAGATTAGGAGTCTCTCATGTTCTGTCTCTCTTTCTGATCATTCCCACTAAATTTTCTCCTTTCCCCTTTATTCCCTGTCACTACTTTTTATATTCCCCAAATGAATGAGACCATATAATGTTTGTCCTTCTCCTATTGACTTATTTCACTCAGCATAATACCCTCCAGTTCCATCCATGTCGAAATAAAAAGTGGGTATTTGTCATTTCTAATGGCTGAGTAATATTCCATTGTGCACATAAACCACATCTTCCTTATCCATTCATCTTTCGATGGACACCAAGGCTCCTTCCACAGTTCAGCTATTGTGGACATTGTTGCTATAAGCATCAGGGTGTAGGTGTCCTGGCGTTTCATTGCATTTGTATCTTTTGGGTAAATCCCCAGCAGTGCAATTGCTGGGTCATAGGGCAGGTCTATTTTTAACTCTTTGAGGAACCTCCAACAGTTTTCCATAGTGACTGCACCAGTTCACATTCCCACCAACAGTGCAGGAGGGTTCCCCTTTCTCCACATCCTCTCCAACATTTGTGGTTTCCTGCCTTGTTAATTTTCCCCATTCTCACTGGTGTGAGGTGGTATCTCATTGTGGTTTTGATTTGTATTTCCCTGATGGCAAATGATGCGGAGCATTTTCTCATGAGCTTGTTGGCCATGTCTATGTCTTCCTCTGTGAGATTTCTGTTCATGTCTTTTGCCCATTTCATGATTGGATTGTTTGTTTTCTTGCTGTTGAGTTTAAGAAGTTCTTTATAGATCTTGGAAACTAGCCCTTTATCTGATAGTCATTTGCAAATATCTTCTCCCATTCTGTAGGTTGCCTTTTAGTTTTGTTGACTGTATCCTTTGCTGTGCAAAAGCTTCTTATCTTGATGAAGTCCCAATAGTTCATTTTTGCTTTTGTTTCTTTTGCCTTCTGGATGTATCTTGCAAGAAGTTACTGTGGCCGAGTTCAAAAAGGGTGTTGCCTGTGTTCTCCTCTAGGATTTTGATGGAATCTTGTCTCACATTGAGATCTTTCATCCATTTTGAGTTTATCTTTGTGTATGGTGCAAGAGAGTGGTCTAGTTTCATTCTTCTGCATGTGGATGACCAATTTTCCCAGGACCATTTATTGAAGAGACTGTCTTTCTTCCAGTGGATAGTCTTTCCTCCTTTATTGAATATTAGTTGACCACAAAGTTGAGGGTCGACTTCTGGATTCTCTATTCTGTTCCATTGATCGATGTGTTTGTTTTTGTGCCAGTACCACACTGTCTTGATGACCACAGCTTTGTAGTACAACCTGAAATCTGGCATTGTGATGCCCACAGCTATGGTTTTCTTTTTTAAAATTCCCCTGGTTATTCTGGGTCTTTTCTGATTCCACACAAATCTTAAGATAATTTGTTCCAAGTCTCTGAAGAAAGTCCATGGTATTTTTATAGGGATTGCTTTAAACGTGTAAATTGCCCTGCGTAACACTGACATTTTCACAATATTAATTCTTCTAATCCATGACCATGGACTATTTTTCAATCTCTTTGTGTCTTCCTCAATTTCTGTAGTTTTTAGGGTATAGATCCTTTACCTCTTTGGTTAGGTTTATTCCTAGGTATCTTACGCTTTTGGGTTCAATTGTAAATGGGATTGACTCCTTAATTTCTCTTTCTTCTGTCTCATTCTTAGTGTATACAAATGCCACTGACTTCTGGGCATCGATTTTGTATCATGCCACACTACCGAAGTACTGTATGAGTTTTAGCAATCTTGGGGTGGATTCTTTTGGTTTTCTATGTATAATATGTCATCAGTGAAGAGGGAGAGTTTGACTTCTTTGCCAATTTGAATGCCTTTTATTTCTTTCTGTTGTCTGATTGTTGAGGCTAGGACATCTAATACTCAGTTGAATAACAGTGGTGAGGGTGGACATCCCTGTCTTGTTCCTGATCTTAGGGGAAAGGCTCCCAGTGCTTCCCCATTGAGAATGATATTTGCTGTGGGCTTTTCATAGATGGCTTTTAAGATGCTGAGGAATGTTCCCTCTATCCCTACAATCTGAAGAGTTTTGATGAGAAATGGATGCTGTATTTTGTCAAATGCTTTCTCTGCATCTATTGAGAGGATCATATGGTTCTTGTTTTTTCTCTTGCTGTAATGATCAATCACATTGATTGCTTGACGAGTGTTGAACCAGCCTTGTATCCTGGGGATAAATCCCACTTGGTCTTGGTGAATCATCTTTTTAATGTATTGTTGGATCCTATTGGCTATTATCTTGTTGAGAATTTTTGCATCTGTGTTCATCAGGGATATTGACCTATAATTCTCCTTTCGGTGGGGTTTTTGTTTGGTTTTGGATTTAAGGTGATGCTGGCCTTATAGAACGAGTTTGGAAGTATTCCATCTCTATCTTTCCGAACAGCTTTAGTAGAATAGGTATGGTTTCTTCTTTAAACGTCTGATAGAATTCCCCAGGAAAGCCGTCTGTCCCTGGACTTTTGTATCTTGGCAGGTTTTTGATGACTTCTTCAATTTCCTTCCTGGTTATTGGCCTGTTAAGGTTTTCTTTTTCTTCCTGTTCCAGTTTTGGTAGTTTGTGGTTTTCCAGAAATACGTCCTGTTCTTCTAGCTTGCCTAATTTATTGGTGTATAGCTGCTCATAATATATTTTTAAAATCATTTGTATTTCCTTGGTGTTGGTAGTGATCTCTCCTTTCTCATTCATGATTCTATTAATTTGAGTCTTCTCTCTTTTGTTTTTAATAAGGCTGGCTAATGGTTTATCTATCTTATTAATTCTTTCTAAGAACCAGCTCCTGCTTCTGTTGATCTGTTCCACAGTTCTTCTGGTCTCTATTATTTCATTGATTTCTGCTTGAAACTTTATTAACTCTTTTCTTCTGCTGGGTGAAGGATATATTTGCTGCTTTTTCTCCAACTCCTTGAGGTGCAAGATTAGCTTTTGTATTTGAGTTCTTTCCAGTTTTTGGATGGATGCTTTTATTGAGATGTATTTCCTCCTAAGGACTGCTTTTGTTATATCCCAAAGATTTTGAACGGTTGTATCTTCATTCTCATTCGTTTCCATGAATCTTTTTAATTCTTCTCTAATTTCCTTGTTGACCCTTTCATCTTTTAGCACGATGGTCCTTAACTGCCAAGTGTTTTAAATGCTTCCAAACCTCTCCTTTTGATTTAGTTCTAATTTCAAAGGATTATGTTCTGAAAATATGCAGGGGACAATCCCAATCTTTTGTATCAGTTAAGACCTGATTTGTGACCCAATATGGGGTCTATTCTGGAGAAAGTTCCATGCGCACTTGAGAAGAATGTTTATTCGGTCATTTGGATGTAAAGTTCTGTAAATATCTATGAAATGCATCTGGTCCAGTGAATCTTTTAAAGCTCTTGTTTCTTTGGAGATGTTGTGCTTAGAAGACCTGTTAATGGTAGAAAGTGCTACATTAAAGTCACCAATTATAATTGTATTATAATCTATGTATGTCTTAACTTGGTTATTAATTGTTTGATATACTTGGCAGCTCCCACATTCGGGGCATATATATTCAGGATTGTTAAGTAGTCTTGCTGGATAGATCCTTCAAGTATGATATAGTGTCCCTCTTCATCTCTCACTACAGTCTTTGGGATAAACTTTAGTTTATCTGATATAAGGATGGCTACTCCTGCTTTGTTTTGAGGACCATTTGAATGGTACATGGTCCTCCAACCTTTTATTTTCAGGCTGTAGGTGTCCTTAGGTCTAAAATGAGTCTCTTCCAGAATATGAATGACTCCTAACTCTGGGAAACGGACTAGGGGTTGTGGAAGGAGAGGTGGGTGGGGGTGAGGGTGACTGGGTGATGGGCACTGAGGTGGGCACTTGATGGGATGAGCCACTGGGTGTTATTCTATATGTTGGCAAATTGAACACCAATAAAAAATAAATTTATAAAAATAAAAAAATAAGATAAAATGAGTCTCTTGTAGATAGCAAATAGATGGGTCTTGCTTTTTTATCCAGTCTGAAATCCTTCCCCTTTTGATGGGGTTTAAGCCCATTCACATTCAGACTTACTATTGAAAGATATGAATTTAGTGTCAGCATGATACTTATTCAGTCCCTGTTTTTGTGGATTGTTCCCTGGGACTTCCTCTTTCTATTACAGAATCCCCCTTAATATTTCTTGCAGAGCTGGCTTCGTGGTCACATATTCTTTCAGTTTCTGCCTATCTTGGAAGCTCTTTATCTCTCCTTCTAATCTGAATGAGATCCTTGCTGGATAAAGTATTCTTGGCTGCATGTTCTTCTCATTTAGGACCCTGGATATATCTTGCCAGCCCTTTCTGGCCTACCAGTTCTCTGTGGAGAGGTCTGCTGTTAATCTAATATTGCTTCCCATAAAAGTTAGAGATTTCTTGTCTCTTGCTGCTTTAAGGATCTTCTCTTTATGTTTGAAATTTGCAAGTTTCACTATTAAATGTCAAGAAGTTGACCGGTTTTTATTGATTTTATGGGGTGATCTCTCTAATTCCTTGATCTGAATGCCTGTTTCTCTTCCCAGATTAGGAAAGTTTAGTTTCCTATGATTTGTTCAAATACATATTCTGGACCTCTGTCCCTTTTGGTGCCCTCGGGAACCCCAATTAATTGTAGATATTTTTTCCTGAGGCTGTCATTTATTTCCCTTAATCTATCCTCGTGGTCTTTTAATTGTTTTTCTGTTTTTTCCTCAGCTTCCTTTCTTTCCATCAACTTGTCTTCTACGTCACTCACTCATTCTTCTACCCCATTAACCCTCGTCGTTAGGACCTCTAGTTTGGATTGTATCTCATTTAATTGATTTTTAATTTCTGCCTGATTAGAATTAAATTCTGCAGTCATGGATTCTCCTGAGTCCTTTATGCTTTTTTCTAGAGCCACCAGTAGTTTTAGTTGTGTTTCTGAATTGGCTTTCTGACATTGAATTGTAATACAAATTTTGTAACTCTGGAAAAGAGGACTGTTTCTGATTCTTTCTTTTGAGGTGAAGTTTTCCTTCTAGTCATTTTGCTCAGTGCAGAGTGACCAAAAACAAGTTGTTACGGGAAAAGGAGAAAAAGAGAGAAGGGAAAAAAAAAGAAAAAGAAAAAAAGAAGAAGAAAAAGAGAAGAAAAGTAAAAATAAGGGCGGGCAGCAAACAGAAAACAAAAAACAAGGGGTAGTATCCTCCGATTCTATATTCTGTAAATCCCTCGACTTCCCTTGGAACTTTCCAGTGCTACTTGGTCAATAGCTTGCTTTTCCCCTGTTCTTTTAGCTGGTCTTGTAGGGGAGGAGCTTGCTGTGCTGATTCTCAGGTGTGAGCAGTTGGGGGAACTGCTCAGCCCACTGCCTGGTGCAGGGCTCAGTGAAAATTGTTTATCCTGTTTATCCTGTGAGGCCACTGTGAAGCCCAGTGGGCGTTGTTTGTCCTTGAGGCCCTAGGAGGAACAACAACAGTGGCAGTGGCCAGCTCTCCAGCTTAGAGTCAGCTCCTGCAGTAACTACCTGAGCTCTCAGTCCATAGGGGCCCGGATGCTCCGGGAGTGGGGGCTGCTGATCTGCACAGCTCCGGGCCGCCCAGCGGCAGGAGTGTCCTTGCTGCCCTGTGCCCTCCTGGCCTCTGGCTGTCCCAGGGGGAGTGCCAGATCTTGGGCTGTGTCCCCCAGCACCCTGGGCTCCCTGGCCTGTGCCACTGGAATCACGCTCCCAGGCGGCGCAGCTCCCTCCAGGTGGAGCGTCACCTGAGCCGCCTCTGAGCTGCTCCCGGGTTCAGCCAGGAGTGCATTGCAGCCCTTTAGGGACCTCGGCGGTGGGATGTGGCAGCTCTCCCCGGCGCACAGTTACTCTGTTAGTGTGTCTGGGAGCCTGAGAGCATCCCCGCGCCTCCTGGGATCCTGCTCCAACTCCCCTCGAGCGCCTTTCCACCTCTCCATTCGGGAAGATTGGTGAATCTCCTGCTTCTCAGGGACGGGTCTTTCCTGTCCTAGGAGCACTCACCGCGTGGCCTTAGCCCAGATCCTCCTGGGCCCCTCCCCCTTGGATGCCTTTTGTTTCTTTATTTCTTTTTTCCTTGGTCTTCCTACCTTGATAGAAGCGCCAACTCTTCTCACTGTAGCATTCTAGCTGTTTTCTCTAAATCTCAAGCCAAATTCATAGGTTTTCAGGATGATTTGAAAGTTATCTAGGTAATTTGGTGGGGACAGGTGACTTGGGGACCCTACTCTTCCACCATATTGCCCCCTCCTCCCTGTATGAGTAGGATTTGAGATAAGTGTAGGTTACAGTTCGGATTAGGTATAAGGGTAGCGTAGGGGTTGTGGTACGTGTAGTAGTAGGGTTAGTGGTAGGATAGGGTTTTGGAGGGGTAGGGTAGAGGTTAGTGTTAGGGGTGGGGGTAGGGTAGTGATATGGGTGAGAGTAAGGTTAGGGGTACAGGAAGAGGTATTCGTAGGGTTAGTATTAGGTGTAGGCATAGGGTTAGTGATAGCATAATGGTTATGGGTATGGTAGTGGTCAGGCTATGGGTAGGGATAGGAGTTGTAGGTTTAGGGTTGGTATAGAGATAGGATTATGGTTAGAAATATGGGTAGGGTAAAGTTAGGCTTAGGTGTAGGGTTAGAGGTAGATGTATGGTTAGGGGTAAGCATAGGGATAAGGATAGGCGTAGGTGTAGGCACAGGGTTGGGGGTAGGTTTAGCGGTAACATTAGGGTTAAGGATAGGATTAGGTAGATCATGGTAAGGGTATAGGTACAGTTAGGGAAGTGGTAGGAGTAGCTCTAGGGTTAGGGGTGAGGTATGTGTAGGGATGGGGTCAGCATAGAAGTCGGAGAAGCAGTGGGGGTAATGTAGTTTCAGAGTATGTGTAAGAGTAAGGACAACAGTAGGTTTATTAGTAAGGATAGAGGTATGTGTGGGGTTAAAAAGAGGGATAGGGGTAGGTGTAGAGATAGGGGTAGGGTTATGAAAAGGAGTAGGGGTTGCAGTAGGTGTTGGAGTAGGAGTAGGGTTAGGGGTAGGTGTAGGGTTATGGGGAGCTCTGAGAATCAAAGTTTCCTTGAATGTAACTTTCAACTATCATCTTATATAAAGGAGTTAAAATGTATCTCAAAAGAGTTTGTGGAGGCACAATGGAAATGCACTGTACTTAACTGTGAAAAAAAAAAAACGCTTTTCTTAAACACAGCTCCAAACTAGCCTTTAATATAAAGGAGTTAGAAACTATCTCAAAAGTAGGTGTGGAGGCACAATGGAAATGTGCTGTACAGAAACCTGAGAAACAAGCTTACCTTCCAACTACCCTCTCACATAATGGATAGAACCTATTCCAACAAAAGGTGTGGAGGCACAATATAAATGCACTGTTTGGGTAGGGGTAGGTCTAGAAGTAATGGTTGGGGTAGGTTAGGAAGTAGGGGTAATATATGCTTAGGAGTATAGATAGGGTTAAGGGTAGGGGTAGGTGTAGTGGTAATGGTAGGGGTAGGATTATGAGTAAGGTAGGAGTAGGCTATGGGTAGGGTTATTGTTAGTATAGATGCAGGTGTAGGAGTAGGGTAAGGGTAGGATATTGTTAGGGGTAGGAGTAGTGTGGGGATATGGGTAGTAGTAGGGGTTAAGTACATGTAGGGTTATGGTTAGAAGAAGGTGTAGGGGTAAGAGTACTGGTAGGAGTAGGATTAGGGATAGGGTTAAGGGGTATGGTTAATGTAGGGTTAGGGGTAGGTGGAAGGATATGGGTAGGTGTAGGATTAGGGGTAGGGGCACAGTAAGGGTAGTAGTTTGGTTAGAGTTATGATTAGGGGAAGGGGTAAGGATAGATGTAGGTGTAGGGGTTGTGTTAGGATTAAGGGTATGTAAGGGTAGAGGTAGGAGTATCATTAGGGGTAGGTTTGGAAAGGGGTAGCAGTAAGGTTATATGTAGGGATAGGGGTAGGGGTAGGAGTAGGGTTAGGTGTAGGGGTAGTGATAAGGTAGGGTTAAAGGTAGGGACATGGTTACAAGTTGGTGTAACTCTAGGGGTACAAATCAGGTATGGGTAGGTTAGGTTTATAGTTAAGTATAGGGGTGTGGGTATGATATGGGCAGGTGTAATGTTAGGAGTAGTTGTGATAGCAGAGTTATTGGTACAGGTAGGGGAAAAGATAAGGATAGAGGTAGGAGTAGAAGGAGGTTTGGGGATAATGTTAAGAGTAGGATTCAGGTTAAGGGTAAAGGTAGAGGTAGGTTTAATTATAAGCTTATATATAGGGGAAGGTGTAGGGATAGGGGTAGGGATGGGGTAGGACTAGATTTAGGGATATGTGTAGGTTTAGGAGTAGGCTTAGTGGTAGGAGTAGGGTTTGGGTAGGTGTAGATGTAGTGATAGGGATATGATCAGTGTAGGGTTTGTGCAGGTGTAGGGTTATGGTAAGAATAAGGTGTAGGGTTATGGTTTGAATAAGGTGTAGGGGTAGGGGTATTAGTAGTTAGGGGCAGGGTTAGGGATAGGCTATGGTTAAGATTAGGTGTAGTTGTAGGGGTAAGGGTAGAGGTGGGGTTAATTTGGGGGCAGTGGTAGGGTAGGTGGTAGGTTTAGGTGTATGGGTAGGGGTATGTTTAGGGGTAGGTCTAAGGGTAGAAGTTGGGGCAGGGGTAAAGTAGGGTTTAGGGGTAATTATAGGAGTAGGGGTAGTGTTAGGTTTAAGTGTAGGGGTAGGGTGCAGGTATGGGTCAGGGTAGAGGTAGAGTAGGTGTTGGAGTAGTATTAGGGGTAGGTTTATGGTCAGGGTAGGGGTAGGGGTAGTGTTATAGATAGGGAAAAGTTAAGGGTAGGTGTAAGGGTGGGAGTATTAGCAGGGTAGGTGCCGGTTATGGTTTCGAGTAGGTTTAGGATTAGGACTATCAGTAGAGGTAGGCGTAGTAGTCAGGTTAGGGGTAGGGGTAGGAATAAGGGTAGTGTTATGGGTAGGAGTCAGGATAGGAGTAAGGGTAGGGGTAAGGTTGGTTAGAATTACTCGTAGAGTTTGGCTGGGAATAGAGGAAGTATAGGTATAAGGAGAGGGTTGTATTAGGTGTAGGATTAGGGTTGGGGTATGGGTAGTGATAGGATTAGGAGTAGGGAGAGAGTTAGGCATAGATGTAGGAGTAGAGTTAGCATAAGTGGTATGGGTAGGATTAGGATTAGTGTTAGGTGTAGCAATAGGGCTACTGGTAGGTTAAGGGGTACAGATGAGGCATGTTTATGGGTAGGTGTAGGGATCAGTGTATGGATAATCAAAGAGTTAAGGTAGGGTTATTTGTAGTGGTAAGGATTGGATTAATTTTAGAGGTAAGGCTAGGTTTATGGAAAGATTAGTGGTAGCAGTAGGGATGGGGTTAGGGTAAGGGGGGATTAGGATTAGGATTAGAGGTTGTTCTACTGGTTAGGTTAGGGGTAAGGGAGCATGAAGTGTAGGGTTAAGGGTAGGGGTAAGGTTAGTTGTAGGATAGGAGTATGGGTACAAGCCTTGGTAGGGGTATGGAATGGTTAGCATAGGCTTAGGAATAAGGTTAGTGGTAGGGGTTCAGGTTGGGCTATGGGTAGTGCTAGGGATAGTGTCAGGGGTAGGAGTAGGGATAGGTGTATGAGCAGGGTTAATGATAAGTGTAGAGATAGAGGTAGGGGTAGGGTATGGTTAGGAGTACCAGTAATGTTAGAGGTAGGTGTAGGGTTAGGGGTAAGATTAGGGGTAGTCTTGGGTTGGGGTAGAGCTATGGTCAGTTGTAGGGGTAGGCTTAGGATTTGGAAGAAGAGTAGGTTTAGTGGTAGGGTTAGGGTTAAGATTAGGGATTGGGATAGGAGTAAAGATATGGGTTAGGGGTACTTGTAGCAGTATGGGTCGAGGTAAGGGTAGTGGTAGAAGAGTAGTAATAGGGGAGGGATAAGTGTAGGGGTAGGCCTGGGGTTAGGGTAGGAGTAGAAGGAGGTGTAAGGATAGGGTTAGGTGTAGATGTAGGGGTAGGGTTCAGGTAATGGGAGGAGTATGGTGAGTGTTAAGATTATGGGTAGGGGTAAGTGTAGAATTAAGGGTAAGTGTAGAGGTAGGTCAGAGGTAGGTATAGGGGTAGGGATAGTGGTAGGGGTAGATATATGCTTAGGGGTAGAGGTAGGCATAGAGATAGGGTTATATATAGGCATAGGGTAGGGATAGGGTCAGGAGCAGACATAGGGTATGGTTAGTGGTAGACTTAGGATTAAAGTTTGGGTGGGGTGTGTGTAGTGTTAGGTGTATGGGTAAGGGTGGGGTTAGATGTAGGGAGAGGGGATGGCATAGAGGTTGGGGTAGGAGTTGGAGCAGAGATAGGGGTAGAGGTAAAGATAGGAGTAAGTTTAGGTGTAGGGTGTGGCTAGGGGTAGGGGTAGGATGTTGGGTAGGGTGTGGGTAAGGGTAGGAGTGGGGTAAGTTGTATGGGTATGGGTAGAGGTAGGGAAAAGTACCAATAGAAGTAGGTTTAGGGTTAGTGTTAGGGGTAGGAATAGTAGGTTTAGAGGTAGTAGGTGGTAGGGTTAGGCATAGAGTTAGGGGTATGTTTAGGGGTAAGCGTAGGGTTAGCTGTAGGTATAGTGTTAGTGGTGGGGGAAGTTTAGGGGTAGGGTTAGGGTTGGGTTGGAGTAGGATTAGAGTAGGGATAGATGTAGTGGTGGGGGTAAGGAATGGAGTCAAAGCAAGATTAAGCACAGCCTTAGGGTTAGGAGTAGTAGTAGGGTTAGAAGTAGGGGTAAGGTTAGAAGTAGGGCAGATGTAGAAGAAGAATTAGGGGTAGGGATTGATTTAGGGGTAGGTTAAAGGGCAGTTGTAGGTTACTTGTAGAGTTAGGAGTATGGTTAAAATTAGGAATAGGGCTAGGCTAGCAGTAGGAATAGTGTTAGGGGAAGGTTTAGGGGTAGGGGTAGGGTGTGTAAGTTTAGGGGTACTGTAGGATTAGGTGTAGTGGTAGGGTTATGGATACAAGCAGGAGCCAGATTAGGCATAGCAGTAGGGTTAGGAGTAGGAGTAGTGTTATGGGTAGGGCTAGATTGGGGGTAGAGGAAGCAATAGGTATAGGGTTAAGCATATGGGTAAGATTTGGTGAGAGGTAGGGGTAGGGGTATATGCTACTTTAAGGGTAAGTGTAGAATCAGGGCTAGAGTTAGGGATATGAGTGGGTTAGGAGTAGGTATAAGGTTATGGGTAAGAGTAGGGTTAGGAGTAGGGATATAGGTAGGGTAGGTGTAGAAGTGTGTTTAGGGCTAAGGTAAGGGCAAGTTTAGGTGTATGGGTAGGGATAATGGTAGGAGTAGCGTTAGGATTAGGGTAGGGGTAGGTTGAGAAGTAGATACATGGATAGTGTTATGAGTAGGTTTAGGTAAGGGTTGGGGTCAGGTGTAGTGGATTGGTAAGGGTTGGAGTAGTGTTAGGCATAGATCTAAGGGTAGAAGAGTTAGGGGTAGGCATAGGGATGGAGGTAATGGTATGGTTATGGGTTGGTTGTGGTAGAGATAAGGGTAGGTTTAGGGGTAAATATAGGGAGGAGTTGGTTTATGGGTAGGGTTATGAGTAAGAGGACATTTAGTTATGAGTAGGGGTAGTGGTAGGTATTGGGGCTGGCTTAAGGTTAGTGGTAAGGGTAGGTTTTAGGGTAGGGTTAATAGGGGTCAAGGGTATGTGTAGGGTTAGGAGTAGTGATATGGTTAGTTGTAGGTGTAGGGTTAGGGGTAGGGCTAGAGTTAGGTGTAGATTTAGGTTCAGTGAGGTGGAGGGGTAGACCTATGATTAGGGTTAAGGGTGGGATAGGGGTAGGTATATGGTTATGGGTAGTGTTAGGTTTAGGAGTAGGTGTAAGAGTAAGGTTAGTGTTAGGGATATGTGTACTCTAGCATTATGCTAGGGTGTAGAGTTAAAGATAGGGGTAGGAGTAGACATAAGGGTTAGTGTAGTATTATGGTTAGGGCTAGGGTTTGGGGTAGGATTAAATGTACAGGTGGTGTAGGGGTAGGGTTATGTGTAGGGTTAGGGGTAGGGTTAGCGGTAATGTAAGGTTAGGGTTGGGTTAGAAACAGGGTTTTGGATTAAGGGTCAGAGTAGGCTAGGTTTTGGGTAGTGTTAAGTGTAGTGTTAGGGGTATGTGTAGGGATATGTTTAGGTGTTAATCCTACAGGATTAGGGTTAGCAGGAGTGGCAGGGATATTGGTAGGCATATAGTAAGGGTAGGCATTAGGTATAAGGTGGGCATAGGAGGGGATCCCTGGGTGGCGCAGCGGTTTGGCGCCTGCCTTTGGCCCAGGGCGCGATCCTGGAAACCCGGGATCGAGTCCCACGTCGGGCTCCCGGTGCATGGAGCCTGCTTCTCCCTCTGCCTGTGTCTCTGCCTCTCTCTCTCTCTCTCTGTGACTATCGTAAATAAAAAAAAAAAAAAAGGTGGGCATAGGAGTAGGCATAGGTGTAGGGGTAGTGGTTGCAGTAGGGCTAGGGGTAGGATTAATGTTAAGTGTAGTTGTAGGTCTATTGGTAGGGGTGGGGTAGAATTAGCATTAGGTGTAGTTGTGAGGATAATGTAGGGGTAGGGTTAGGAGTAGAGGTAAGGATTGGAGTAGGAGTAGAGGTAGGGATATGTTTAGGTGTAGGAGTAGAGGTAAGGGTATGGATAGAGTTAGGTTTAGTGGGAGTTTTCAGTGTAGGTAAAGGGGAAGGTTTAGTCATAGTGGTAGCAGTAGGTAAAGGGGAAGGTTTAGTCATAGTGGTAGCAGTAGGGGTTGGAGTAGCGGTAGGTGTAGAAGTAGGTGTAGCAGTTGGGTTAGAAATAAGGATAGATATAGGTGTAGGAGTAGTTTTAGGGGTAGGGGTAGGAGTAAGAGTAGTTTTAGGGTTAAATGTAGGGGTAGGTCAAGGAGTAGGTATAGGAGTAGAAATAGTTTAATATGTAGAGGTAGGTGTGCAATTAGGGATGGAGTTAGCATAGGGGTAGGGATAGGCTCAGGGTTGGGGGTGCAGGTAGCATAGAATTAGAGTAGGGTAGGGTTAGGTGTAGGGATCGGGTAGGTTTGGAGTTATGAATAGGGCTAGGATTATGGGTAGGAGGAGAGTAGGGGTATGGGTATGTTTAGGGGTAGAGGTAGGCTATGAGTATGCTCAGATGTAGTGTTACTTGTAGGGCAGTGGTAGGAGAATGAGTAGGGGTAAGTTTAATATAAGATTAGGTGTAGGTGTAGATGTAGGTATAAGGATATTGGTATGGTCAGGGTTATTGTGAGCCATAGTGTAGGTTTTAGGGTAGGTAATGGGCCTTGATAGCATTATGGGTATGGGTATGGGTAGGTGTAGAAGTGGAGTTAATGGTAGCAGTAAGGGTAGGCTTAGTTGTAGGGGAAGGTTCAAGGTAGGGCTAGGAGTAGTTGTAGGGATAGGTGTATTTTAAAGGGTAGTGTTAGGTATAGCTGTAGGGTTAAGAGTCCGAGTCGATGTAGAGTTAGGTGTAGTGGTTGAGGTAGTGTTAGGGTATTTATAGTCTTAGGGGTAAGGGGAGGAGAGGGGAGGGGGTAGGCCAAGTGGTAGGTGTAGGGATAGTCTTGAGGTAGGTATAGGATAGTGGTTAGGGGTTGGAGTAGGGTTAGGTGTAGGTGTAGGGTTATAGGCAGTGTTAGGGGTAAGACAAGTGTTAGGGTTAGTGGTAGTTGTAGGGGTAGGGTTAATTTTATGGGTAGTGGTAGGGTGGGGTTAGATTTAGGTGTATGGGTAGAGGTAGAGGTATGATTCAGCATAGGAGTAGGAGTAGGAATTGGGGTAGTTATGGGGTAGGATTGGGGTATTTTAGGAGTAGGTATGGGTAGTGTTATAGATAAGTGTAGTTGTAGGTGTAGGGATATGGGTATGGTTATGTGTAGGTGTAGGGGGAGAGGTAATGTAGGGGTACGAATAGGAGTAGCATTAGAATTACACTTAGGAGTAGGGTAGGGATAATGTTAGGGGTAGTGGTATAGGTAGGATTGGGTTAGAGGTAGGTATTCAGGTGGGAATATTAGTATAGTACATGCAGATTATGGTTTGAGTAGGAATAAGTTTAGGGGCATGGGTAGGGGTAGGCAAAGTAGTCGGCTTATGGGTAAGAGTAGGGGTAGAAGTATGTGTAGGGTTATGGGTAGGAGTAGAGTTAGGTGTAATAATAGGGGTAAGGGTAGGGGTATGGTTAGGGGTAAGGGTAGGTGTAGGGGAGGGTTGGCATCATTATAGTTGTAGGGGTCTGGTTATGAGTAGGGGTAACATTAGTATTATGGTTAGCCATAAGGGTATCAGTAAGAGTAGAGATAGGGAAGGGTAAGCAGTAGGGTTCTAGTTAGGGTAGGAGTAGGTTAAAGGTTAATGGTAGGGGTAGGCCTAGAGATATGGTTAGGGATACTGGTAGTGGTAGATGTAAGAGTTGGGGGAAGAGTAGGGTTAGGTGTAGGTGCAGGGGTTGGAGTAGGTGTATGGATAGGGGTAAGGGTATGGTTAGGTTTAGGCATAGGTGTAGACTAGGGGCAATAATAGTGAAATGGTAGGATATGGGTAGCGTTGGGTAATGTGTAGTATTAGGGTTAGAGGTAGTGATAGTGGTAGGGGTAGATTTAGGGGTAGGTGTAGGGTTAGCCTGGGGTAAGGGTAGGTGTAATGCAGGGTTAAGTTTAATCTTAGGGGTAGGGCTAGAGGTACTAGCCAGATTAGGCATAGCAGTAGGGTTAAGGGTAGGTGTAGTGTTAAGGTTATGGTTAGATTTAGGGATAGGGGAAGAGGTAGGCCTAGGGTTAGGGTTAGATATAAGTGTAGAATTTGGTGAGAGGCATGGGTAGTGGTAGGGGTATGTGTAAGTTTAGGGGTAACTGTAGAGTCAGGACTAGAGCTAAGGCTACAGGTAGGGTTAGGAGTAGGTGTAGAGTTATTGGTAAGTGTAGGGTTAGGTGTACGTGTAGAGGTAGGTAGGGGTAGGTGTAGAGCTAGGTTTAGGGTAAGTTAGGTGCAAGGTTAGGTGTATGCTTAGGGATAATGAGGAGTTATGTTAGGGTTAGGGTCGGGGTTTGTTTAGGTGTAGGTTTATGGATAGCATTATGAGCATTTTTAGGTTAAGTGTAGGGGTAGGTGAAGTGGATAAGGTAGGGCTAAGGGTGGAGTAGGGTTAGGCTTAGGGCTACATGTAGGGGAAGTGTTGGGGGTAGGGATAGTGGTGCGTGTAATGGTATGGTTATGGGTAGGGTAGGGGTTGGGGTAGGGGAAATGGTAGCGTAGGAGGAGTATAGATAGGAGTATGGGTAGGACTAGTTTTAGGTTTAGGAGTAGGGGTAGGGGTTGCATAGAATTATGGGTAGCATTAGAGGTAGGGTTTGGGGTATGGGTTGGTGTAGCGGTAAGGTAGAGTTAGGGGTAGTGGTAGAGGTAGGTTTAGGGGAAAGGGTAAATTTAGGGGTAGGGTTATAGGTAGGGTTATATGTAGGGTTATCTGTATGGGTAGGACAATGATTAGGGTTAGGCATAGGATTTGGTGAAACAGTTGGGTTAGGTGTAGGGATAGGGTTAAGGATAGGGATGGGGGGCAGCCCCGGTGGCGCAGTGGTTTAGCACTGCCTGCAGCCCAGAGTGTGATCCTGGAGACCCAGGATAGAGTCCCATATCGGGCTTCCTGCAAGGAGCCTGCTTCTCCCTCTGCCTGTGTCTCTGCCTCTCTCTTCGCTCTCTCTGAATGAATAAATAAATAAATCTTTTAAAAAAAGGATAGGGATAGGAGTAGGGTTAGTGTTAGTGGTAGAACTATGTATAGAGGTAGGGGTAGGTGTTGGCATAGGGATTTGGAATTGTAGGGTTGTGGTGAGGTAGGTATTGGGGTAGGGCTGGGTTATAGGTAGGGTTAGGGGTATTAGGTGTAAGGGAGGGTGAGCAGTAGGGTTTGAGGTATGGCTAGGGGTAGTGGTAGTGGGAGGCTTAGGGATTAGGGGAAGTTTAGGGTTAGGTGTAGGGTAGGGGTTGGAGTAGGTTTAGGGGTAGGGTTAGACATAGGGGTAGGTAAGGTTAGGTGTTAGGATATGATTAGGGTTAGGTGTAGGGGTAGGCTAGGGGCAGGAGTGCTGAAAGGGTAGTTATAGGTGTAGGGGTGAGGCGTAGTTGTAAAGGTAAGGTAGGGGAAAGGGTAGGTGAAGGTGTATCTGTAGGGTAGGCTTAAGGGTAGTGGCTTAAGGGTAGTTGTAGAATTATGTTAGGGGTTTTATTAGGGTTAGGATACATGTAGATTTTGGGGTTGGGGTAGGGCTAGGGCTAGGATTAGGGTTAGGCATAGTTGGAGGGATAGAGTAATGGTAGGGATAGGATAAATTTTAGGAGTAGTGGTAGGTTAGGGTACAGGGTAGGATTAGGTGTAGGTGTAGGGGTATGACTAGGTGTAGGTGTGTGGATAGGAGTTAGGGAAGCTGTAGGGGTAGGTTTAGGGGTAATTGTAGGAGTAGGGGGAGGGGTAGTGTTATGGTTAAGTGTATTGGTAGGTGTAATGGTATGGGTAGGGCTATGTGTAGCCATAGGGTTAGAGACAGGGTAGGATATGAGTAGGAGTATCATTGTAAGTAAGGTTAGTGGTAAGGTAGGGCTCAGTGAGTAAGGGTAATGGTATAGGTAGGGTAGGGTTAGAGCTGGGGTATATGTGGGAGTATTATTAGGGTAGGTGTATGTTGGGGTTTGGAGTAGGGTTAGATTTAGGGCTATGGGTAGGGTTAGGAGTAGTAGTCAGGTTAGAGCTAAGGTTAGGAGTAGGGATAGGGTTATGGGTAGGAGGAGAGATAGGAGTAAGGGTTGGTGTAGTGTTAGGGATATAGTTAGAGTTAAGGAAGGGTTAGAAGTAGGATTAGTGTCATTGTAGGGGTAGAAGTCGGGTTAGGGGTAGGGGTACGGTTAGCAGTATGGTAAACCATAGGTGTAGGGGTATGAGAAGGGGATGGGAGGGTTTCCAGTAGGTTGTGGTAGGGTTAGTGATAGGTTAAAGATTAATGGTAGGGGTAGGCATAGAGGTATGTTTAGGGGTAGTGGTAGTTGTAGGGTATGTTTAGGGGTAGTGGTAGTTGTAGGGGTTGGGGGAAGAGTAGGGTTATGTGTGGGTGCAGGGTTTGGAGTAGGGTTAGGGGTATGTGTAAGGGTAGGGGTATGGGTATGGTTACAGTTAGGTGTAGGAGTAGTCTAAGGGGCAGTAACAGAGGAAGGGTAGGTGTAGTGGTAGTGCTGGGGTAGGTGTAAGATCATGTTTAGTTATAGGGGTAGGGATAGGTTTTGGAGTAAGAGTAGGGTTAGTGATAGACATAGCAGTAGGGTTAGAGTTAGTATGGGTAGGAGTAAGGCTAGTGGTAGGGGTAGGGTAGGGGTAGGGATAAGATTAGGGGTGGAGGGAGGAGTAGGAGTAGGGTTTTTTTGGTGTTGTGGTTGCATTTGGAGTAGGGGAGCGTTATGTGTAGGGTTAAGTGTAGCACCTAACCTTAGATGAGTGGTTTAGGATAGGGGTATGTCTCACTGTAGGATAGAGGTACGGTAAAAGTATTGTTAGGTGTAGGGAAGGGTTAGGAGTAGAAGACAAAGTGTAATAAGGGAGCAGTAAGTGTAGGAGTAGGACTAGGAGTGGAGGTAGTAATAGGAGGGTTGGAGTAAGGATAAGGTTAAGTGTAGGGGTATAGGTAGGGTTAGGGGTAAGAGTAAGGGTGGGGTCAGTGGTAAGGTTATGGGTAAGGTTCGTGGTATGGTTAGGGGTAGTTAGGGTCAGTGGTAGGTGCAGGCGTAGTGTTAGGAGTAGTAGTAGGGGGAAGTATGCTTAGAGGTAAGGGTGCATCAGGGTAGGAGAGGTTTAGGATTAGTGGTAGGAGTACAATTAGGGGTAGGGCTTAGGCATAGATTTAAGGTGAAGGGTGGGGTCAGGGGTAGGGGTAGATATAGGGGTAATTTAGAGATAGGGTTAGGAGTAGGGTCAGTTAGGGTATTACTAGAGTAAGGGTTAGGATTAGGGTTGAGTAGGGGTAAAGGTAAGGGAGGTTAAGGGTAGGAGTATGGTCAGGTATAAGGGTAGGATTGGGATACAGGGGTTGGGGTAGGGAAAGAATAGGGTTATGCGAAGAGGTATGGGTGGACGTAGGTGTAGGTGTTGGGATAACATTAGGGGTAGGTTTAGGGTTAGTGTTATGGGTAGTGTTGTTTGGTTTCAGGGTAAGGTTGGGGTAGTAGTAGGGTTAGGAGTATAGTTTGAGGTAGGAGTATGGTTAGGAGTAGGGGTATGCTTAGGTATAGGGTGAGGTTGGGGTATGGGTACGGTGAGGCTAGGTGTAAAGGTGGGGGTATGGAATGAAGTAGGAGTAGGATTATGCATAGCAGTAGGATTAGGGGAAGAAGTAGGGTTATGGATAGGGGTAGGGTTAGAAGTAGGGCAAGGTGTGGGAGACAGGTTAGATATAGGGGTAGATTTCAGGGTAGAGGAAGGTGTAGTGATAGGTTTATGGGTATGGTTAGTGGTAGGAGTAGGGTTAGGTTTAGGGTTAGGGTAAGGGCTGGATTAGGGGGAGGATTAGGATGGGGTAGAGGTAGGTGTATGGTAGGGTTAGGTGTAGTGGTAGACATAATGATAGGAGTAGAACCCGGATTAGTAATAGCAGTAGGGTTAGGAGTAGTAGTAGTGTTAAGGGTAGGTTTAGACTTAGGGGTAGGGGAAGGGGTAGGCATTGTGTTAGGGTTAGGGTAATGGTAGGATTTGGTGGGAGATAAGGGTTGGAGTATGTGTAAGTTTAGGGGTAGGTGTAGACTCAGACTCAGATTTAAAATTAGGGATACAAGTAGGGTTAGGAGTAGGTATAGGGTTGGGTAAGAGCAGGGTTAGGTGTAGGGTTAGGGGTAGGTGTAGAGGTTGGTAGGCATAAGGTTAGGTGTATAGTTAGAGGTACTGGTAGGAGTAGTGTTAGGGTTAGGGGTATGGGTAGGTTTGGCTGTAGGATTGCAAATAGTGTTGGAGAAGATTTAGGTGAAGGGTAGGAGGGTTAGTGAAAGGGTAAGTGTAAGGATAAGGGTAGGAGTAGGGTAAGGGGTAAGGGGTAGTGATAAGTGTAAGGGAAAGGTTAAGGGTAGGTATAGGTGTTGGGATAATGGTATGGTTATGGATAGGGGTAGGGTTAGAGGTAAGGGTAAGGGTAGCTTTAGGAGTAAGGATAGGCATAGGAGTTGTTTAAGGGGTAAGGGTTGGATATAGGTAGCAGTAGGGTTAGCTATTGGGATAAATTTAGGAATAGGGATAGAGTTAGGTTTAGGGTTACTGGTAGGGATAGGGTTAGTTTTAGGAGTAAGGGTAAGTGTATAGTTAGGAGTAGGAATAGGGTTACTTGTAGGTGTAGAGGTAGGGATATGGCTAGGGGTAGATGTTCGTGTATGCTAGAGTGCGGTGGTATGGTAGGGGTAGGGTTAGGGTTAAGGTTAAGGGTAGGGGTAGGTGAAGGGTTAGAGGTAGTATTAGGTTTAGAAGTAGGTGAAGGAGTAAGGTAGAGGTAGACATAGTGTAGGGGTATGCTTAGTTGTGGGGGTAGGGGCAGGGGATGTAGCAGTAGGAGTAGGGGTAGTGGTAGAGGTAGCATTAGGGCTACAGCTAGGAGTTGGGGTATGGATAAGAGTAGTGTTAGTGTAGGAATAAGTGTAGGGGTAGAAGTAAGGTGAAGGTTATGTAGGGGTAGTTTTAGGGGTAGGGATAGGGATAGAAACATCGTTTAGTGTTAGGGGTCAGTGTAGAGTTGTTTGGGGGTAGTGGTAGGTGTAGTGTTAGTGGTATGCCTAGGGATAAGTTTCGGCATAGGATTAGTGTTAAGGGCAGTGGCAGAGATATCAGTAGGAATAAGGGTAGGGATAGGAGTAGGTATAAGTTAGGTGTAGTAGTAGTGGCAGGTGTACGGTTAGTGGTTCCAGTTAGTGTAGGGGTAGGGTTAGTGTTAGCTGTAGTTTTAGGTCTAGAGGTGGGGTGGGGTAGAAGTAGCATTAGGTGTAGGTGTGGGGGTAGATTTAGGGGTAAGACTAGGTGTAGGGATACGGTTTTGGTTTGGGAGTAGGGGTAAGGGTAGGGGGAGGTTTAGGATTAGTGGGAGTTGTCAGTGTACGTGTAGAGGTAGGTTTAGTTGTCGTGGTAGTGGTTGTTGGAGTAGCAGTAGGTATAGGGTTTGGGATAGGAGTTGAGTTAGGGTTAGGTGTAGAAATAGGAGTAGTTTTAGGGGTAGTGGTAGTGGTAGGATTAGCTGCAGTGTTAGGGGTAAGTGTAGGGGTATGGCTAAGGGTAGGTGTAGTCTTAGGAGTATTTTAATGTGCAGAGGTACATGTACGATTAGGGATAGAATTAGGCATAGGGCTAGAGGTAGGCTTAGGGGTAGGATGCAAGTTGTGTAAGGTTAGAGTTAGGGTAGGGTTAATTGTATGAGTAAGGTAGGTTTGGGACAGGGAAAGTTCTAGGATTAGTGGTGGGGTAGGGTAGGGGTATGTTTAAAGGTAGGGCTAGGGATAGAGATAAGGCCAGGTGTAGGGAAGGGGGAGGGATAGAAGTAGAGATAGGGTAAGTGTAGGTGTAGGGTTAGGGGTGTAAGGGAATAAGTTCTAGATTATTGTTTGGCATGGTTAGGTTTTGGTCTATGGTTAGAGTGGAGTTAGGTTTATATGTATTGGTTGGGGTAGGTGTAGGAGTAGAGTTAAGGGTAGGTGTAGGGTTAGTTGTAGCGGAAGAGTAGGTGTAGGGATAGGGGTAGTTGTAGTGTTAGATAAAGGGGTACAAGTACGAGTAATGGTAGGGTTAGGTGTAGTGGTTGGAGTAGGTTAGGATTAGTTGTAGGTGTAAGGATAGGTTGAAGGGTAGGGTAAGGGGTTGGTGAAGCATTAGGGGAGGCATAGAAGTAGGTATATTATGGTTAGGCGTTGGAGTAGAGTTAGGGGCTGGGTTAGGGATAAGTCTAGGGTTAGGGGTAGTTGTAGGGGTAATGTTAGGTGTAGTGGTAGGTTAAGGGGTTGTTGGTTTAGGGTAGGGGTAGGGGTAAGGGTATGATTAGGCATAGGTTTAGGGGTAGGAACTATGTGTAAGGATAGGCGTAGGCGTAGTAGTAGGTATAGTAATTAGGGGTAGGGGTAGGAGTAGGGGTTGCATTGTGGGTAGGAGTAGGGATGGGAGTAAGGGTAGGACTGGGGTTAGGGATATGGGCAGGTGTAGGGTAAGTTTAGGGGTAGGATTAGCATCATTGTAGGGTAGAGTAGGGTTATGGGGAGGGGTAGGTTTAGCAGTGTGGTTAGCCAGAGGTAGGGGTAGGGGTAGAGTTAGTAGTGGTGGGAGTGATAGTGATAGGGGTTGTTGTAGGGGTAGGGGTAGGGTTCACCATAATGGTATTGTAGGGTTAAGTGTAGGTGTAGAGTTTGGGTAGGTTTGGAGACGCAATGGAAATACGCTGTACGGGAAGGGCTAGCATAGGTGTTGCATTAGGAGTGGGCCTAGATGTGGTAGGTGTAAAGTTTATGAGTAGGAGTTTATCATAGGGGGTGGGAGAGTGTTGGGCATAGGTATGATGGTAAGGATAAAGATACGGTTAATAGTCGGGTCACACAGGTAGGATTCAGGGTAGAGACAGAAGAAAGGTTACATGTAGGGGTATGAGTAGGTGTTGATGTATGGTTATGGAAGGGTTAGGGCTAAGTGTAGGGGTAGCAGTACAGGTAGAAGTAGTCATAGGGTTAGGAGTAAGAGTAGGGGTAGGGGCAGGGCTAGGGATAGAGGTATGGGTAGAGGAGGGGTAAAGTTAGAGTTAGGGTAGAGTAGGGGTAAAAGAAGGAGTAGGATTAGGGGTTGGTGTAGTGGTAGGATTAGGGGTAAGAGAGGGTTAAGTGTAGGGTTAGAGATTGGGGTAGGGTAGGAGAATGAGTATAGATAGGGGTATTGGTAGGGCCAGTTTTAGGATTAGGGGTACGGTTAGGAGTAGGGGTAGGGGTAGAGTAGTTTCAGGTAAGGTTAGTGGTAGGGCTAGGGTAGGGTTAGGAATAGAGTTTGGTGTAGCGGTAAGGTACGGTTAGGGGTAGTGGTAAGGGTAGGGGTAGGTTTATGTGTAGGTGTAGAGTTAGAGGCAGTGTTAGCTGTAGGAGTAGGACAATGGTTGGGTTAGGCATAGCAGTTGGGGAAAATATAGGGTTAGTTGTAGGGTTTGGTGTAGGGTTAGGGTTAAGGGTAGGGGTATATGTAGGATCAGGGTTAGGGAAGGGGTAGAGTTATGGTTAAGGTATGGTAGGAGTTGAATGGAATGGGGAATTTTAAGGTTAGGCTGAGGTAGGTGTTGGAGTGCGGCTGGGTTAGAGGTAGGGTTAGGGCTAGGGGTAGGAGTAATGGTAGGGATGGGTGAGTGGTAGTGTTCGAGGTAGGGTAAGGTTAGGTAAATGATTAAAGGGTAGGGTTAGGCATAGACATATAGTTAGGGGTAGAAGTATGTGTAGGGGTTGGAATAGGTTTAGGGGTAGGGATTGAGGTAAGGGTAGGTATAAGGGTATGGTTAGGGTTAGGTGTAAGGGTAGGCTAGGAGCAGGAATATAGGAAGGATAAGTGTAGGGATAGGGCTGGGGTAGATGTAGGATTAGGGTTAGGGGTAGGGATAGGATTAGGAGTAGGGGTAGGGTTAAGGATAGATGTAGTAGTAGGGTTAGGTATAGAGGTATGGGTTGGGTAGGGTTAGTGGTAGTGGTAGCAATAGGGTTAGTTGTAGGATAAGGGTAGATAAGGCAAAGGATTAGGGGTGGGGTAGGTGTATGGATAATTATATAGTTAATTGTAGGGTTATTGGTAGGAGTAGGGCTAGGGGTATGGAAAGGTGTGGGGGTAGGCATAGGGGTACCCCTACTCTTAAGTATACCTCTACCACTCCCCCTACCCCTAATTCTACCTCTACACTTACCCATGACTTACCTCTACCTCTACCACTTTCCCTACCCCTACCCATAATCCTACCACTAAACCTACTCCATTCTTAAATTTAACGCTACCCATACTCCTGCAACTAACCCTATCCTGACCCCTAACCCACCTTCTACACCTACACCCACCACCAATCTTAACCCAACCCTTACCCCTCCCCTATATGACCCCTTCTTTATCCCTACACCTAACCCAAATACTGCCCCCTACACCTAAACATACCCCTACCCTGACCCCTACACCTAAATCTATCCCCTACCCTACCACTACCCCTGAAATTAATCCTACCCCTACACTTCCCCCTACCCCTACAACTACCTCTAACCACAACCCTAGCCCTACCCCTAGCCATGCCCCTAACACCCAATCACTGCCCCTAAATCCTACTCCAACCCCTAACCATAATTATGGTTACCACTACCCTACCACTATGCCTATACCTACCCAATCCTTTACCTACAACTTCCCCTAACCTTACCTTACCCCTACACCTACACTAAACCTAATTCTAATCCAACGGCAACTAGCCCTAACCCTATTCATACTCCTACCCCTACACTTAACACTACCACTAATACTACCCCTACCCCTACAACTACCCCTATCCCTACACCAAACTCTTCCCTTACAACTAACTCTTCTCCTACGGTTAACTATTCTTACACCTACCCCTACCCCTACCCATAACCATAACCCTAACACCACCCTAACTCTACTCATCAACCTACCCTACACCTAACACTAACCCCAACCATACCCATACCTCTGACCCTAAACCTACACCTACCCCTACCCCTAAACCTACTCATACCCCTACCCTACATGTACCACTACATTTGGCCATACCCCTAGCCCTACCCCTACCCTTAAACACACCACTACCCCTGCCCTAACTCTACCCCTAATTCTTGCTCTTTCCCTGACCCCAAACCTACTCTACCCCGACAAACAAACCTATCCTACCTCTAACCCTACACTACCCGCATCCTTGCCCCTGAGGCACCATACACCAATACGTACTACTTCCTTAAATTAACACTTACCTCTAACTTTAAACTACTCCTACCCCTACACCTAACTCTAACCCTATCCCTACACCAACACTTACCATAACACTATTCCTAATGCTACCCCCAAAACTATGCCTACACCTACACTTAACTCTAACCATAAACAAACTCCTACCCCTTCCCCTACAACTACAGTACTCCAACCCCTACTGCTACCACTATGACTAAACCACCCCTGACACTGACACTGACAAATCCCAATAAACATAATCCTACCCCTATCCTTACCCCTACCCTACCCCCAACCACATCCCTACACCTACCTCTACACTGAAAACCTACCCATATACCTAACCCTAAACCTACCCCTATACCCACCATACACTTAATGGTACTTCTACCTCACACCTACCCCTAGACCCACTACACCTAACAATAACCCTACCTCTACACTTACTGCAACCACTACACCTATACATACCCCTACTCATACATTTACTTGTACCTACTCCTCACCTACCCTTACTCCTACCCATAACCCTGCACCTACCCCTACACTACCCCATGCCTAAAATAACCCCTACACATACCACTAACAATACACCTACCAATAACCCAAATTTTACCCTACACCTACCCCTAACCCTAAACCCAGTTTCTTCCTCTAACTCTACCACTACAATTACCCCTAAACCTACCCTATCACTGCCATTTACCCTACCACTATGCCTAAAACTACCCCTACCCGACCAGTACCCCTACCTCTACCCAAAACCGTAGCCCTAGCCCTGATGCTACCTCTACTACTACTACACCTACCCCTACCCCTATACATAAACATAACTCTGCCTTACTGACAGCTCTACCTTACACCTAAACCTACTCCTAACACTATCCATAAACTTACACCTAAACCTACCCCTACACTAAACCTAACATTACTCCTACCATTACCGCTAATTATACCCTAACCTTACCCCCACCCTATGCTTAAACCAACCTTTACACCTACCTCTTCCCCTACAGTTAACCCTACTCTTACCCACAACACTACACCTACTCCTAACCTTACTTGTACCCCTAACTCTAGCCCTGCTTCTACACCTACCCCTAAATTTACAGGTACCCCTACTGATACCCTTACCTCTTGTCTATCCTAACCTTACACCTAACCCTAACCCTACACCTACCCCTTCCCCTACACCTAAGTCTAACCCTACCCCTAACACTACTCCTACCTCTAACCCTAGTGCTATGTCTAATCCAGATCCTACTCCTAACCCTCCCTTTAACACTACACCTAACCCTACCATACCACTACTCTAACCTTACCCTAACCCTACCCTTCAACCTACCCTTACCACTATCCCTAACCCTACCCCTAATCGTATATCTACACATAATCCAGCCCTACTTCTCACCTACACTTCCACTATTCCTATCCCTAGCCTACTCCTACACCTAACCCCAATAATACCTGAAACCCTACCCATATACCTACCCCTAACTCTACACCTGAACCTAACCCTACTACAACTGCTACAACTACCTCTAACCCTACCCTTCCCCTACCACTAGCCTACCACTACCACTACCCCAAAACATACTTCTACGTATACCCACCACTAACATTTTACCTGCTTCTAACCCTACCACTAACCCTCCTCTAACTTTATTCCTACCCCTATCCTTTTGGCTAACCATATTGCTAACCCTACCCCTAATCATAACAAAATGCCTACCCTCAAAATAATGCTAACCATAGTCCTACCCCTATCCTTACACCTAACCATTCCCCTAATCCTACCCCCACCCTTACTCCTAACCATACTAATACCATAAGCCTACCCATACTCCAACCCCTACTCCTAACTCTAAATGGAGTGCTATACCTAAACCTACCCATAGCCCTAACCCTAATCTGACTCCAAACCCTAAGCTCCACCTACCCTATTAATACTCCCAAAACTACACTTACCCCTACACTACCCCTAACACTACCCCTGATGCTACTCCTGCTCCAACCCCTACCCTACCTCTATCCCTACCTATTGGGATCCCTCTATCCCTACCTATTCCCCTACACCTACCACTACACTTAAACCTAACACTACTCCTACTCCTACAAGTAGCCCAAACACTATGCCTACACCTGCCCCAACTCCTACTCCTACACCTATGACTATTCATACCCCTATCCTACACCTAAACCTACGCCCTACCCTACCCTTACTCCTAAAATTACCCCTACCCCTACCCTTACTCCTACCCCTACAACTACCCCTAACCTTAACCTTAGCCTTGCCCTAAGCCTGCCCTTAACATTACACCTAATGCTAAACCTAATAAAACTCTTAACCATTATCCTACACCTACCGCTACATTAACACTACATCTAGCCTTCACTTACCCATTCCCCTAACTTTAACCTTATCCTACGCCTACATCTAACCCTAACTTTACTTATACTCATACCCCTATCCCTACACCTAACACTACCCATAACACAAGACCTACCCCACCAACTACCCCTAGCCCACCCCAACCCTTCTCCTACAATTAACCCTACCCCTACCCTTATCCCTACTCCTACACCTAAACCGCCACATACCCATAACACTAACCCCGCCATAACCCTAGTCCAAAACATACCCTAAACCTAACATGAACCTCTATTGAAACCATATCTCTAACCCTACCCCTAAGCCTAACCCTACATTAACCTTACCTATATTCCTACCTTTACCCCTGCCCTACACCAGGCCCTATCGGTAGACCTACACCTGCACCTAAACATACCCCTACATAATGTACTCATACCCCTAATCCTAGCCCTATCCCTAACCCCACACCTAAACATAGCCTTACATGTAAACTTAACCCGAACACTACTCCTACTACTACCTGTAACCCTACCCTTAACCCTAACCCTACACCAACCCCTGCATGTAACCCTACAATTTCCCCAACCCCTATGCCTACTGCTACCACTACAGATTAACCATACCTCTACCAGTACACCTACCACTAACCATTTTCCTACCCCTACCCCAAACCCTACCTCTCACCCTATCCCTACCCCTTCCACTAATCCTATCATACCCCTAACCCTAACCCTACTCCTACCCCTAACCCCAATGCTATACATAATCCTGCTTCTACTTCATTCACTACTCATACCACCACACCTAAGCCTACCATAATGATACCCCTACAACACCCTAACCCAAGCCCTAAACCTGCCCCTACCACTAACCCTCCAACTACTCCTAACACTAGTCCTACCCCTAACCATAACCCTAGCGCCAATTCCTAACCCTACCGCTACACCTAGAATTAACCATAAACCTACTCCTACCCCTACCCCTAATGCTAACCCAGGACCTACACCTACTGCCATGCAGATCCTTCCCCTAACCCTATTTCTACCCCATCACTTTCTACTCCTACCCCAACCTCTACACCTTACCTTAATCCTACCCTTACACTTCCCCTATCCCTACCTACCTCTACCCAAAATCCTAACTTTATCCCTATGCATACCCTACACATACACTTACCCGTATTCTACTCCTATGCATAACATTGCTCCAACTCCTACCCCAACCTCTACACTACACATAACCTAACCCCTCACATACACCTACAACTTCCTCTACCCCACTCCATCCTAATCATATTTCTAGCCCTAATCTTAACCCTACCCCTAATCCTAACCCTATCCCTACCCCACCCCTACATGTACCCCTAACCCTAACTGTGCACATACCCCTATCCCTAACCCTCCAACACCTAACCATAAATCTGTCCCTACCCCAATGCCTAACCCTACACCTAAGCATACATCTACTGCTACCCCTAACACTACCATACACCTACCCCAGAACTACCTCTACCCCTACTCCAAAACACCCCTACCATGACCCTTAACCTTACCACCTACCTTACTCCTACCCTTACCACTAGCCCTACCGCTACATCTCACCCTATCCCTATACCTAACCCTCCTTCTACTCCTCCCACAACCCCTACCACTATACTTACACCTTCCCTATTACGACCTCTCCTTTAACCCTATACCCAACCCTAACCATACCATTACATGTACCCCTACCCATATACGTACTCCTACACCCACCCCAAACTTTATTCCTACATCTAAACCTACTCTAACCCCTAAGCCTACCAGTAAACCTACTATGCCACCCCTACCCCTAACCATACCTCCACCTCAAACCCTACAAATTATACACAACCATTACCCATAACATTACCCTTACCATTTACCTAGTCCTACACCGTACCTCTAAATGTGTCTTTATTCCTACCCCTAACCATACCCATACCCATACCCCTATCCTTATATCTAACCTTAACCCTACCCATTCACCTATCCCTACTCCTACACCTAATAATACCTCTAGCACTTACCCGTACCTCAACCCGTAACCCTACCCCTAACCCTACACCTACCCATACCCCTAATCCTTCCCTACCCCTACCAATATTTGTATCCATACTCCTGTCCTACAACTAGTCCTACCCCTACCCTGAAACCCTACTTCTACTACTACCCTACCCTTAACCCAACATTAAATGTTTCCCTACCCCTAAACCAACTGCTACCAGAACCCAAATTTTACTCATTCTTCTACCACTTGCTCTACCCTTAACTCTTACCCTACCTATTACTTACACTGACTACTACCCCTATGCCTACCCATACACCTAGCCCTATCCCTAACCTTAATCATACCCCTACCCCTACAAATAAACCTATCCTTACTACATACTTATCATCCATACACCTATCCCTACACCTACCCCTAACCTGTGGCTAATGTACATCTTAACCTACCAACTAAGCCTACAGCTACCACAACTGCTAAACCTACCAACCCATACCCCTAATTCTAACCCTACTCCTAACTACCCTTAACCGTACCACTACTACTAATCCTATGACACTCCAATCCCTAACCCTAATACTACACCTACCCGAGCCCAACGCCTACATCTACCCTTCCACTATTCTTCTCCGAGTCAACCCCTAAACCTAACCCTGCCCGTAACTGTATCATTACCCCTACCTCTATCCCTACCCCAACCCTTACCCTACAGTTAACCCTACAGTTAACCCTACACCTAACTCTCCTCCTACCCTTACCTCGACCCTTATCCATCCCCTAACCTACTACTACCACTCTATCTCACCCTAGCTTTCAACTACACCTACCTCTTGCCCTAACCTAATCCTACATCTACAACTAACCCTATCCCTACCCTTAACCCTGCACAACCCTTACCCATAAAACTAATCCTACCCTAAACCTTACCCCTACCACTAACCCTAAACCTAACTATATACCTGCCCCTACACCTAACCCTACTCCTACCCACAACCCTACCGCTACACCTAAACTTACTCCTACCCCTTCATGACCCCTAAACCTACCCTTACCCCATCCCTAAACCTAACTGTAACTATACCATTGCCCCCACCCTTACTCCTACTCCTAACCTTTCCCTTATACCTAATTCTATCTTTAAACCTACTCTTATTCTTACCCCTATCCACTCATCCACTTCACCTACCCCTACCCTACACCTACCCCTACTGATTAATTCTACCCATAACCTACACCTTAACCTACCCCTACCCTAAACCCAACACTAATCCTATAGTTACACCTAACCGTACACCCTATCTTACCCCTACCCTATCACTAAACATAGTTCTATACCTAACCCTATTCTCACTCATAATCCTATACCTACTCCTAACACCACTCATACACCTTACTCTAGCCCTAACTATACAACTTACCCCTAAACTTAAACATACCCCTATCTTTAACCCTACCCCTACCCTGCCTCTCACCAAATCCTGCCCTGGCCCCTAACACTAACCCTAAGCCTACCCCTACCCCTATCCTATGGCTATCCATACAGCTAACGCTATACCTACTCATAACCCAACATCTACCACTACAATGATGCTAACCCTACCCTGCCCACCAAGACTCTTACCCCTAACCATACCCCTAAATCTACCCCTACACTTACTCCTATACCTACTCTTAACCATAACCCTACCACTTTGTCTAACTCTACCCATAGCCCTTAGCTGATGGCTATACATAGATGGCTATGGGCTATCTAGATGATGGCTATACATAGATGGCTATGGGCTGACCCATAACCCTAACTCTAACCTTATTCCAAACCCTATCTCCCTCTGCCTGTGTCTCTGCCTCTCTCTCTCTCTGTGACTATCATAAATAAATAAATAAATACCTAAAAAAAAATTTTTTTTTAAAAAAAAAGGGATCCCTGGATGGCGCAGCGGTTTGGCGCCTGCCTTTGGCCCAGGGCGCGATCCTGGAGACCCGGGATCGAATCCCACGTCAGGCTCCCGGTGCATGGGGCCTGCTTCTCCCTCTGCCTGTGTCTCTGCCTCTCTCTCTCTCTGTGACTATCATAAATAAATAAATAAATACCTAAAAATAAATTTTAAAAACAAACCCTAACCTGAACTTACCCTACTAATGTCCCCACACCTACACCTACCCCTACCCCTACCTTATCATTACCACTAAACCTATACCTACCCTACCCTCTTACCCAACCCCTAATGCTACCTTTACTCCTACCCTTACCCTACCACTAACCCTACACCTACACATTATCCTACCCATACCCCTACACATAAAGCTACACTTAACCAGGGACACCTAGGTGGCTCAGTGGTTGAGGTTCTGTCTTTGGCTCAGCGTGTGATCCTGGAGTTCTGGGATTGAGTCCCGCATCGGGCTCACTGCATGGAGCCTGTTTCTCCCTCTGTCTGTGTCTCTGCCCATCTCTCATGAATAAATAAATAAATAAATATTTTTTAAAATACACTTAACGGGGATCCCTGGGTGGCTTAGTGGTTCAGCGCCTGCCTTTGGCCCAAGGCATGATTTTGGAATGCCGTGATTGAGTCCCACTTTGGGCTTCCAGAATGGAGCCTGCTTCTCCCTCTGTCTGTGTCTCTACCTCTCTCCTCTCTCTCTCTCTCTCTCTCTTTATCTCTCTCTCTCTAATAAATAAATAAAATATTTTTAAAAATAAATAAAAATAAAACACACTTAACTCTAACATTACCCCTACTCCTACAAGTATCCCTAACCCTATCCCTCCCAACTCCTACCCCTACACCTAAATATACTCTCTATGCTAATTCTCTATGCTAACCTAAAATTAACCCTTTCCCACCCTTACCACTACACCTACAACTAACCCTAAAACTAGCCCTACAATATACCCTGCCCCTAACCATATACCTAACCCTAAAGCTACTCCAACCCCTAACCATATACCTATACCTATTCCTATGCATATCCATACACATATCCCTTCACCCTCCGCTTACCCTAATCTTCCCCTAACCCCTACTCCTACAACAAACCCTAATCCTACCCCAACCACTATAACTAAACCTACCCCTACTCGTACACCTACCCCTACACCTAACACTACCACTACATCTACAACTACCCCAGACCTATACCTATCCATCACCTACAACTAAACCTACTCCTACCCTTAACTCTATTCCACATCTACACCTACCCATACCCATAACCCAAACCCTGCCTAACTCTACTGTAATCATAACACTAGCCCCAAATGTACTGATACAATTCAACCCACCCTACCTCTACTTCTATCCCTACACCTACCACTGCACCTGTCCATAGCCCTAGCCCTAGCCCTACCCTTAAACATACACTTACTCCTAATCCTAGCCCTATCCCTAACCCCATACCTGCTCATCCCATTGACATAATCCTACTGTACCTCTAACCCTCCATTCCCCCCAACCCCTGAGCTTACCCTACCCCTATGCCTACTTCTATCCCTAAAGGTACACTTACCTCTACACATTAAACTACTCCAACCCCTCCAAATACTTTTACTCCTAAGTCTAATACATACTCTACCATAAAGCACCCCTCCCCTGACTCCTACCAATTTCCCAGCCACTGCCCCTAACACTACGCCTACGCCTAAACTTACACCTACACATACCCCTAACACTATACCTACTACTAGCCTAAACCCTACCCTGAACTGACCTTTAACCCTAAATCCTGTTTCTACCCCTACTACCCTACCCATATAACTACCCCAAACCTTGGCCTTACTACTACCCCTACTACTACCCCTAACCTACCAGTACCCCTACTCCTACACCAAACCCTAGCCTTAGACCTAATGCTACCTCTACCACTACCCCTATTCCTACTCCTACACCTAAGCCTACCCCATCCCTACACCTAAGCAAAATCCTACCCTACACCTGCCCTAACCTTACACTACAGCACCTCTAAACCTAACACTACCCCAACCTTACACCTAACTTACAACTACCCTTAACTGACCCTAGCCCTACTGCTCCACCTCACTCTAGTCTACAATTACACCTACCCCTAGCCATAACCCTATGCCTACACCTACACCTATCCTTATTCCTACTCCTAACCCTGCACCTTTCCTTACCCTAAAACTAACCCTACCCCCAAGTCCCACCCACATCACACCTACTTTTGAGATGGGTTCTAACTCCATTCTGTGAGAGGCTAGTTGAATTTCCATTTAAAGAATCCTCATTTCTCAATTCTCAGTATATCACATTTACATTGCACCTCTCCACCCTCTTTTGAGATATGTTCTACCTCCCTTATGTGGGATGGCAGTTGAAAGCTGCATTCCAGAGATTTTTGGTACTCAGAATTAAGTATATTGCATTTCCATTGCACCTCCAACCATACTGTTGATATATATTCTAACTCCTTTATGTGAGAGGCTAGTTGAAATCACATTCAAAGAATGCTAGTTTCTCATGGTAGAGTGCGTTTCCATTGTACCTCCACACCTACCTAAACCCTACCCTTATTCTAAACCTATCATTACCACTATGAATAACATTCTCCCATCTCTACAACAACCCCAAACACTATATTACACACACCTACTCCTAATTATACCCCTGTCCCTATAAATACACCTATGGCTAACCTATAGCTAATACAGCTAACCCTACCCCTAACCATATCCCTACCACTCCCCCTAGACGCCAGCCCTACCGCTAACCCTGCCCAAATACCTAACTCTACCCCTTCCCTTACTCCTATCCCTACTCCTACCCATAATTAGAAGTATTCCTACCCCTACTCTTAATTCGAATACTAGGCCTCTACCTACACCTAACCATGTCTCTAAATCTAACCCTACTCTAAATCCTAACCTGCACCTACCCTACTAATATTCCCACTTCTATACCTACCCATAACCCTACCCTACATTTACCACCACCCCTACACCTACCCCTAACCTACCCCTAACTTAATGCCTAATGCTACACCTACCTTTACCACTACCCTACCTCTACCCCTACACATCAGTCTACACTTACCCCAACCGTTATCCATACCCCTACCAACTCTTACACCTACACCTACCCCTACACCTAAAACTACTCCTACACCTTACCCTAACCCTAACCCAAATCCCTAACCCAAATACCACCCCTACCCCTAAACCTACCGCTACTTTAACTCCTACCACTACCACTACAACTAAATCTACCCCTATGACAACAACTAAAGTTCCAACTAAATGTAACTCTACCCCTACCCTTACCCATGTCCCTACACCCAAACATATCCCTACCCCTACCCCTGGACCTACAACTATACTTAACACTAACTGTACACCTATTCTTACTGCGACAACTACTCCTACATCTTCCACTCCTCCTACACCTACTTATACCTACTCCTACCCTGATCCTTACTCCTACTGCTATCCCTGTCCCTACCACTAACACAAATACTAGGCCTAACCTTACCCCTACACATACCACTAACAGTATGTCTACCATGATCCCAAAACCTACCCTTTGAGACAGACGCCTAACACTAAACCCTGATACTACACCTAATCTTACCCCTAGAATTAGCCTTACCCTACCCCTACCATTTACCATACTCCTACCTCTAAATTTACCACTAACAAAGCAGTACCCTGACTCTTATCCAGACCACAAGCTCTAACCATAATACACCCCCTACTCCTACTCTATGACACCTAGGCCTACCCCACCCCTAAATCTTAGCAAACCCTACCCTACCCTACCCCTAACCTTATCCCTACTATTACACTTATCCCTAAACCTAACACTAACCCTGAACCTAACTCTATACCTACCCCTACCCTGTACCCTATACACCAAAACCTACTCCTACCCTACTCCTACTCCTACTCCTACTCTACCCCGACTGCTAAACTGAATCCTACCCCTATTCTTACCACTAAACCTACCCCCTTACCACTAACCCTACCCCTAACCATACCATTACATCCAAAGTTATACCTACCCCTAACTCTTCACCTACACCTAGACCTTCCCTTACCCTTCTTATACCCTTACCCCTACTATTACCCATCCACTACACATACCCCTAACATACACTTAAACCTACTCCTAACACTATTCATAAACTTAAACCTACCCCACCCAAACCCTAACACTAGTCTTATCATTACCCCTAACCATACACCTAACCTTACCCATACCCTCCCCCTAACCCTACCTCTACACCTACCCCTACATACACCCCTGCACCTAACCTTACTCATACCCTTAACTCTAGCACTGAATCTATACCTACCCTTAAAATAACATGTACCCTTATGCCCTATTCACTACCTCTCACCAAATCCTATATTTAACCCTTATGCTAACCTTAATCTTAAACCCACCCCTTCCGGTACCCTTAAATATAACTCCACCCCTACCATTACATTTAATCCTACCCTAACCCTACCCTTACTCTACCCTCACCCTTCCCCAAATCCTGCCCCAATCACTATCCTTACCCCCACCCTTAAACCTAATCCTACACATATCCCAGCCCTACCCCTACACCTACATTTCCATTATTCCTGCCCCTAGCCCACCCCTATTCCTAACCCTAATTGTACCCTACCTCCTACTCATAACCTACCAGTACCTATACACCTACCCCTAACCCTACTCTAACCCCTGTGCTTACACCTAACACTAAACCCCTATGCCTACCGCTTCCACTACCCCTAACTATAACACTACCCCTACCCCTACCACTAACCTTTTACCTACCCCTAACCCTGCCTTGAACCCTAATGCTCACCCTACCCTACCCCTACTCCTATGGCTAACCATACTGCTAAACCTACCCCTACTCATAACTAGACTCCCACCCCTACAATGATGCTAACCCTATCCCTAACACTGCCCTTACCCCTAACCATACCCCTATCCTTACTTCTATCTCTACTCTTACCCATAACCCAACCCATACTCTTACCCCTACCCTCAACCCTAACCCTAACCCAACAATGCCTACATCTAAAAATAGACCTAACCCTAACCTGAATCCAACCCAAACCTGCACCTACCCTAATATTCCCACCTCTACCCCCACCCTTAACCTTATCCTACATATACCACTACCCCTAAACCTACTCCTAACCTACCCGAATTTTACCACTAATGCTACTCCACCTCTTACCCTTACCCTACCTCTACCCCTACCGCAAAATACCCCTACACTTACACATACACTTAACCCTAATATTACCCCTAACCCTATTCCTACAAGTACACCTAACCCTAACCCTAACCCTAACCCCACTCCTACCCCTACTGCTAAACCCACTGCACTCTAAAACCTACTGCTACCAATATGATTAAACCTACCTTTACACCTAAACTTACAACTCTTAACCTAAACATACCTCTACCCTAACCCTATCCCAATCCCTAGCATACTCATGCACCTAACCTTAACCCTACCTTAAACTTACCAGACCCCTACACCTAATGCTCCTTCTACCCCACACCTACCCCTAGACCTACAAATACACCTAACACTAACCTTAACTCTACCCTTACTGCAACAACTACCACACCCCAAAACTTATCCCTAATGCCACTCCTATTCCTACCACTACCTTGACTCTACCCCTACACCTACACACAACCCTAACCATAACTTTACATCTACCACTACCCTTAACCCTAACAGTACACCTACTCCTACAACTAACAGTACCATACTCTTATGCCTACATCAACTCCTACCTCTACACCTACACCTACTCTGTAACATCCACTACCCCTAAAATTAACCCTATCCCTACCATTACTCCTACCTGTACAACCACCACTACCCCTAACGCAGTCCTATCACTTACCTTGCCTCTGACAGTACACTTACCCCTAACCCTAATCCAACCTCTAACCATAATCCTACACCTACCCCTATGCCTACTCCTACACCTAACCTTTCACCTATTCTTCCCCTACTCTTACTGTTCCACTCTACTTACAACTAACTCTAACTCTACCCCAAACACTACACCTTAAACTTACACCTACTCCTACTCCTAACACTACCCCTAACATTGTGCCTACCCCAACAACTACCCCTAGTCCTACACCAACCCTTTCCCTACAACTAACCCTACCCCTATCCCTATCTTTAATTCTACCCCTACCCCTACCCTACCTCTACCAATACCCATAACATTAACACTGTCCTAACCCTACCTGAAACATACCCTACATATCCACTAACCCTGACTATACATATATCCCTATCCCTAAACCTACACCTAATCTAACCCTACCACTTCTCCTATCCCTAACCCTCTTTGACTACTCTGCCTATCCCTACTCTTAGTCCTAATCATAACTCATAACCCTACACCAATCACTAACATGCTGTACCTTACTAATACACTCACCCTTAGGCCAACACCTAACACTACCCTACATATACCACCACCCCTACACCTAACCCTACCCTACTCCTAACTGTATCACTACTGCTACACTTACAGTAGGTAGTACCTTTACCCTTACCACTACACATATCCCTACCCTTACCCCTTCCTCTACTATACTCCTACACCTACACTTAACCCTAACACTACCCCAAACCCTACACCTACAAGTACCCATAATCTAAAGCCTACTCCTACCCATGACCCACTCTTATTCTTACACCTATCACTAATCACACCCCTACCCTGAGCCCTCATTTAAACATACCACTACCCTACCACTACCCTTAAAATTAATCCTACTCCAAGCCTTACCTCTACAACTACCCCTACCTTTAACTCTAGCCTTACCCCTAACCCTGACTTTAACTCTACACCTACCCCAACCCAATTCCAACCCCTAAAACTAATCCTAAACTAACCCTATGCCCACCCTTACACCTGATCCTTCACCTACCCCTTCCCCTACCCTTACTCTTATCCCTACAACTATCCCTACCTCTACACCAGACACCACAACTAACCCTACAGCTACTCATACTCTACCCTTATACCTACACCTAAAACTACACCCAAAACTATCCTTATCCCTACCCCCAAACCTTAGCCCTAACCCTAATGCTACCCCTACCCCTACACCTACCCCGACTCCTACTCTTACACCTATTGCTACCTTTACCCATACACCTAAGCAAGACCCTATCCAACCCTACCCCTACCCCTAACCCAACATTTACACCTAATCCTAAACCTAACACTACCCAAACCCTTACACCTAACCCTACCCCAAATGTAGCCCTACCCCTACCCATACTCCTAACATTAACCTAACCCAACACCTACCCCCACACCCATACTTAAAGCTACTTCTACCCCAACCCTACTCCTGGACATACAACTACACCTAACACTAGCCCTACCCCTGCCATTACTGCAACCACTACCCCTACAACTACCCCTACTTCTACTGCTAACTGTACAATGACCCCTACCACTATCCCTACACATACCCTTTATTCTACACTTAACTGCAGCCTACCCCTCCCCTACCAGGGCCTCTATCACTACCACAACCACTAAACCTAACATTAATCCTACCCCTACACCTGCCTCAATTCCTACTCTAATCCTACACTTAATCAACACCTACCCCTACCCATACACCTAAACCTAAACCCTATCCTACCACTACCCCTAATATTAACCCTATCCCTAATTTTACTTCAACCCCTACAACTACCTCTTGCCCTACCCCTAATCCTGCCTGTAACCTAACATCTAACCCTACTCAAACCTATAACAGTTATCTGACACCCCTAGCCTACCTCTACACCTACTCTTCACTTTCTTTTCCCCTACCATTACCCTTCCACCTACAACTGCAAATAATACAAACCCTACCCTTACCACTACACCTACCCATTCAGTATCTCTACACAAACCCCAAACCCTAGCCCTAATCTTAATGCTACCCCTACCCTAATGCTACTCTGACTCCTCTCCTTCCCCAACACCTAAACATAACCCTACCCTACACATACCCCTAACCCTAACTTTACTCTTACATCTACTCCTAAACCTACCACTACCCCAACCCTACCAATATGCCAAAACATAACCATAATCTTAGCCTTACCACTCTACTTCTTCCTAGCCCACACCTACACCTACCTCTCGCCCTGCTCCTACCCATACACTTACAACTAATCTTATCCTTACTCCTAACAGTACACCTAACTCACTGTTAAAACTAATTCTGCCCCAAACTCTACCCCTATCACTAACGTAAACTTGAATTTATATGTACCCCTACACCTAACCCTACTTCTAATGCTACTCATACTCCTATCCCTACCCTACCTCTACTCCTAAACCTACACATATCCCTACTCATACCCCTACATCTACCATACACTTAACAATAATACTACCCGTACTCCTACTCCTAACGCTACCCCTATTCCTACCCCAACCCCTATCCCTACAGCTACGCCTAATCATACCCCTACACCTAAACAAACCTCCTTCACTACCACTACCCCTAAAATTAACCCTACTCCTACCAATTGACTACCCCTACCTTACACTAGCCCTGCTCTAACCCTGCATCTAACCCTACCTGTACCACTACCCCAACCCTAACTTACTGCTAAACTGACCCCTAACCCTACCCCTAGCCCTACCTCTAACTCTACTCTACCCCAACCCCTACTCCTATAGTACCCCTAACCCTACAACTAGCCCTACCCATACTCCTATCTGTAAACCTTCTGCTACAGCTACCCCTACCCCAACCCTAAACTTAACCCTCTCCTATCCCTGAGGATATTGCTATCTCAATACTTAATCTTACTTCTCTTACCTCTACCTCTAAACCCTGATCCTAACCTTCCCCCACCCATAGCCCCTACCTCTATCCCTAGCCCTGCCCCTACTACTACTCCTAACTCTTCCCCGACTCCTCTCTTTACTTCTACCCAGAACCTTTAACCATACACCTAGCCCTAACCCTATTCATACTGCTATATTACCACTACTCTTACCCATATGCTTCCCCTAACTCAGCACCTACTCCTAACCCTACTCCAATCCTTCCACTACTCATGACCATACCCATAACCCTACTCCTAACTCCACCCATACCCCTACACCTTTGCTGACCCTAACCCCAAAACTACACCTACAACCAACACTTCCCCTACTCTTATGACTACTGCTACCCCTACATCTAAAGTTACCTCTACACCTACCACTACATCTAAATCTACTTCTAATCCAAAACATGTGGTAGCCCTACATGTACAGCACATTTCCATTGTGACTCCAGGCCTAACATAAGAAAGGCTCTAGCTCCCTTACCTGACAGGCTAGTGAAAGGAGCATACAAGGAGCACTTGTTTCTCAGAGCTAAGTACAGTGCATTTCCAATGTGCCTCCACACCTACTTTTGGAAGCATTTGTAACACCCTTATGTGAGAGGTTGTTGAAAGCGGCATTTAAGGAATTCTGTATCTACGGATAAATAGAGCCATTTCCATTGTGCCTACACAACTTCTTTGAGTTACATTCTATCTTATGATAGGGACTGAGTGAAAGGTGCATTCAAGGAATGCTTGTGTCTCAGGGTTCCATGCAGTGATTTTCCATGGTGACCCCACACCTACTGTTAAAGAGACATTCTAATTCCATTAAATGAGAGGGTAGTTGAAAGAAACATTTAAGAAATGCATGTTTCCCAGACATAGGTTCAGCACATTTTTATTTAGACTCTAAACGCTATTTAGACTCTAAACTCTTAACTCCCTTAAGTGAAACATTAGCAGAAAGCTGCATTCTAAGTAGAATTGTTTCTCAGAGTTAAGTAAGACTCAATTCTATTGTGCCTCCCCACCTACTATTGAGATAAATTTTAACACTCGTAAGTGATAGGCTAATTGAAAGCTGCAGTCAAGGGACACCTGGGTGGCTCAGCGGTTGAGCATCTGCCTTTTGGCTCAGGGCATGATCCCAGGATCCAGGATCAAGTCCAACATCGGCCTTCTGGTGAGGAGCCTGCTTCTCCCTCTGCCTATGTCTCTGTGTGTGTGTGTGTGTGTGTGTGTGTCTTTTTTTAAAAAAAAGATTTTATTTATTTATTCATAAGAGACACAGAGAGAGAGAGAGAGAAAGGCAGAGACACAAGCAGAGGGAGAAGCAGGCTCCATGCAGAGAGCCTGACTGGGATTCAATCCCAGGTCTCCAGGATCACGCCCTGGATCAAAGGTGGTGCTAAACCACTGAGCCATCCAGGCTTCCTGTGTGTGTCTTTTGTGAATAAATAAATATTTTTTAAATGAAATCTTCAGTCAAGGAACGCTGGTTTCTCAGTTAAAAAAGGTATATTTCCACTGTGCCCCCACACCTACTTTTGAGGTATGTTTTCACTTGCTTCAGTTAGAGACACTTGAAAAATTCATTGAGATAGCGTCATTTTCAGAGATAAGTATATTGCTGTCTTTTTGTGCCTCCACCCCTAATGTTGAAATTAGTTCTAACTCCTTTATCTGAGCGTCTAGGTGAAAGGTTCATTCAAGGAAAGCTTGTTTATCAGAGTTAAGTAAATTGCATTTTCATTGCGCCTCCACAAGTACTGTTGAGATAGGCTCTATCTCCATTATGTGTGAAGCTTATTGATAGCTCCATTCTAAGAACGCCTGATTCTCCTCTCCCAAGTATGTCACATTTACATTGCATCTCCCTTCTGTTGAGACACATTCTACCAACAATATGTAGGATGGGAGTTGAAAGTTCCTTCCAGGAAAGACTTGTTTCCCAGAGTTAAGCATGTCGCATTTCCAATGAAACACATTTACATTTGAGATAGATTCTAACCTCCTTATGTGAGAGGGTTGTTGAAAGTCGCATTTAAGGATTGCTTATTTCTCAGGGCCAATTAACAAACATTTCCATTGTGCTTCCACAACTGCTTTGAGTTGGGGACACTGCTTTAATGATAGCAAATAGGTGAAAGGTGAATTCAGGAACACTTGTCTCTCAGAGATCAGTGCAGTGCATTTAAATTGCAACTCCACACCTACAGTTGAGACAGGGTCTAACCCTTAAGTGCGATGCTAGCTGAAAGTTGCATCCTACCTCTGATTGTTTCTCAGAGTTAAGGACAACTAAATTCCATTGTGTCTCCACACCTACTATTGAGAGAGATTTTAACACTCATATGTGACAGGCTAGCTGAAAACTGCAGTCAAGGAATGCTGGTTTCTCAGAATGAAGAACAGGAGCTTTCCATTGCACCTTGACACCTACTGGTGAGGTCACTTCTAACTCACTTATGTGAGATACTACTTGAAATAGAGATTGCTTTGTTCTCAGAGATAAGTATATTGCTTATACTTGTCTCCACCACAATGTTGAAATAGGTTCTATTTTCCTTACCTAAGAGTCTAGTTGAAACCTTGTTTCTGGGATCCCTGGGTGGCGCAGCGGTTTGGCGCCTGCCTTTGGCCCAGGGCGCGATCCTGGAGACCCGGGATCGAATCCCACGTCGGGCTCCCGATGCATGGAGCCTGCTTCTCCCTCTGCCTGTGTCTCTGCCTCTCTCTCTCTCACTGTGTGCCTATCATAAATAAATTAAAAAAAAAAAAAAAAAAAAAGAAACCTTGTTTCTCACACTTAAGTAAATCACATTTGCTTTGTGCACTCACGCCTACTTTAGAGACAGGTTAAACCTTCTGGGAAAGGTTAATTGAGAGCTGCATACAAGGATACTTGTTTCTCATTGTTAAGTAAAGTGCATTTCATTATTGACTATACAATTACTTTTGAGACAGGTTTATCTCACTTATGTGAGAGACCAGTTGAAAGCTACTTTCAGGAAAGCTTGTTTCTCAGATTTAAGTAGAGCACATTTCCATTGTGCATTCACACAGAAGGAATGGGTTCTAACTCCCTTATGTGATAATCTGGCTAGTTCACCAATGCATTCAAGAAATGTTTTCTACTCAGAGTTAAGGACATCAAATACCATTGTGCCTACACACCTACTGTTGGGATAGACTATAACCACATTCTTTGAGAGAGTCGTTGATAGCTGCATTCAAGGAAGCCTTGTTTCTCAGAGTTAAGAAAATCACATTTCCATTGCGCCTCCATGGCTACTGTTGAAATAGATTCTAACTCCCATATGTGACAGGATAGTTGAAAGCTGCATTCAAGGAATGCTTGTTTCTGAGTTAAGCACGATGCATTTCCATTGCACCTCCACACCTACTGTTCAGATAGGTTCTTAACCAGGATGTGAGAGGCTAGTGGAAATTGCATACAAGGAAGGGTTGATTCTCAGAGGTAAGACAGGGCATTTACATGGCATCTACTATTGAGATAGTTTCTAACCCCCTTACATGAGAAACTAGTTGAAAGTTGCATGCAGAGAACACTTCTTTCTCAGTTAAGTACAGCTCACTTCTAGTGTGCCTCAGCCCCCTACTGTTGAGATAGATTCAAATAGATCCTATTTCTTAGAGGCAAGTTGAGAGTTGCCTTCAAGGAATGCTTGTTCTTGGAATTATGTACAGTGCATTTCCATTGGGCCTCCACACCTACTATTAACATAGGTTTTAACTTCCTTATGTTAGAGACTAGTTGAAAGCTTCAGTCAAGGACCTCTTGCTTTTAGAGGAGGTACACCACATTTCTACTGTAACTCCACACCGTAGTTGAGATAAGTTTTAACTCCCTTCTGTTAGTGCCTAGGTGCCAGTTGTATTTAAGGAACATTGGTTTCTATGAGCTACCCCCAACCTTACCCTTAACTAACACTACACTATCACGTCCCCACTCCTACCCCTAACTCTACACTTAACCTGACTACTACCTCTACCCATCCTCCATTCCTAGCCACTAATCTACTCCTAACTCTTCTTCCCCAACCCTTACTGATACCCCTACACGTAATGATAATCCTACCCCTACCTCTATACCTATCCCTACCTCTTACCTGAACCCAAACTTACCCATATACCTACCACTACACCTAACCCTACCCTTACCCCTAAAACTACACTTAGCCCTATGCCTACCCTTAATACTATCCCTACAACCTCACATACCTGTACCCCTACTCCTACCCTATCCCTGAACCTAATCCTTCCCCAACAGCAAACTCTACTGCTACCTTTCCTGATAAAACTATCCTTAAACCTACCCCCAAAATTATTGAGTTGGTCAGTGGTTGGTACCACTGGTCTTACCCCAAGCACTACCCCTACCCCTACCCCACCTTTACCCCTAACCTTAAAATTATAATTACATCTACCCCTGCCCTACAAATAACCATAACCATACCCCAACCCTAATCCCTGAACCTACCCCTAGCCTAAAAAATTATTCACCATGACCAAGTAGAATTTATCCCCAGGATGCAAGACTGGTTCAACACTTGTAAAACAATCAATGTGATTCATCATATCAGCAAGAGAAAAAACAAGAACCATATGATCCTCTTAGTAGATGCAGAGAAATAATTTAACAAATCCAGAATCCATTCCTGATCAAAACTTCAGAGTGTAGGGATAGAGGGAACATTCCTCGACATCTTAAAAGCCATCTACGAAAACCCCACAGCAAATATCATTCTCAATTGGGAAACACTGGGAGCCTTTCCCCTAAGATCAGGAATAAGACAGGGATTCCACTCTCACCACTGCTATTCAACATAATACTAGAAATCCTAGCCTAAGCAATCAGGCAACAAAAATAAAATAAAATAAAATAAAATAAAAGGTATTCAAATTGACAGAGAAGTCAAACTCTCCCTCTTTGCCGATGACATGATACTCTACCTAGAAAACTCAAAAGACTCCACCCTAAGATTGCTAGAACACATACAGCAATTTGGCAGTGTGGCAGGATACAAAATCAATGCCCAGAAGTCAGTGGCATTTCTATACACTAACAATGAGACTGAAGAAAGAGAAATTAAGGAGTCACTCGCATTTACACATGCACCCAAAATCATAAGATACCTAGGAATAAACCTAACCAAAGAGGTAAAGGATCTTTACCCTAAAAACTACCTATCACTTCTGAAAGAAATTGAGGAAGACACAGGGAGATGGAAAAATATTCCATGCTCATGGATTGGAAGAATTAATATTGTGAAAATGTCAATGTTACCTAGGGCAATCACATGTTTAATGGAATCCCTATCAAAATACCATGGACTTTCTTCAGAGAGTTAGAACAAATTATTTTAAGATTTGTGTGGAATCAGAAAACACCCTGAATAGCCAGGGGAATTTTAAAAAAGAACCATAGCTGGGGGCATCACAATGCCAGATTTCAGGTTGTACTACAATGCTGTGGTCATCAAGACAGTGTGGTACTGGCACAAAAACAAACACATCGATCAATGAAACAGAATAGAGAACCCAGAAGTGGACACTCAACTTTATGGTCAACTAATATTCGACAAAGGAGGAAAGACTATCTACTGGAAAAAAGACAGTCTCTTCAATAGATGGTGCTGGGAAAATTGGACATCACATGCAAAAGAATGAAACTAGACCACTCTCTTACCCCATACACAAAGATAAACTCAAAATGGATGAAAGATCTTAATTTGAGACAAGATTCCATCAAAATCCTAGAGGAGAACACAGGCAACCCCATTTTTGAACTTGGCCACAGTAACGTCTTGGAAGATACATACATGAAGGCACGAGAAACAAAAGTAAAAATGAACTATTGGGACTTCATCAAGATAAGAAGCTTTTGCACCACAAAAGATAGTCAACAAAACTAAAAGACAACCTACAGAATGGGAGAAGACATTTGCAAATGACGTATCAGATAAAGGGCTAGTTTCCAAGATCTATAAAGAACTTCTTAAAATCAACACCAAAGAAACAAACAATCCAATCATGAAATGGGCAAAAGACATGAACAGAAATCTCACAGAGGAAGACATAGACATGGTCAACAAGCACATGGGAAAATGCTCTGCATCACTTGCCATCAGGGAAATACAGATCAAAACCACAATGAGATACCAACTCCTACTCAGTGAGAATGGGGAAAATTAACAAGGCAGGAAACCACAAATGTTGGAGAGGATGTGGAGAAAGGGGAACCGTCTTGCACTGTTTGTGGTAATGTGAACTGGTGCAGCCACTCTGGAAAACTGTGTGGAGGTTCCTCAAAGAGTTAAAAAATAGATCTGCCCTACAACCCAGCAATTGCACTGCTTGGGATTTACCCCAAAGATACAGATGCAGTGAAACCCTGGAATACCTGCACCCTGATGTTTATAGCAGCAATGTCCACAATAGCCAAACTGTGGAAGGAGCCTCAGTGTCCATCGAATGGATAAAGAAGATGTGGTCTATGTATACAATGGAATATTACTCAGCCATTAGAAACGACAAATACCCACCATTTCCTTTGATGTGGATGGAACTGGAGGGTATTATACAGAGTGAAATAAGTTAATCAGAGAAGGACAAACAGTATATCATCTCATTCATTTGGGGAATATAAAAATTAGTGAATGGGAATAAAGGGACAGGAGATAAAATGAGTGAAAATATCAATGAGGGTGACAAAACATGAGAGACACCTAACTCTTGGAAAGAAACAAGGGGTAGTGGAAAGGAAGGTGGGAATATGTTGGGGTGACTGGGTGATGGGCACTGAGTGGGGCATTTGGCGGAATGAGCAATGGTGTTATGCTGTATGTTGGCAAATTGAACTTCAATTACAAAATAAAAAAAAGAACATAGAGCCAAAGGAATTGTGGAGGCATGAGGGAACATAACTTTTACAAGTATTCCTGAAAGAAAGCTTTGGAGAAGCCTCTCACATAAGGGCTTTAGAACCTAGATCCAAAGTACATGTGGAGGCCCTATGGACATGCACGGTGCTCAAGTCTGAGAGACAAGCATTCCTTGAATGCCCTCTTCAACTGACCTCTCCCATATAGGAGGTATACCTAGCTCAACTGTAGGTGACGAAGTGCTATGGAGGAGATTCACTGGAAATAACCGAGAACATCCAGCATTCCTGCCCTGTAGCTCTCAAAGTGCCTCTTCTATGTGGGAGATAGAACTAAGTCAACAGTAGGTGATGAGTTGCCATAGAAATGTGCCATCCAAAAAAAAAAAAAAAGAAAGAAATGTGCCATCCTTAACTGTGCAAAAGCAGCATTCCTGCACTGCACCTTTAACGAGCCTCCCCCATAAGGGAGTTAGAAGCTATCTACATGTATCACTGGAGTGCTGTGGAGAGACTAATAGTGAACTGTGACAGTCATTCCTTGGGTGCAGCTATTGACTGCATTCTTACAAAAAGGCATCAGAACGTCAAGCAAAAGTAAGTGTGGAGGTTCTCGAGGGAAATACATTACACTCAACTCCGAGAAACAAGCATTCTTCAGAGGCAGCATCTGAGAAGCCTCCAACATGACGGAGAAAAATCTATAACAGCAGTAGTTGTGGAGACCCAGTAGAAATGTACTGTCCTGAACATTCAGGAATTCACAAAGCATCCCTTGAATGCAGATTTCAAATAGCGTTTCACCTATGGGGAGTTAGAACCTAGGTCTACTGTAGTTGAGGAGGTGCCATGGAAAGGAGCTGAACTGAACTCTTGAGAAGCAAGCATTCTTTCACTACAACGTTCCCCTAGCCTCTCATCTATAGGATGTTGAAGCTATCTTCACAGGAGTGGAGGGGCCATAGAAGTGCTGTGTATTTAACTATGAGAAACCATCATTTGTTGAGTGTAGCTCTTGGCGACGATCTCACCTATGGGTGAGAGTGTAGATCAAAAGTATGTATGGAGCCTCCATGGTAATACAGTATGCTGAATTCTGAGATACAAGCCCTTCTTGAAGGCAGCTCCTTCCAAGCATCTAACATAAGGGAGCTGGAAGCTATGTCCTTGTATGTGTGGCTGTCCATGGAAAGCTCTGGGCTCAACGCTCAGGAAGAAACGTTTCTTGAATGGAGGAGCTTTTTGACTAGTCTCTCATATAAGGAAGGTAGAAGCTATGCCTACCAGAGTGGAGGGGCCATGGCAATGCTATGGAATGAACTGCAAACCATCAGAGTCCTTTAGGTGCAGCTTCCCTCTCACCTGTCTGCATTAGAACCTATATCAAAAGAGGCTGTGGAGACCTGAGGCAAATGTGGTCTCTTGAACTCTGAGAAATAAGCGTTATCCATAGGCAGTTTCTGAAAACCATCTCTCATAAGTAAGTTTGATTCTAGTCCACAGTTGGTCCGGAGGCCCGATGAAAGACCTTTGGCTCAACTCTCAGAAAGCAGCATTCCTTGGAACATGGCTTTCAGCAAGGTTCTTGACAATGGAGTTCCAACCTAACTCCACTATAGGTGATGAGGTGTCAGAGAAATATGCTGTACTGACATCTAAGCAGCCAGCATTTCGCCCCTGTAGCTTTCAAATAGCTTCTCACATAAGGGAGTTAGAAACTATACAGTATTGAAGGGTCCATGGAAATGTTCTGTAGGTAGCTATGAGCAACCAGCATTCTTTGAGCACAGATGTCTATACCCTCTGACCTAATAGCATTAGAACCTACATCGAAACAACTTCTAGAGGCTCGAGGGAAAAGTGGCCACTTGAACGCTGAGAAACATGCTTTTGTTTATGGTCACCTCTGAAAAGCTTCTAGCATAAAGGAGTTAGAGCCTTTCTCCACAGTAGGTGTGGAGGCTCAATGGGAAGAGCATTGTGCTCCAGCTCACTAAAAAGAATTCCTTGAATGGAGCTCTCAACTACACTCTCATCTCCTGTGGAGAGGTCATGAAAATACTATGGATTGAACTGTGAGCCAAAAGCATTCCTGGAGAGTAGCAATCCACTATGTTTTCAACTATCAGCATTAGAAAATATATCATAAGAACCTGTTGAATCGCGAGGGAAATGCAGCCTACTGAACCCTGGTAGAGAAGCATTCCCATCAGGCAGCTGCTGACAAGCCTCTAAAATAAGTCAGTTACAATGTCTGCAGTAGGTGTGGAGGCTCAAAGAAAAGGCCCTGAACTCAAGAGTCAGAAAGATGCATTCCTGAAAGCAGGTCTCAACTAGACTTTCAGTGATGGGAGGTAAAACCTAGCTCCACTGTAGGTGAGATTGTGACCTGGACATGTGCTGTACTGTACTCTGTGACACAAGCCTCCCTGCCCTGTAGTCTTCCAGTAGCCTCTCACGCTAGGGAGCATAGGCTATCCCCACAGCAATAAGGTGCCTTGGAAATGCTATGTAGTGAAGTGAGCACCTAGTGATCTTTGAATGCAGATTTGCACTACACTCTCACGAACCAGCATTAGAATCTACATGAAAGGAGCCTGTGGAGGATAGAAGGCATTAGATAAAGCTGAAATGTGAGAAAACATCATTCCTTGTAGTCAGATTCTTGCATGTCTCTAACTGAAGGTATTGAGAACCTGTGTCCACAGAAGTTGTGGAGGCCCAATGGAAAGGCATTGTGCTCAAGACAGAAAGAAACATTCGTTGAAAGCAGAATTCACATAGTCTCCCACTGAAGGGTGTTAAAACGTACCTCTGCTCTAGGTGAGGAGATGCCATGGAAAGGAACTGTCCTGAACTCTGAGAGGGATGTAAACATCCAGGCCCTGTAGCTTTCCAACAGCCTCTCACATGTGGGAGGTAGAAGGTACCTTCACAGGAGTGATGAGCCCATGGAAATGCTATGTAGTGAACTGTGAGCAATGAGCGAAAGCACCTGTGGAGGTTTCATGGCAAAGTCACCCACTGAACCTGAGAAACAAGTGTTCCTTGCAGACAGCTCGTGCCTTCATGTATGTATCTTCCAAGACATTACTGTGGCCAAGTTCAAAAATGGGGTTGCCTGTGTTCTCCTCTAGGATTTTGATGGAATCTTGTCTCAAATTAAGATCTTTCATCCATTTTGAGTTTATCTTTGTGTATGGAGCAAGAGAATGGTCTAGTTTCATTCTTCTGCATGTGGATGTCCAATTTTCCCAGCACCATCTATTGAAGAGACTGTCTTTTTTCCAGTGGATAGTCTTTACTCCTTTGTCGAATATTAGTTGACCATAAAGTTGAGTGTCCACTTCTGGGTTCTCTATTCTATTTCATTGACCGATGTGTTTGTTTTTGTGCCAGTACCACACTGTCTTGATGACCACAGCATTGTAGTACAACCTGAAATCTGGCATTGTGATGCCCCCAGCTATGGTTCTTTTTTAAAATTCCCCTGGCTATTCAGGGTGTTTTCTGATTCCACACAAATCTTAAAATAATCTGGGTGAGGGTTAGGGCTATGATTAGGGTTAGGGTTAGGGGGTAGGGGTTAGGGTTAGGGTTAGGGATAGGGTTAGCATTAGAGGGTTAGGGTTAGGGTTAGAGTGTTAGGGTAAGGGTAAGGGTTAGGGTTAGGGTTAGGGGTTAGGGTTAGAGGGTTAGGGTTAGGGTTAGGATTAGAGGGTTAGGTTTAGGGTGAATGGTTAGGGTTATGGTCAGGGTTAGGATACGGGTTAGGGTGTAGGTTAGGGTACGGGTTAAGGTTAGGTTTAGGGTTAGGGTACTGGTTAGGGTATGGGTTAGGTTTAGGGTTACTGTACGGGTTAGAGTACAGGTTAGGGTATGGGTTTGGGTTAGGGTTAGGGTAGGGTTAGAGGGTTAGTGTGAGCGTTAGGGTATAGTTAGGGCTAGGGTTAGGGTTAGGGGTAATGGGTTAGGATTAGGGGTTAGTGTTAGGTTTAGGGTTAGGGTTAGAGGTTTAGGGGTTAGGTTAGTGTAAGGGTTAGGGTTAGGTGTTTGGGGTTAGGGTTAGGGTATTTGTTAGGGTAAGGATTACAGTTAGAGGTTAGGGGTTAGGACTAGGTTTAGGGTACGTGGTAGGGTTAGGGTTAGCGTTAGGGTTAGGGGTTAGGGTTGGGGTTAGGGTTAGGGGATAGGGGTTAGGGTTGGGGTACAGGTTACGGAACAGGTTAGGGTACGGGTTAGGTTTAAGGTTAGGGTATGGGTTAGTGTATGGGTTAGAGTTAGGGTTAGGTTTAGGGTTAGGGTGCAAATTGGGTTAAGGTTAGGTTTAGGGTACAGTTTAGGGTTAGGGTTAGGGTACGGTTTAGGGTATGGGTTAGGGCTAGGGGTTAGGGGTTAGTTTAAGGATTAGTCTTAAAGTTAGGGTTAGGGTACGGGTTAGGGTTAGCTTTAGGGTTAGGATTAGGTTAGGATTAGGGGTTAGGATTAAGGATAGGGTACAGGTTAGGATTAGGATTAGGGTTAGGGTACAGGTTAGGGTACGGTTTAGGGTACGGGTTAGGGTTAGGGGTTAGGGTTAGGGTTAGGGTTAGAGGGTTAGGGTGAGGTTTAGGGGATGGTTAGGGTTAGGGTTAGGGGTTAGGGGTTAGGGTTAAGTTCGGGTTACGGTTAGTGGGTTAGGGTAGGGTTAGGGTTAGGGTTAGAGTTAGGGTTAGGTTTAGGGTTAGGGTTAGAGGGTTAGGTTAAGTGTTAGGGTACATGTTAGGGTTAGGGTATGGGTTAGGGTATGGGTTAGGGTACAGATTAGGGTTAGGGATAGGGTACGTGTTAGGGATAGGGTTCGGGTTAGGGTACTGGTTATGGTACGGGTTAAGGTTAGGGGTTGGGGTTAGGGTAAGGGTTAGTGTTTCGGTTAGGGTTGGGGTACGGGTCAGGATATGGGTTAGGGTTAGGGTTAGGTTACGGGTTAGGGTACAGGTTCGATACAGGTTAGGGTTAGTGTTAGTTTTAGGGTATGGGTTAGTGTTAATGTTAGGGTACGGGTGAGGGTATGGGTGTGGATTAGAGGTTAGGGGTTAGGGTTATGGTTAGGATTAGGGTACTGGTGAGGGTTAGGGTTAGGTTTAGGGTATGGGTTAGGGTTATGGTTAGGTTTAGGGTATGGGTTAAGGTTAGTGTTACAGTTACGGATAGGGTTAGGGTTAGGGGTTAGTGGTTAGGGTTAGGGTTAGGATTAGGTTTAGGTTAGGGTACGGGTTAGGATAATGGTTAGATTTAGCATTAGGGCAGGGTATGGATTATGGTTAAGGTTAGGGAACGGGTTGGGTTACAGGATAGGGTAAGGGTTAGGAGTTCGGGTGAGGGTTAGGGTTAGGGTTAGGGTATGGGTGAGAGTTAGATTTAGGTTTAGGGTTAGGGTTAGGTTTAGGGTTAGGGTCAGGGTTAGGGTATGGGTTAGGTTAAGGTTTATGATTAAGGTTAGGGGTTAGGGATTTGGGGTTAGGATTAGGGTTAAGGTTAGGGTTAAGGTTAGGGGTTAGTGGTTTGGGTTAGGGTTAGGGTTAGGGTTAAGAGTTAGTTTAGGGTAAGGTTTAGGTTTAGTGTACGGGTTAGGGTACGGGTTAGGGTACGGGTTAGGGGTTATGTTAATGGTTTGAGTATGGGTTGGGGTTAGGGTTAGGGTTAGGTTTAGGGGTTAGTGTTAGGGTTAGGGTTAGGGTTAGGTTAGGGTGAGTGTATGGGTTAGGTTTAGGGTACGAGTTAGGTTATGGGTTAGGTTAGGGGTTAAGGTTAGGTGTTAGGGTTAGGGTACGGGTTAGGGTTAGGGTTGGGATTAGGGTTAGGGTTTGGGTTAGGTGGAGCAGGAGGCTTAGGGTTAGGGTTCGGGTTAGGTTTAGGGTATGGGTTAATGTTAGGGTTAGGGTTACGGTTGTGTTAGGGTACAGTTTAGGGTATGGGTTAGGGTAAGTGTTAGGGTTAGTGTACGGGTTAGGGTATGGGTTAGGGTTAGGGTACGGGTTAGGGTGAGGGTACTGGTTAGGGTTAGGGTAAGCGTTAAGGTACGGGTTCTGGTACGAGTAAGGGTTAGGGGTTAGGGTTTAGGATTAGGGTTAGGGTACGGGTTAGGGTACGGGTTAGGGTTAGTGTATGGTTTAGGATACGGTTAGGGTACGGGTTATGTTTAGGGGCTAGGGGTTAGTGTTAGGGTTAGATACTGGTTAGAGTTAGGGTTAGTGTTAGGGTTGGTGTTACGGTTAGGGTTAGGGTACGGATTAGGGTATGGGTTAGATTTAGGGTGTGGGTTGGGGTTGGTTTAGGGTTAGGTTACATGTTTGGGTACGGGCTAAGGTTAGGGTATGGGTTGGGTTGGGATAGGGTTAGGGTTAGGGTACGGGTTAGGCTTAGGGTAAGGTTAGGGTTAGGGTACGGTTTAGGGTTAGTGTACAGGTTAGTGTTAGGTTTAGGGTATGGGTTAGGGTTAGGGTTAGATTATGGGTTGGGGTTAGGGTACGTGTTAGGGTTAGGTTTATGGTACGGGTTTGGGTTAGGAGATAGAGGTTAGGGTTAGGTTTAGGGTTAGGGTTAGTAAGGTTTAGGGTACGGGTTAGGGTACGGGTTAAGGTATGGGTTAGATACGGGTTAGGGTAGGGTACGGGTTAGGGTACGGGTTAGGGTACTGGTTAGGGTTAGCATACGGGTTAGGGTACGGGTTACGATACGGGTTAGGATTAGGGTAAGAGTTAGGGTACGGGTTAGGGTTGGGTACGGGTTAGGGTATTGTACGGGTTAGGGTTAGGGTACAGGTTAGGGTATGGTTTAGTGTATGGGTTAGGGTTAGGGGATAGGGTTAGTGTTAGGGGTAGGGTACGGGTTAGGGTTAGGGGTAGGATTAGGGATAGGAGTCAGGGTTAGGGTTTTGGGTTAGGGTTAGGGTTAGGGTACGTGATATGGTCCCGGTTAGGATACAGGTCCTGGTATGGGTTAGCGTACAGGTTAGGGTACGGGTCAAGCTATGGGTTAGTGTACGGATTAGGGTGCTGGTTAGGGTTCGTGTACAGGTTAGGGTACGCGTTATGGTACGGGTCAGGGTTAGAGTTAGGGTACGGATTAGGGTTGGGTACGTGTTAGGGTTAGGGTATTGGTTAGGGTTAGAGTACTGGTTAGGGTACGGTTTAGGGTACCGTTTAGGGTTAGGGGATCGGGTTAGTGTTAGGGCTAGGGTACAGGTTAGGTTTAGGGTTAAAATTAGTGATAGGGGTACAGGTTAGGTTTAGGGTTAGGGTTAGGGTACGGGTAAGGTTTAGGGTAAGGTTAGGGTTAGGTTACGAGTTAGAATACAGGTTAGGGTTATGGTTAGGGTTAGGTGTAGGGTACGGGTTAGGGTTAGTGTACAGGTTAGGGTTAGGTTTAGGGTTAGGGTTAGGGTTCCCGTAAGGGTTAGGGTACGGGTTAGGGAACGGTTAGGGTACAGGTAGGGTTAGGGTATGGGTTAAGGTATGGGTTACGGTACGGGTTAGGGTTAGCGTTAGGGCTAGGGTACGGGTTAGGGTTGGGTAGGTGTTAGGGGTAGGGTACGGGTTGGGGTTAGGGTACGGGTTACGGTACGGTTTAGGGTACGGGTGAGAGTTAGGGTTCGGATTAGGGTTAGGGTACGGGTAAGGTTTAGAGTTAGGATTAGGGTTAGGGGTTAGGGATAAGATTAGGGTTAGGGGTTAGTGGTTAGTGGTTAGTTTTAGGGTACGTTTAGTGTATGGGTTAGCGTACGGGTTATGGTATGAGTTAGGGTACGGGTTAAGGTTAGGGTTAGCGTTAGGGTACTGCTAGGTTTAGGGTATGGTTTAGAGACAGAGTTAGGAAAAAAAAAGACAGAGTTAGGGTTAGGGTACGTGTTTGGGTACAGTTTAGGGTACGCGTTAGGGTTAGGGGTTAGGGGTTAAGGTGAGGGTTAGGGTACAGGTAAGTTTTAGAGTTAGGATTAGGGTTAGGTTTAGGGTTAAGGTTAGGGTTAGGGGTTAGGGGTTAGGGTTAGGGTGCGTGTTAGTGTACGGGTTAGTGTACGGGTTAGGGTTAGGGTTAGGGTTAGGGTTAGGCTACGGGTTATGTTTAAGGTACAGGTTAAGGGTAGGGTTAGGGTTAGGTACTTGTTAGGGTACGGTTTAGTGTACTGGTTAGGCTTAGGGTTCGGGTTAGGGTATGGGTTAGGGTACGGGTTAGGTTATGTGTACAGTTTAGGGTTAGGGTTAGGGGTTTGGGTTTAGGGTTAGGGTGAGGGTACGGGTAAGTGTTAGGGTTAGGATTAAGGTTAGGGGTGAGGGTCAGTGTTATGGTTAGGGGTTAGTGTTTAGGGTTAGGGTACGTGTTAGGGTACTGGTTAGGGTATGGGTTAGGGTACGGCTAAAGTACGGCTAAGGGTTAGAGGTTAGTGGTTAGGGTTAGGAGGAGGGTTGTGGTTAGGTACGGGTTAGCGTTAGGGTTAGTGTTAGGGTTGTTTTAGGGTTAGAGTTAGGGTACGGGTTAGAGTATGTGATAGGTTTATGGTACGGGTTGGGTACAGGTTAGGGTTGGTTACGTGTTAGGATATGGGTTAAGGTTAGAGGAAGGGTTGGGTAAGGGTTAGGGTTAGGGTTAGGGTTAGGATTAGGGCTAGGGTACAGTTTAGGGTTAGGGTTAGGATTACGGATAGGGGTTAGGGTTAGGGTTAGGAGTTAGGGGTTAGGGTTAGGGTATGTTAGGGTACCGGTTAGGGTATGGGTAAGGGTACGGATAGGGTTCGGCTTAGGGTATGGGTTAGGGTACGGGTTAGGGTTAGGGTTTAGGGTAGAGGTTAGGGTAAGGGATAGGTTTAGGGTACGGGTTAGGGTTAGGTTTAGGGTACGATTAGGGTTAGGGTACAGGTTAGGGGATGGGTTAGGGGACGGTTTAGGGTAATGGTTAGGGTTAGGGTAAGTGTTAGGTTTAGTGTACGGGTTAGGGTACGGGTTAGGGTACAGTTTAGGGTACGGATTAGGGTTAGGTTTCGTGTTAGGGTTAGTGTACGGGTAAGGGTACGGGTAAGGGTTAGGGTACGGGTTAGGGTTAGGTTACGGGTTAGTGTACTGGTTAGGTTTAGGGTTAGGGTTAGGGTACTGTTTAGGGTTAGTGTACGGGATAGGGTACGGGTTGTGGTTAGGGGTTAGGGTTAGGGTTAGGTTTCAGGTTAGGCTTTGGGTTAGGGTTAGGGGTAGGGCTTTTTGTCAGGATTAGGGTTAGGGTATTGGTTAGTGTACGGTTTAGGGTTAGGGTAAGGGTTATGGTTAGGGTTAAGGTTAGGGTAAAGTTTAGGGTACTGGTTAGGGTACGGGTTAGGGTTAGTGAATGGGTTGGGGTATGGGTTAGGGTTAGGGTTAGGATATGGGTTAGAGTTGGGTACGGGTAGGGTTAGGGTAAGTTTAACAGTTAGGATTGGGGGTTAGGTGTTAAGGTTAGGTTTATGGTACGGGTTATCATTAGGGTTAGGGTTTAGGGTTAGGGTTAGGGTTAGGTTTAGGGTTAGGTTATGGTTAGGGTTAGGGTTAGGATTAGGGATAGTGTTAGGAATTAGAGTTAGGGCTTGTGTAAGGTTAGGTTTAGGGTACAGGTTAGACTATGGGTTAGGGTACGGGTTAGGGTTAGGGTATGGGTTAGGGTTAGGGTTAGGTTTGGAGTTAGCGTTAGGGTTGGGGAAGCGTTAGGGTTAGAGTACAGGTTAGTGTTATGGTTAGAATTAGGGTATGGGTTAGGTTACGGTTTAGGGTACGGTTTAGGTTACGGGTTAAGGTACGGTTACGGTTATGGGTACGGGTTTGGGTAATGGTACGGGTGAGGGTACGGGTTTGGGTTAGGGTTAGGTTTAGGGTACGGGTTAGGTTTAGGGTACTGGTTAGGGTAAGGGTTAAGGTTAGGGGTAGGGTAAGGTTTAGCGTTAGGGTACGAGTCAAGGTTAGGTTTAGGGTTAGGGTTAGGGCTAGGTTTAGGTTAGTGATAGGATTAGGGTTTGGTTTAGGGATAGGTTTACGGGTTAGGGTTAGGGTTAGCCTAAGGTAGGGTTAGGGTATGGGTTAGAGTACAGGTTAGGGTAAGGGTTAGGTTTAGGGTTAGGGTTAGGGTATGAGTGAGGGTTAGGGTGAGAGTACTGTTTAGTTTTAGGGTAAGGGTTAGGTTTAGGTTACGGGTTAAGTTAGGGTTAGGGTTAGGTATAGGTTACAGGTTAGGTTTAGGGTTAGGGTTAAGGTAAGGTTAGGGTAGGGTACGGGTTATGGTTAGGGTAAGAGTTATGGTACCAGTTAGAATTAGTGTTAAGGTTAGGGTTAGGGTTAGGGTTGGGGCAGCGTGAGGGTTAGAGTACAGGTTAGGGTTATGGTTAGAGTTAGGATATGGGTTAGTTTACGGTTTAGGGTACAGTTTAGGTTACGGGTAAAGGTATGGGTTCGGGTTAGGGTACAGGTGAGGGTATGGGTTAGGGATAGGTTACGGGTTAGTGTACTGGTTAAGTTTAGGGTTAAGGTTAGGGTACTGTTTAGGGTTAGTGTACGGGATAGGTTACGGGTTGTGGTTAGGGGTTAGGGTTAGGGTTAGGTTTCAGGTTAGGGTTAGGGTTAGGGTTAGGGGTTAGGGGTTTTTGTCAGGGTTAGGGTTAGGGTATTGGTTAGGTTACGGTTTAGGGTTAGGGTAGTTTTAGGGTAAGGGTTATGGTTAGGGTTAAAGTTAGGGTACAGTTTAGGGTACTGGTTAGGGTAAGGGTTAGGGTTAGTGAACGGGTTGTGGTATGGGTTAGGGTACTGGTTAGTGTATGTGTTAGAGTTGGGTACGGGTAGTGTTAGGGTAAGTGTAACGGTTAGGGTTGGGGGTTAGGGGTTAGGGTTAGGGTTATGGTACGGGTTAGAGTTAGGGTTAGGGTTAGGGTTATGGTACGGGTTAGAGTTAGGGTTAGGGTTAGGTTTAGGGTTAGGTTATGGTTAGGGTTAGGGTTAGGATTAGGGATAGGGTTAGGAGTTAGGGTTAGGGCTTGTGTAATATTAGGGTTAGGGTACGGGTTAGACTATGGGTTATAGTACGGGTTAGGGTTAGGGTTAGGGTTAGGGTACGGTTTAGGGTTTCAGGTTAGTGTTAGGGTTGGAGTTAGGGTTAGGGTTAGGGTACGGGTTCGGGTTAGGGTTAGGTTTAGGGTAGGGGTTAGGTTATAGGTAGGGTACGGCTTATGTTACTGGTTTGGGTACGGGTTAGGGGTAGGGTTCTGGCTAGGGTATGGGTTAAGGTTAGTGCAAGTGTCAGGGTACGGGTTAGAATTAGGTTTAAGTTTAGGGTTAGGGTAGGATTCGGGTTAGCGTTAGGGTTAGGGTACGGGTTATGGTTATGGTTAGATTTAAGGTATGGGTTAGGTTACGGGTTTGGGTATGTTTTAGGTTATGGGTAAAGGTACGGGTTTGGGTAATGCTATGGGTGAGGGTATGGGTTTGGGTTAGGGTTAGGTTTAGGGTACAGGTTAGGTTTAGGGTACTGGTAGGGTACGGGTTAGGGTTAGGTTTAGGGTACAGTTTAGGGTTAGGGTACTGGTCAGGGTTAGGTTTAGGGTTAGGGTTAGGGTTAGGTTTTGGTTAGTGTTAGGTTTAGGGTTAGGTTTAGGGATAGGTTTACGGGTTAGAGTTAGGGTTAGCTTAAGGTTAGGGTTAGGGTACGGGTTAGAGTACAGGTTAGGGTAAGGGTTAGGTTTAGGGTTAGTGTTAGGGTATGAGTGAGTGTTAGGGTGATGGTACTGTTTAGCTTTAGGGTTAGGGTTAGGTTTAGGGTACAGGTTAAGTTAGGGTTAGGTTTAGGTTATGGGTTAGGTTTAGGGTTAGTGTTAGGGTAAGGTTAGGGTAGGGTACAGGTTAGAGTATGGGTTAGGGTATGGGTTTTGGTTAGGGTAAGAGTTAGGGTACCGGTTAGAATTAGGATTAAGGTTAGGGTTAGGGTTAGGGTTAGGGTTAGGGTTAGGGTTAGGGTTAGGGTTGGGGAAGCGTTAGGGTTAGAGTACAGGTTAGTGTTATGGTTAGAGTTAGGGTATGGGTTAGGTTACGGTTTAGGGTACGGTTTAGGTTACGGGTTAAGGTACGGTTACGGTTAGTGTACGGGTAAGGGTTAGGGTTAGGGTTAGGGTTTGTGTTAGGGTTAGGTTAGGGGTAAGGATAGGGTTAGGATTAGGGATAGGGTTAGGGGTTAGGACTAGGGTTAGCTAAAGTTAGGGTAGGGTACCGGTTAGAGTATGGGTTTGGTTACAGATTAGGGTATGGGTGTTAGGGTACGGGTTAGAATTAGGGTTAGGGTTATGTTAGGGTTAGGGTTCGTGTTACCGTTAGTGTTAGGGTATGGGTTAGTGTTAGGGTTAGGGTAAGGGTACCGTTTAGGTTACGGATTAGGGTATGGGTTAGGGTACGGGATAGGGTAGGTTAGGTTTATGGTACGGGTTAGGTTTAGGGTACGGGTTAAGGTAACGGGTTACGGTTAGGGTACGGGTTACGTTTTGGTTTAGGGTTAGGGTAAGTGTTAGGGTACGGCTTAGGGTTAGTTTTATGGTTAGGGTGAGGGTTAGGTTTAGGGTACAGTTTAGGGTTAGGGTTAGCGTCCTGTTTAGGGTTAGGTTTAGGGTTAGGTTTAGGTTATGGGTTAGGGTAAGTGTTAGGGTTAGGGTTAGGTTATGGGTTAGGTTTAGGGTTAGGGTTAGGGTTAGGGTTAGAGTAGGTTAGGGTTAGGGTTAGGGTTAGGATTAGGGATATGGTTAGGCGTTAGGTTTAGGGTTAGGGTAAGGTTCGGGTAGGGTACATGCTAGAGCATGGGTTAGGGTACGGGTTAGGGTAAGTGTTAGGGTATGGGTTAGAATTAGGGTTAGGTTTAGATTTAGGGTTAGGGTTGGTGTTAGGGTACGGGATAGGTTAAAGGTTAGGGTATGGTTTAGGGTACGGGTTAAGGTACGGGTTAGGGTTAAGCTACAGTTTAGGGTTAGAGTTAGGGTTAGGGTTAGTGTTAGGGTACAGGTTAGGTTACGTGTTAGGTTACGGTTTAGGTTTGGGTTAGGGTACGGATTAGGGTTAGGGTTCGCTTTAGTGTACGGGTTAGGGTTAGGGTTAGGGTGCTGGTGTTGGTACGGTTAAGTGTTCGGGTTAGGTAACGGGTTAGGTTATGGGCAGGGTACAGTTTAGGGTTAGGGTATGGGTTAGGGTTAGGGTTAGGTTTGGGGTTAGGTTTAGGGTTAGGGTACGTGTTAGGGTTAGGGTTAGGTTTAGGGTTAGGGCTCGGGTATGGATTAGGGATAGGGTTAGGGTAGGGTTAGTGTACGTTACAGGTTAGGTTACGGGTTAGGGTACGGTTTAGGTTATGGGTTAAGGTACGGTTACGGTTAGTGTACGGGTAAGGGTTAGGGTTAGGGTTAGGGTTTGTGTTAGGGTTAGGTTAGGGGTAAGGATAGGGTTAGGATTAGGGATAGGGTTAGGGGTTAGGACTAGGGTTAGCTAAGGTTAGGGTAGGATACCGGTTAGAGTATGGGTTTGGTTACAGATTGGGGTACGGGTAAGTGTTAGGGTACAGGTTAGAATTAGGGTTAGGGTTAGGGTTGGGGTTAGTGTTAGGTTTAGGGTACGGTTTAGGTTTAGGGTTAGGGTTAGAGTACGAGTTAGGTTACAGTTAGGGTGCGGTTTAGGTTACGGGTTAAGGTACGGGTTCGGGTTAGGGTACGAGTTAGGTTTAATGTAAGGGTTAGGGTACAGGTTAGGGTTAGGTTAGGGTACCTTTTAGGGTTAGGGTATGGTTTAAGGTTAGGTTTAGTTTAGGGTACGGTTTAGGGTACGTGTTAGGGTTAGGTTAGTGTAGGGTTAGGTTTAGGGTTAGGTTTAGGTTAGGGTTAGGGTTAGGGTTAGGGTTAGGGTTAGGTTGAGGGATAGGTTTAGGGGTTAGGGTTAGGGTTAGGCTAAGGTTAGGGTTAGGGTACGGGTTAGAGTACGGGTTAGGGTACAGGTAGGTTTAGGGTTAGGGTTTGGGTTGGGGTTAGTGTTAGTGTTATGGTGCAGGTTTGGTTTAGGTTTAGGGTTAGTGTACGGGTTAGGTTATGGGTTAGGGTACGGGTACGGGTACGGTAGAGTACAGGTTACAGTTATGGTTAGGGACGGGTTTAGGGTACAGTTAAGGGTTAGGGTTACGGTTAGTGTAAGGGTAAGGGTTAGGGTACGGGTTATGGTCCGGTTTAGGGTTAGGGTACAGTTTAGGGTTAGGGTTAGGGTTAGTGTTAGGGTACGGGTTACGTTTAGGGTTAGGGTATGCGTTTGGGTTAGGGTTAGGTTTAGGGTACGGGTTAGGGTACGGTTTATGGTTAGGGTTAGGGAATGGTTTAGGGTTAGGGTTAGTGTTAGGGTACTGTTTAGGTTTAGTGTTAGGGTTAGGTTTAAGTTATGGGTTAGGATTAGGGCTAAGGTTAGGGTAGGTTTAGGGATAGGGCTAGGGTTAGGGTACTGGTTAGGGTTAAGGTTAGGATACGGGTTATGGTACGGTTAAGGGGTTGGGTTAGCATACGGGTTAGGGTTGTGGTTAGGGTTAGGGTTAGTGTTCAGGTGCAGGTTAGGTTATGGGTTAGGGTACGGTTTAGGTTATGGGATGGGGTATGGGTTATGTTTAGTGTACAGGTTAGGGTACAGGTTAGGGTTAGGTTTAGGGTACAGCTTAGGGTTAGGGTATGGGTTAGGTTTAGGTTTGGGTTAGGGTTAGGGTAGGGGTTAGGGTTATGTTAGGGTTAGGTTTAGGTTAGGGTAAGGGTTAGGGTTATGGTTACGTTTATGGATAGGTTTATGGGTTAGGGTTAGGGTTAGGCTAAGGTTAGCGTTAGGGTACGGGTTAGGGTACGGGTTAGGGTACGGGTTAGGATGAGGTTTAGTTTTAGGTTAGAGTTACGGTACGCTTATGGTACGGTTTAGCGTTAGGGTACAAGACAGTTTACGGGTTAGGTTAGGGTTAAGGTTAGGGTACGGGTTAGAGTTACAGTACGGGTTAGGGTACGGGTTAAGGTACGGGTTAGGGTACGGGTAACGGATAGGGTTAGGGTTAGGGTACAGTTTACGGTACGGGTTAGAGTTAGGTTAGGGTAGGATTAGGGATAGGGGTTAGGGTTAGGGTTAGCGTTACTGTTAGGGTTAGGTTACGGTTAGGGTTAGGATTAGGTTTAGGGATATGGTTAGGGGTTAGAGTTAGGGTACGGGTTAGAGTACGGCTTAGGGTATGGGTTAGGGTTATGGTTAGGGTTAGGTTTTGGTTAGGGTTAGGGTACAGATTAGGGTTAGGGTACGGATTAGGGTTAGGGTACGGGTTAGGGTTATGGTTAGGGTACGGGTTAGAGTTACGGTATGGGTTAGGTTACGGGTTAAGGTACGGTTTAGGGTATGGGTACCAGTAAGGGTTATGGTTAGGGTACTGTTTAGGGTACGGGTTAGGGTTAGGTTAAGGTAGGATTAGGGATAGGGGTTAGGTTTAGGGTTAGCGTTAGTGTTAAGGTTAGGGTACGGTTAGGGTTAGGGTTAGGTTGAGGTTTAGGGATATGGTTAAGGATTAGGGTTAGGGTACAGTTTAGAGTATGGGTTAGGGTACGGGTTAGGTTTAGGGTTAGTGTTATGGTACGGGTTAGGGGAAGCATTAGGTTTATGGTTAGGGTTGGGGTTAGGGTTAGGGTTAGGATACGGGTTCGGGGTAGGGTTAGGATTTGTGTACTGGTTAGGTTACATGTTAGGGTACAGGTTAGGGTTCGGGTTAGGGAATGGGTTAGGGTTAGGGTTAGGATATGTCTTAGGGTACCGTTAAGGGTTAGGGTTAGGTTTAGTGTATGGGTTAGGGTCCGGGTTAGGGCACGGGTTAGGGTCCGGGTTAGGGCACGGGTTAGGGTACGGTTTAGGTTAGGGTATGGCTTACGGTTAGGATAAGTGTTGGGGTTAGGGTTAGGGTTAGAGTACTGGTTAGGATTAGTGTTAGAATACGGGTTAAGGTACGGGTGAGGGTAGGGTTGGGTTTACGGTTAGTGTTAGGATACGGGGTATGGTTATGGTATGTGTTAGGGTTAGGTTTAGGGTTAGGGTTAGGGTACGGGTTAGGGTTAGGGTACTTTTTAGGTTTATGGTTATGGTTAGGTTTAGGTTAAGGGTTAGGGGTATGGTTAGGGTTCAGGTTCGGGTTAGGGTTAGGGTTAGGTTACAGGTTAGGGTACGGTTAAGGGTTAGGATTAGGGTTAGGGAATTGTTAGGGTACAGGTTAGGCATCAGGTTACGGGTTAGGTTTACGGTTAGGGTTCAGGTTAGGGTTAGGTTTAGGTTATGGTTAGGGTTTAGGGTGAGGTTTAGGGTTAGGGTACGGGTTAGGTTTAGGGTAGTGTTTAGGTTTAGTTTTAGGGTTAGATTTAGGTTATTTGTTAGGGTTAGTTTAGGGTTAGGGTTAGGTTATGGGTTAGGGTTAGGATTAGTGTTAGGGTTAGAGTTGGGGTTAGAGTTACGGTATGGGTTAGCGTATGGGTTAAGGTACAGATTAGGGTATGGGTATGGCTTAGGGTTAGGGTTAGGGTATGGTTTAGGGTAGGGTTAGGGTTAGGTAAGGGTAGGGTTAAGGTTAGGGTTAGGGATTAGGGTTAGGGTTAGTGTTAGGGTTAGTTTAGGGTTAGGGTTAGGGTTAGGATAAGAGATAGGGTTAGGGTTTAGGGTTAGGGTTAGGGTTAGAGTAAGGTTAGTGTTAGTGTATGGGTTAGAGTAGTGGTTAGGGTACAGGTTAGGTTTAGAGTTAGGATTAGGTTATGGGATACGGTTAGGTTTACTTTTAGGGTTAGGTTTGGTGTTAGAATAACGGTACGTTTTGGGGTGAGGTTTAGGGGTAGGGTACGGTTTCGGTTACGTGTTAGTGTACCGGTTAGATTACAGGTGAGGATACGTGTTAGGGTTAGAATTCGGGTTACGGATCGGGTTAGGGTTCGGCTTATGGTAAGGATTAGTTTTAGGCTTGGGTACTGTTTAGGGTTAGTGTTAGGGTTAGGTTTAAGTTACAGGTTAGGGTTAGTTTTAGGATTAGGGTTAGGTTCCGTGTTAGGGTTCATTTTAGGGTTAGGGTTCGGGTTAGGGTAGGGTTAGGTTTAGGGTACGGATTAGGGTAAGGGTACGGGTTAGGGTGAGTGTTAGGGTACGGATTAGAGTTACGGTACAGGTTAGGGCACGGGTTAAGTTATGGGTTACGGTACGTGAACAGCTTAGTGTTAGGGTTAGGGGTAGGGTTAGTGTTAGGGTTAGGGTTAGGTTAGGGTTAGGGTTTGTGGTAGCATTAGGGATAGTGTTAGGGGTTAGGGTTTGTTTTTGGGTAAGTTTAGGGTTAGGGTATGCGTTAGAGTAGGTGTTAGGTTACGGGTTAGGCTTAGGGTTAGGGTTAGGTTTAGGGTTAGGGTTAGGTTACGGGTTAGGGTACCGGTTAGGTTACGGGTTAGGGAACGGGTTAGGATTAGGGTTCCGGTTAGGTTATGGGATAGGGTTTTGGTTAGGGTACAGGTTAGGGTTAAGGTACGGGTTAGGGTTAGGGTTGGGCTTAGTGGTTAGGTTTTGTTTAGGGTAAGTTTAGGGTTAGGGTACGGGTTAGAGTAGGGGTTAGGGTACGGGTTAGGTTTAGGGTACGGGTTAGGGTACGGGTTAGGGTTAGGGTTAGGGTTGGGGTTAGGGTTAGGGCACGTGTTAGGGTATGGTTTAGGGTTAGTTTATTGTTTAGGGTTAGGTTTAGGTTTAGGTTTGGGGTTAGGATTACGGCTAGGGTACGTTTTAGGGTTAGGGATCGGTTTAGGGTATGTGTTAGGATTAGAGTTAGGGTACGGGTTAGGGTACGGTTAAGTTTAGGCTTAGGGTTAGTGTATGGGTTACGGTACAGGTTAGGGTACTGTTTATAGTTAGTTTACGTGTTAGTGTTAGGTTTTTGGTTACGCTTGGGGTTAGGTTTACCGTTAGGGAACGGTTTACGGTTAGGGTAAGGGTACGGCTTAGGGTCTGGGTTAGGGTTAGGGTTAAGGTTAGGGTTAGGGTTAGGGTAACTTTTAGGGTTAGAGATAGCGTTAGGTTAAGGTTAGGGTTAGGGTTAGGGTTAGGGTTAGTGATAAGGTTAGGGTTAGGGTACAGGTTAGGGTTAGGGTTAGGGTTAGGGTTAGGGTTAGGGTTAGGGTTAGGGATAGGTTTAGTTTTAGGGTTAGGTTAGGGTTAGGATTAGAATTAGGGATAGGATAAGGGGTTAGGTTTAGGGTTAGTTTAAGGTTAGGGTTAGGGTACTGGTTAGAATATGGGTTAGGGTTCGGGTTAAGGTTAGAGTAAGGGTTAGGGTACGGGTTAGAGTTAGTGGTAGGGTTGGAGTTAAGGTTAGGTTTGGGGTTAGCGTTAGGGTTAAAGTACAAGTTACAGTTAGGGTTAGAGTACTGGTTAGGTTAAGGGTTAGGGTATGGTTTAGTTTACGGGTCAAGGTACCGATTAGGCTTAGGGTATGGGTTAGCGTACGGATCACAGTTAGGGTTAGGTTTAGGGTACGGGTTAGGGTTAGGGTCCGGGTTAGGGTCCGGGTTAGTGTTAGTGTTATGGTTGGGGTTACGGTTAGGGAACGGGTTAGGGTTAGGGTACGGGTAAGGGTACGGTTAGGGTAGGGTTAAGTTTAGGGTTAGGGTACTGGTTAGGGTTAGGGTACGGGCTAGGGTTAGGTTTAGGGTTAGGGTATGGGTTAGAGTTAGGGTATGGTTTAGGGTACGGATTAGGGTTAGGATACGGGTTAGGTTACGGGTAAAGGTACGGGTAAGGATACGGGTACGAGTTAGGGTTAGGGTTAGGGTACGGGTTAGGGTCCTGGTTAGGGTACAAGTTAGGTTTAGGGTTAGGGTTAGGGTTAGTGATAGGGTTCGGGTTAGGGTTAGGGTACGGGTTAGGGTTAGTGTTAGGGTTAGGTTTAGTATTAGAGTTTGGTTAGGGGTTAGGGTTAGGGTACGGTTAGGTTTAGGGTACTGGTTATTGTACGGGTATGGGCACAGGTACGGGTACGGGTTAGGGTTAGGTTTAGAGTACGGGTTAGTGTTAGTGTACGAGTTAGGGTATGTTTTAGGGTAGGGTTAGGTTTAAGGTTAGGGTTAGGGTTAGGGTGAGGGTGAGGGTACAGTTAGGTTTAGGGTTAAGGATAGGGTTAGGGTATGGGTTAGGGTTAGGTTTAGGTTTAGGGTTAGGGTATGGGTAGGCTTAGGGTTAGGGTACTCTTTAGAATTAGAGTTAGGGATAGGGTTAGGTTACGGTTTAGGGTTAGGTTTGGGTTAGTGTATGGGTTAGGTTTAGGTTTAGGGTTTGGGTTAGGGTTCGGGTTAGGTTTAGGGTACGGGTTAGGGTTACAGTAGGGTTGGGGTTAGGTTTAGGGTACGGGTTAGGGTTAGGGTACGTGTTAGGGTACAGTTTAGGGATAGGGTTAGGGTTAGGGTTAGGGTTTGGGTTAGGGTTCGGGTTAGTGTTGGGGTTAGGTTGAGTGTCGGGATTAGGTTTAGGGTTAGAAACGGGTTAGGGTTAGGGTACGAGTTGGGTATGGTATAGGTTAGGGTTAAGTTTAGGGTTAGGGTTAGGGTATGGGTTAGGGTTAGTGTATGGGTTACGGTTAGGGTTATGTTTAGGGTACGGATTAGGGTTAGGTTTAGGGTTAGGGTTCGAGTTAGGGTTAAGTTTAGTGTTAGCTTTAGGGTTACCTTAGGGTTAGGGTACGGGTTAGGCTTAGGGTTAGGTTACTATATAGGGTTAGGGTTATGGTTAGGTGACGGGATAGGGTTAGGGTTAGGGTTAGGTGACGGGTTAGGGTTAGGGTTAGTGTATGGGTTAGGATTAGTGTTAGGGTTTGGGTTAGGTTTAGGGTTCGAGTTAGGGTAAGGGCATGGGTTAGGGATAGTGTTAGGGTTAGGGTAATGTTTAGTGTTAGGGATAGGGTTAGGTTTTGTTTACGGGTTAGGGTTAGGGTTAGGTAATGGTTAGGGTTAGAATTAGGGATAGGATTAGGGGTTAGGTTTAGGTTAGGATAAGGTTAGGATTTGGGTTTGGGTTAGGGTTAGGGTAAGTGTAAGGATTAAGGTACAGGTTAGGTTTAGGGTTAGGGTACTGTTAGGGTTAGGTTTGTGATTACTGTTAGGGTTAGGGTACGTTAGGGTTAGGGTACAGGTTAGGTTACGGGTTAGGGTATGGTTTAGGGTTAGAGTTAGGGTTAGGGTTAGGGTTAGGGTACGGGTTAGGGTTACGGTACGTGTTAGGGTATGGTTTATGGTTAGGGTTAGGGTTAGGTTTAGGGTCAGGGTTAGGGTTGGGTACGGGTTAGTGTTAGGGTATGGGTTAGGGTTAGGTTTAGGGTACAGAATAGGGTGAGGGTTAGGTTTAGGGTTATGGTATGGGTTAGGGTAAGGTTTAGGGTTAGGGTTAGGGTTAGGTTTAGGGTACGGGTTAGGCTTAGGTTTAGGGTACTATTTAGGGTTAGGGTTAGGGTTTGGGTTAGGTGACAGTTTAGGGTTAGGGTTAGGACTAGGTGACGTGTTAGGGTTAGGGTTAGTGTATGGGTTAGGGTTAGTGTTAGGGTTCGGGTTAGTTTTCAGATTGGGTTAGTGTTAGGGTACGTGTTAGGGTGAAGGTTAGGGTTAGGTTTTGGTTTAGGGTAGGCTTAGGGTTAGTGTACGGTTTTGTGTACGGGATAGGGTTAGGTTTAGCATTAGGGTATGGGTTAGAGTTACAGTACGGGTTAGGGTTTGGGTTAAGGTACGGGTTGCAGTACGGGTTAGTATTAGGTTTAGGGTTAGTGTATGGGCTAGAGTTAGGGTATGGTTTAAAGCACGGATTAAGGTTAGTATACGGGTTAGGTTACAAGTTAGTGTACGGGTTATGGTACAGGTAGGGTTATGGTTAGGGTTAGGGTACGTATTAGAGATAGGGTACGGGTTAGGGTATGGGTTAAGGTACAGGTTAGGGTACCGGATTTGGTTAGGGTTAGGGTTAAGGTATGGGTTAGGGTACGGGTTCAATTACGGTTTAGGGTTAAGGTTAGGGTAGGGTTAGGGTTTGGGTTATGGGTTATGATTAGGGTTAGGGTTAGGTTAGGGTTAGGGTTAGTGTTTGGATTAGGGGTTATGGTTAAGGTTAGGGTTAGGGTACAGCTTAGGGTTAGGGTTAGGTTTAGGGTACGGCTTAGGGTTACGTTTAGGGTTAGGGTTAGGGTACAGGTTAGGGTTAGGGTTAGGTTACTGTTTAGGTTTAGGTATAGGGTTAGGTTTAGGTTACGAGTTAGGGTTAGGGTTAGGTTTAGGGTACGGTTAAGGGTTAGGGTTAGGGTACGGGTTCGGGTATGGTTTAGGGTATGGGTTAGGGTACGGTTTAGTGTTAGGGTATGGCTTAGGGTTAGGTTTAGGGTTAGGGTTGGGGTTAGGGTTCAGTCAGGGTACTGTTTAGGGTTAGGTTTAGGATACGTCTTAGGTTATGGTTTAGGGTTAGTTTTAGGGTTATGGTACGGGTTAGGGTTGGGGTAAAGGTTAGGGTTAGGGTATGGGTTAGGGTTAGTGTACGGCTTATGCTTAGGGTATGGGTTAGAGCATGGGTTAGGGTACGGGTTAGGTTCAGGGTAAGGATGAGGGTTAGGGTATGGGTTAGAGTAGGGTTAGCTTACAGGTTATGTTATGGTTTAGGGTACAGTTTAGGTTACGGGTTAAGGTACCTATTAGGTTTAGTGTACAGGTTAAGGTACGGGTTAGGGTTTGGGTTAGATTTCAGATACGGGTAAGGTTAGTGCACTGGTTAGGGTACAGTTTAGGTTTGGGTTTGGGATGGTTTAGTGTTAGTGTACGGGTTAGGCTTAGGGTTAGGGTTAGGGTTAAGGTATGGGTTAGGGTTAGGGTACAGGTTAGGGTTAGGGTTAGTATTAAGTTACAGATTAGGTTTAGGGTTAGGGTTAGGGTTAGGGTACTGTTTATGGTTAGGTATAGGGTTAGGTTTAGGTTACGAGATAGGGTTAGGGTTAGGTTTAGGGTACGGTTAAGTGTTATGGTTAGGGTACGGTTTAGGGTATGGTTTAGGGTATGGGTTAGGGTATGGTTTAGTGTTAGGGTATGGGTTAGGGTTAGTTTTAGGGTTCGGTTTAGGGTTAGGGTTTGGATAGAGATTAGGGTTAGGGTACGGGTTTGTGTATGGGAAAGGGTTAGGGTTGGGGTACGGTTTAGAGTTACGGAACGGGTTACTGTATGGGTTAAGGGACGGGTTAGGGTATGGGTTAGGGTTATGTTTAGGGTTTGGGTATGGGTTAGAGTTAGGGTACAGTTTGGGGTACAGATTAGGGTTAGGATACGGGTTAGGTTACAGGTTAGGGTACTGGTTAGTGAAAGGGTAGGGTTAGGGTTAAGGTTGGGTACGTGTTAGAGATAGGGTATGGGGAACGGTATGGGTTAATGTACTGTTTAGGGTACCTGTACAAGTTAGTGTTAGGGTTAAGGTACGGGTTAGGTTTAGGGTTAGGGTCAGGGTTAGGGGTTAAGGTTAGGGTTAGAGTTAGGGTTAGGTTAGTGTTAGGGTTAGGGTTAGGATTAAGGATAGGCTTAGGGCTTAGGGTTATGGTCACGGTAAGTTTAGGGTTAGGGTACTGGTTAGAGTACTGGTTAGGGTACGTGTTAGCTTAGGGTAAGGGATAGGGAACGGATTAGGGAATGGGTTAGGTTTAGGGTTATGGTACGGGTTAGGTTATGGGTTAGGTTTAGGGTTAGTTTTAAGGTACGGGTTGGGGTTAGGGTATGGGTTAGGGTACGAGTAAGGGTTAGGGTTAGTGTGCTGGTTAGGGTTAGGTTAAGGTTACAGGTTAGGGTTAGGGTTAGGGTTAGGTTACAGGTTAGTGTTAGTGTTAGGGTTAGGGTTAGGTTTAGGGTTAGGGTTAGGGATAAGGATTAGTGTTAGGGTTAGGGTTATGGTTAGGATATGGGATAGGATTAGGTTACTATTTAGGCTTAGGTTTAGGGTTAGGTTTAGGTTACAGGTTAGGGATAGTTGTAGGGTTAGGGTTAGGTTAGGGGTTAGGGTATGGTTAGGGTTAGGGTTTGCGTTAGGTTTAGGGTTAGGGTTAGGGTATGGGTTAGTGTTAGGGTACCGGTTAGGGTATGGGTTAGGGTTAGGGTACCGGTTAGGGTACAGGTTAGGGTTAGGGTACAGGTTAGAGTTATGAAACAGGTTAGGGCACGGTTTAAGGTACGGGTTAGGGTTTAAAGGTTAGGGTACTGGTTAGGTTTAGGGTTAGGGTACAGTTTAGGGTACAGGTTAGCGTTCGGGTTAGAGTACGGGTTAGGGTACAGGTTAGGGTACGGGTTAGGTTTAGCGTTATGGGTTAGGGTTAAGATTAGGTTTAGGGTTAGGTTAGGGTTACGATTAGAGTTAGGGTTAGCGTTAGGTGTTAGGCTTAGTGTTAGGGTTAGCGTTAGGGTACGGGTTAGAGTTTGGTTTCATGTATGGGTTAGGGTTAGGGTACGTGTTAGGGTATGGGTTATGGTTAGGGTTAGGGTTGTTCTTAGGGTTAAGGTTATAGTACGGGTTAGGGTCAGGGTTAGGGTTAGGGTACGGGTTAGGATATGGTTTAGGGTACGGGTTAGGGTACGTGTTAGGGTACGGTTTAGGGTACGGTTTGTGGTTAGGGTTATTTTTAGGGTTAGGGGTTAGTGGTTAGGGTTAGGTTTAGGGTTGTTGTTAGGGTACGGGTTATGGTATGGGTCAGTGTTAGGGTTAGGGTTAGGGTATGGTTTAGGGTTTGGTTAGGGTTAGGGTTTCGGTCTGAGTAAGGGTATGGGTTAGGTTTAGGGTACGGGTTAAGTTTCAGGTATGGGTTAGGGTTAGGTTTAGTGTTAGGGATAGGGTTGGGGTTAAGGGTTAGGGTTAGGTTATGGGTTATGGTATGGGTTAGGTTACAGGTTAGGGTTAGGTGTAGGGTATGGTTTAGGGTTAGTGTTAGGTTAGGGTATGGGTTAGGGTTATGGTTTGGTTACGGGTAGGGTTAGGGTAGGGTACAGGTTTGGGTTAGGGTTAGGGTTTAGGTACGGTTTAGGGTGGGAGTTAGGGTTACGGTTAGAGTTAGGGTACTGGATAGGGTTAGGGTTAGGATTACGTTTTGGATTAGGGTTAGGGTACGGGTTAGTGTACGGGTTAGGCTACGGGTTACGGTTAGGGTTAGGTTTAGGGTTAGATTACGTGTTGGTGTACGGGTTAGAGTTAGGGTACGGGTTAGTTTTAAGGGTTAGGGGTCACGGTTAGTTTTAGTGTTTAGTGTTAGCATAAGGGTTAGGGGTGATCATTAGGGTTAGGGTTAGGGGTAGGGTGAAGGGTAGGTTTTAGTTTAGGGGTTAGGGTTAGCGTTAGGGTTAGTTTTAGGGTTAGGGTTATGGTTGTTAGGGTTAGGTTAAGAGTTATTAGCGTTAGGGTTAGGGTTGTTAAGTTTAGGCCTAGGGTTCTTAGGTTTAGGGTTAGAGTTGTTAGGGTTATGGTTAGGGTTGTTAGGGTTAGCGGGTTAGGGTTAGGGTTAGGGGGATAGGGTTAGTGTGAAGGGGTTAGTGTTAGAGCTAGGTTTAGGGTTAACATAATGGTTAGGGTTTAAAGGTTAGGGTTTGGTGTTAGGATAAGTTGTTAGTGTTACTTTTAGACGTTAGGTTTGTGTCTTAAGGTTAGTGTCAGTGGTTAGGGTTACGGTTATGTGTTTGGGATAGCATTAGTGTTAGGGTTTAGGGTTAGAGTTTGGGGTTCCAGGTTATGGTTTAGTGTGAGGGTTAGGGTTAGTGTGAGAGGGATATGTTTAGTGTTAGGGTTACTTTTCTAGGGTTAGTGTTAGAGTTATGGTTAGGGTTAGGTGTTATGGTTAGTGTCAGGTTTTAGGATTACGTTTAGGATTTAGGGTTAGGCTTGGGGTTAAGTTTAGGTGGTAGGAAAAAAAATTTTTTTTAAAGTTTAGGTGTTAGGGTCAGGTTAGGGCTTATGTTCGGTTTCAGCGTTAGTGTTAGAGTTATGGTAAGGGTTAGATTTAGTTTTTGTGTTAGGGGTTAGGGTTTGGGTTAGGTTTTGGGTTGGGTTAGGGATTACGTTTAGGGTTAGTGTTAGTGTTTGAGGTTTAGATTTAGGGCTCAGGGTTAGAGTTAGGTTTAGCATTGGGAGATAGTGGGTGTGTTAGTGTTACGGGTTAGTGTTTCGGTTATGTTTAGGGATAGGGTTAGGGTTAGGCTTAGGCTTAGCTGGTTAGGGTTAGGGTTAGGTATTAGGGTGAGTGATAGGGATTAGGGTTAGTTGTTAGAGTTAGAGTTGTGTTAGGGTTAGTGTTAGGGATAGGCTTAGGGTTGCCTTAGGGTTATGGTTTGGGTTAGGGTTAGGTGTTGGGGTTAGGGTAAGGGCTAGGGGTTAGGGTTAGGGGGTTAGGGTTAGGGTTAGTGGTTAGGGATAGGGGTAGGGTTATGGGTTAGTGTTAGGGTTAGTGGTTATGGTTAGGGTTAGGGCTTAGGATTAGGGTTAGGGTTAGGGGATATGGTGAGCGGTTAGAGTTAGGGTTAGGTTTTAGTGTTAGGTTAAGGGATAGGGGTTAAGCCATTTTTCAACTAGCTGCATACTTATTGGTGTGAGAATGTAGCAGCATTCGAAGTGAAGAGGTGCCATGAATACTGCTCTACTGCACCTCTAAACACCTTCCAGGCCTGCATTTTTACACTTGCGTCTCACAAGCTTCTGACAAACGTCACTGGTAAAGATGTTCGAAACGCATTCTACAGGCAGTATGTGAGTGACTGGGTGTGAGCTCAAATCTCAGAAGTAAGTTGCCTTTGGACAAGTCATTCAGCTAGCTTCTCACATATGGAATGTGGTATGTAGCACCACTCTAAGACAGGAATTACTCAGAAATTGCTGGATTGAGCTTGGAGATGCTAGTCTTGTGGGCCGGCACATTCCACTTGCCTCTCACAACACTTCTGTCACACATCGAGCCTAGGTCTGTTAGCAGCGAAGTGTACCTGCAAGCAGGATGTGGGAGGTACAGGCCATAAGCTCAACTTTCAGAAGTGTGTATGCCTGGAAAGCAGATGTCTGCTACCCACTCATACATGGGAGTAAGAAACTAGCTATACACTAATTGAAGAAGGCCGTTGGAAATCACTGTATTCAAGTCAGATACACGTGTGTTCAGGCCTGACACTTCCACATGCTTTTCTCACAACCTCTCCCAGCAACTAACATAAGGATGTTAGCAGCTACGTCTACAGGCAGTCAGGATGTGGGAGGGTCCTGACCTAAGGTCAGCTCTCAAAAGGAAGCATGCCTCAAAGCCAGCTTTCTACTAGCTGCGTTCTTATGGCCGTGAGAACGTACCAGCATTGGAAGTCAGGACTTTCCATGAATACCGCTCTACTGCACCTGGAGACACAACCATTTGAGCCTGCAGCTTACCCCTTGCATCCGATGAGATTCTGACAAACATGTCTAGTGAGGATGTTCTTAACTCCATCTGCAGGCAGTGTGGAACTGGGAAGGTCTGCGTGTCAACTCATCTCACAGAAGGAAGTTCCCCAGAGAGACAGCTTTCAACTAGGTACTCAGGTTTGGAAGTTAGTATGTAGCTCCCATCTGAGGGAGGAATTCCTCAGAAGTCACTGGATTGGGCTAGGAGACACTTGCCTCTCACAAAACTTGCATCCCATATCGAACAGAATCCTTTGGAAGCGAAGCATACAGGCAGTCAGCATGTGGGAGGTACAAGCCATAAGCTCAATCCAAAGGAGTGTGCATGCCTTGGAGGCAGGTGTCCACTAGGCATGAAATTGACAAGGCAGACACTTGGTTCTCACTCTGCTACTGTCCCGCATAGAACAAAATGCTGTGGAAGCAGACCATACAGGCAGTCAGGATGGGGGAGGTATAGGCCATAAGCTCAACTCTCAGAAGTGTGTATGCTTTGCAGGCCAATGTCTGCTAGACACTTATTGATGGGAGCTAGAAGCGAGCTACACTCTAATTGAACAAGGACGTTGGCAATCGCTGTATTGAACTCAGATACACGTGAGTACAGGCCTGTCACTTCCACATGCTTTTCACAACCTCTTCCAGCACCTAACATAAGGATGTTAGGACCTATGTCTACAGGCAGTCAGGTTGCGGGAGGGTTCTGCCCTCACCTCAACTCTCACAAGGAAGCATGACTAGAAGCCAGCTTTCAACTAGCTGCATTCTTATGGCTGTGTGAATGTAGCAGTATTCTAACTCAGGAGGTTCCAAGAATACCACTCTACTCCACCTGGAGACACCTTGCAGGCCTGCATTATTCCACTTGCATCTCATAAGCTTCTGACAAATGTCTCTGGTGAAGATGTTTGAAACACATTCTGCAGGCAGTGTGGAAATGTGAGGGACTGTGTGTGAGCTCAACTCTCGGATGTAAGTTGCCTTTGGCCGCAGGGTTCAATTAGCTAGTATGGAACTTAGTATGTAGAACCAGTCTAAGAGAGGAATTACTAGAAAATCGCTGGATTGAGCTTGGAGGCACTAGTCTTGTGGGCCGAGATTTCCACTTAGCTCTCACAACACTTCAGTCACGCATCGAGCCTAGACCTGTTAGGAGCGAAGTGTACCTGAAGGCAGGAAGTGGGAGGTACAGGTCATAAGCTCAACTCTCAGAAGTGTGTATGCCTGGGAGGCAGATGTCTGCTACTCACTCATACATGGGAGTTAGAACCTAGCTACACTCTAATTGAAGAAGACCATTGGAAATCGCTGTATTCAACTCAGATACACGTGAATACAGGCCTGAGGCTTCCACATGCTTTTCTCACAACCTTTCCCAGTACCTAACATAAGGATGTTAGTAGCTACGTCTATGGGCAGGCAGGATGCGGGAGGGTCCTGCCCTAAGCTCAGCTCTCAAAACGAAGCATGCCTCGAAACCAGCTTTCTACTAGCTGCTTTCTTATCGCCGTGACAACGTAGTATTGGAAGTCAGGACGTTCCATGAATACCTCTCTACTGCACCTGGAGACACACCATTGAAGCCTGTGGCTTGCCCCTTGCGTCCCATGAGCTTCTGTAAAATGTCTAGTGAGGATGGAACTGGGAAGGACCGCGTGTCAGGTCATATCGCAGAAGGAAGTTCCCCAGAGAGACAGCTTTCAATTTGGTACTCAGGTTTGGAAGTTAGTATGTAGCTCCCATCTGAGGGAGGAATTCCTCAGAAGTCGCTGGATGGAGCTAAGAGACACTTGCCTCTCACAAAACTTGTGTCCTGTATCGAACGATGTCTTTGAAAGTGAAACACACAGGCGGACGGCATGTGGGAGGTACAAGTCATAAGCTCATCCAAAGGAGTGTGCATCACTTGGAGGAAGGTGACCGGTAGTCGCAAAATTGACAACGCAGATACTTGGTTTTCACTGCGCTACTCTACCGCATAGAACGAAATGCTGTGGAAGCAAACCGTACAGGCAGATTGTGGGAGGTACAGGACATAAGCTCAACTCTGAGAGTTGACTGTACCATAACTCGAAACGTAACTCGTACCCTAAACCTACACCTAACTCTAACCCTAACCCTAACCTTAACCCTAACCCGTAACCTAACCCACCCTAACCCCAAACCTACCCTAACCCTAACCTTAACTCTAACCTGTAACCTAACCCTAACCCTAAACCTAAACCGTACCCTAACCCGTACTCTAACCTGTAACCTAAAACTAAACTTACCCTAACCCTTACCCCTAACCCTATCCCTAATCCGAACCCTAACCCTAACCCTAACCTAACCCTAACCCTAACCTTAACCCTAATCTTAACCCTAACCCTAACCCTGCCCTAAACTAACTCTAACCCATAGCCTAAACGGTACCCTAACCCTAATCCTAACTGGTACCCGTACCCTAACCTGTACCTTAACCCATACCCTAACACGTACTGTAACTCTAACCCATACACTAACCCTAAACCTAACCCTAACCCATAACCTAAACCTAACCCTAACCCTAACCATAAACAGTACCCTAAAACCTAACCCTAACCCGTACCATAACCCTAATCCTAACCCTAACCATAAACCTAAACCTAATCCGTAACCTAACCCTTACTCTAACCCTAACCATAACCTAACACTAAGCCGTACCGAAACCCTAAACTTAACCCTAACACGTACCCTAACCCTAACCCCAACCCAACCCGTACACTAACCCTAACCCGTAACCTAACACTATCCCTAACCCTTACCCTAACCCAGACCCTAACCCTAACACTAATCCGTACCCTAAACCTAACCCTAACCCCAAACCTAACCCTAAATCTAACTCTAACCTGTATCCTAACCCTAAACCATACACTAACCCGTACCCTAACCCGTACCCTAACACATACCCTAACAATAACACTTAACTGTACCCTAACCCGTACCCTAACTCTAACCCTAACACGTACCCTAAACAAAACCCTAACACTAACTCGTACCCTCACCACTCATAACGTAACTCGTACCCTAAACCTAAACCTAACCCAAACCCGTAACCTAACCCTAACCCTAACCCGTCCCTAACCCATACACTAACCCTAACCCTAAACCTAAACCATACCCTAACCCATACACTAATCCGTAACCTAACCCTAACCTAACCCTAACCCTAAACCCTAAACGAATTCCTAATCTGATCCCTAACCCTAACACTAACTTAACCATAAACCTAACCCTAACCTTAACCCTAACCCTAAACCCTAACCCTAACCTAACCTAACCCTAACCCATACCCTAAACCATACCTAACCCTAACCCTAACTGGTACCCATACCCTAAACCGTATCTTAACCCGTACCCTAATCAGTACCGTAACTCTAACCTGTACCCTAACCCCAAACCTAACCCTAACCCATAAACAAAACCTAACCCTAACCCTAACCATAAACCTAAACCTAAACCAAATCCTAACCCTTACCCTAACCCTAACCATAAACCTAACCCTAAGCCATAGCCTAACCCTAACCGTAACCCTAAGCCATACACTAACCCTAAACCTAACCCTAAACCTAACTCTAACATGTACCCTAACCCTAACCCTAACCCAACCCATACACTAACCCTAACCCATACCCTAACCCTATCCGTAACCTGTACCCTAACCCATACCCTAACCCTAACCCTAATCTGTACCATAACCTTAACCCTAACCCCAAACCTCACCCTAAATCTAACTATAACACATACCCTAATCCTAAACCGTACCCTAACCCGTACCCTAATCTGTACCCTAACACGTACCTAAACCCTTACCAGTACCCAAACCCATACCCTGAACCTAAACAGTACCCTAACACTAACCCTAACCCGTAACTTACCCTAACCCTAAACCTAACCTTAACACTAAACCTAACCCTAAACCACACCCTAACCCTAAACCATACCCTAACTTTAACCCTAAACCTAAACCTAAACCATACTCTAACCCATACTCTAACCCGTACCCTAATGCTAAACTTACCCAAACCCTAACCCCTAACCCTTTCCCTATTTCGAACCCTAAACCTAACCCTAACCTAACCCTAACCCTAACCCTAACCCTAAACCCTAACCCTCACCATACCCTAACCTAACCCTAACCCATACCCTAAACCATACCCTAACCTAACCCTAACCAGTACCCGTACCCTAACTTGTACCTTAACCAATACCGTAACCCGTACCGTAACTCTATCCCGTTCCTAACCCGTACACTAACCCATATCAACCCTAACCCAAACCCGTATCTGTACACAACCCATACCATAACCCTTACCCTAAGCCGTACCCTAACTGTAAAGTGTACCCTAACTCTAAACCTGACCCTACTCGTACCCTAACCCATAACCTAACCCGTGACCAAACCTGTACCCTAACCCTAACCAGTACCCTAAACCGTACCCTAACTCTAACCCGTACCCTAGCCCTAAACCTAACCCTAAAAATACCCTAACCCGTAACGTAACCCATACCCTAACCCTATCCCAAACCCTAATCGGTACCCTACCCTAACCCGAACCCTAAACCTAACCTGTAATCTAACCTGTAACCTAAAGCGTACCATAACCCTATACCTAACCATAACCGGTACCCTAACCCTAAACCTAACCCTAACCCTAACCCTAAACCGTAACCGTAACCTAAATCTAACCCTAACTCTAACCCTAAACAGTACCCTAACCCTAAACCTACCCCATACCCTAAACCTAACCGAACCCTAAACGTAACCCTACCCATACCTAAACCTAACCCGAACCCTAACCCGTACCCTAACCCTAGCCCTAAACCTAACCCTAACCCTAACCCGTACCCTAACCCTCACCCTAACACGTACCCTAACCCTTAACCGTACCCTACCCTAACACTAACCCTAACCCGTACCATTAACCTAAACATAACCCAAACCCTAACCCTAACCCTAACCACTACCCTAACCCTAACCCTAACCACTACCCTAACCCTAACCCTAACACTATCCGTACCCTAACCCTAAACCTAACCCTTACCCTAACAAAACCTAACACTAACCCTAACCCTAAACCTAATCCTAACCCTAACCCTAACCCTAACCTGTACCCTAACACTAACCCTAACCCTAACGCTAACCCTGACCCTAACCCTAGACTGTACCCTAACCCGTACCCTAACCCTAATCCTAAACCTAACCTTAACACAAACCCCTAACACTAACCCTAATCCAAACCCTAACTGGTAACTAACTCTAATCCTAATCCTAACCCGAACCTAAACCTAACCCTATCCCAAACCTAACCCATACACTAACCATAACCCTAACCCTTACTCAACTAAAACCTAACCCTAACACTAACCCTAACCCTAACCCTTACCCATACCCTAACACTAACACTAACCCTAACACATACCTTAACCCTAACCCAAACCCTAAACCTAACCCTATCCCGTAACCTAACCCTAACCCTAACCCGAACCCTACCCTAACCCTAACCATAACCTGAACCTTAACCCAAACCCTAACACTAACCCTAACCCGTACTCTAACCCTAACCCTAACCCTACCCTAACCCTGACCCTAACCCGTACAGTAACCCTTACCCTAACCCTAAAACGTGCCCTAACACTACAGCGTACCCTAACCCTAAACCGAACCCTAAACCTAACATGTACCCTTACCCTAACTCTAACCCTAAACCTAACCTGTACCCTACCCGTACCCTAATCCTACCTCATACCGTAACCCAAACTGAACCCTAACCCATACCCTAACCCATACCATACCCTAACCCTAACCCATACCCTAACCCATACCCTTAAACTAACCCTAAACCTAACCCTAACCCGTACTAACCCTAACCCTAACCCGTACCCTAACCCGTACCATAACCCTAACACTTTAACCCGTACATTTACCCTCACCCTAACCCTAACCCTAACCCGTTCCCTACCCGTACCCTAAACCTAACCCGTACCCTAACCCTAACCATAACCTGTACCCTAACCCTAACCCGTACACTATCCGTACCCTAACCCTAACCCGAACCATAACCCTAACCCTAACCCGAAACTTAACCCTAACACTAACCCTACCCGAAACCCCTACCCTACTCCATATCCTACCCATACCCTAACCCTAACCCTTACCGTAACCCTTACACTAACCCTAACGTGTACCCTAACCCTAACCCAAACCCTAAATCTAACATGTACCCTTACCCTACACCTAACCCTAACTCTAACCCATACCTAACCCTAACCTGTACCCTAACCCTAACCCTAACACTAACCCTACCCTAACCCATACCCTTAAACTAACCCTAACACTAACCCTAACCCATACCCTACCTGTACCCTAACCCAAACCCTAACCCGTACCGTAACCCTAAACTGAACCCTGACCCTAACTGTAACCCCTAACCCTAACCCTACACCTACCCCGACCCCTGCCCATAACCCAAACCCTAACCCGTAGCCTAACACGAAACCTAACCCTAACCCGTACCCTAAACTGTACCCTAAACCATACACTACCTTAAACCGTACCCTAATCCTAACCCTAAACCTAACCCTAACCCTAACCCGTACACTTACCCTAACCCTAATCCTAACCCTAACCCGTACCCTACCTGTAACCTAACACTAACCCGTATCCTAACCCTAACCCTAAACCTAAACCTAACCCAAACCCCTAACCCTATCCCTAACCCGTACCATAACCCTAACCCTAATCCTAACCCTGACGCAAACCCTAACTCTAACCTTAACCCTATACCATACCCTAACTCTAACCCTAACCATTACTCAAAGTTTAACCTAACCAGTACCCTAACCCATACCCTATCCCTAACCCTAACTCGTACCCTAACCCTAACCCTAACCCATACCCTAACACTAACCTGTGACCTAACCCGTAACCTAACCCATACCATAACCCTAACCCCATTCCTTACCCAACCTGTAACCGAACCCTAAACCTTATCCAAAACCTAACCCATATCCGAAATCTAACCTAACCCTAAAACATTACCCAAACCGTAACCTAACCCGTACACTAAACCGTACCCTAACCCTAACCCTAACCTTAACCTGTACCCTAAACCAAAACCATACCCTAACACTAACCCTAACCTGAACCCTTACCCTAACACTAAACCTAACCTTAACCTGTACCCTACCCATACCTTAACCTTGACCCGTACCCTAAACCAAACCCTAACCTTACCTTAACCCTAAACCCGAACCATAACATTAACCCTAACCCATACCCTAACCCTAACCCAAACCCGAACCCGTAGCCTAACCATAACCCGAACCTGTACCCTAACCCTAAACCTAACCCTAACCATAACCTTACCCTAACCCTAACTCAAACCCTAACCCGTACACTACACGTACCCTATACCTAACCCGCACCCGAACCCAAACCCTAAGACTAACAATAACCCTAACCCAAACCCCTAACCCTAAGCCTAACCCTAACACATACCCTAACCCTAACAGTAACACTAACCCTAACCCTAACCCGTAACCTAGCCCTACACCTCACCTGTACCCTAACCCTAACCCGTACCCTAACCCTAACCCTAACCCTAACTCGTACCCTTTCCCTAACCCTAAAGCTAACCTTAACCCGTTCCGCACCATATGCTAACCCTAACCCGTACCCTAACCCTAACCCTAACACTAACACTAACCCTAACCATACCCTAACCCTAACCCTAACCCGTACCCTTACCCTAACCCTAACCCTAACCCGTACCCTATCTGTTACCTAACCCTACCTCTACCATAACACTAACCCTAAACCCTAATCCTACCTCTAACCCATACCTTAAACCATACCCTAACCCTAACCCTAACCCATACCCTAAACCTAACCCTAACCCTAACAGATACCTTAACCAAAACCCTGTCCCATATCCTAACCTTAACTCATACCCTAATCCGAACCCTAACCCTAAACCTAAGCGTACCCCACCATAACCCTAACCCGAAACTTAACTGCACCCTAACCCTAACCCGTACACTAACCTTAAAACGTAACCTAACCTACCACTAACCTAACCTAGTCTGTACCCTAACCCTAACTCTAAACCTAACCGTAACCTAACCTGTACCCTAAACTTAATCTTAACCCATACCCTAACCCTAACCCGTACCCTAACCCTAACCCTAAACCTAACCCTAACCCTAAAATTAACCCATACCCTAACCCTAACCCTAATCCGTATGCTAATCTGTACCCAACCTGTAACCTAGTCTGTACCCTAACCCTAATCCTAAACCATAACCTAACCCTAAACCTAACCCTAACCCGAACCCTAACCCTAACCCTCACCCGTACCCTAACCCTCACCCGTACCCTAACCTTAACCCCAACCCTAACCCGAACCCTAACCCGTACCCTAACCCTAACCCGTACCCTAACCCTAACCCTAACCGTACTCTAACCCTAAAGTGTACCCTAATCCTAAACCTAACCCTAACACTAACCCGTACCCTAACCCTAACACTAACCCTAACCCTAACCCTAACCCTAACCCATACACTAACCCTAACCGTACTCTAACCCTAAAGTGTACCCAAATCCTAAACCTAACACTAACACTAACCCGTACCCTAACCCTAACACTAAACCTAACCCATACACTAACACTAACCCTAACCCTAACACTAACCCTAACCCTAACACTAACTGAAACCCCTACCCCTCACCCTTACCTGTACCATAACACTAAGCCTCACTCTAACCCAAACCCTAACCTTAACCGTAACTCTAAAACGTACAAACCTAACCCTAATCCTTACCCATCCGTAACCTAACCCTAACCCTAACCTGTACCCTAACCCTAACCCGTACCCTAACCCTAAACCTAACACTTACCCAACCCGTAACCTAACCTGTACCCTAAACAGTACCCTAACCCTAACCCTAACCTGTAGCCTAACCCTAACTGTAACCCTGCCCGTACCCTAACCCTAACCCATACCCTAACCCGAAGCCTGAACCTAACCCGTACCCAAACCCTAACCCTAAACCAAACCCGTACCCTAACCCTAACCCTAACCCTGCCCATACCCTAACGGAAACCCGTCCCCTAACCTTAACCCTAACCCTAACCCATACCCTAACACTAAATCTAACCCGTACCCTAACCCTGACGCATACACTAACCCTAACCCTAACCCGAACCCTTAACCTAACACTAACCCATATGCCAGCCCTCACCATAACCCTAACCGTAAAGCATACCCTAACCCTAATATTAACCCTATCCCGAACCCTAACCCTAACCCTAATCCGTACCCAACCCTAACCCGTACCCTAAACGTAACCCTAACACTAAACCGTACTCTTACCTTAACCCTAATCCTACCCTAACCCATACCCTAAACGTAACCTAACCCTAACCCACACCCTAACCCTAACCCTAACCCTAAACCTAAATCTAACCCTAAGCATAACCGAACCCTAACACTAACCTGTATCCATACCAAACCCTAACCCATACCCTAATCAAATCCCAAAACCTAACCCTAACCCTAACCCGTACCCTTAACCTAAACCTAAACCTAACCCTAACCCATACCCTACAAGTACCCTAACCCTAACCGTACAATAACCCTAACCCAAACCCTAAACGTAACCCAAACCCCTATCCCTAACCCTAACCCTACCCGTACCCTATCCCTAACCCTTACCCTAACCCTAACCCTAATGCAAAACCTAACCCTAACACGTACCCTAAACCTAACCCTAAACCTTACCCACACCGTAACCTAATCCTAACCCTAACCCAAACCCTAACCTGTACCCTAACCCTAACCCTAACCCTAAACCGTACCCTTACCCTAACCCTAATCAGTACCCTAACCCTAACCCTACCTAATCTAACCCTAAGCATAACTGAACCCTAACACTAACCCGTACCCATACCAAATCCTAAACCATACCCTAACCGAAACCCTAAACCTAACCGTTCCCTTACCTTAACGCAGATCCTAACCCTAACCCGTACGCTAACCATAACCCGTACCCTAACCCTAACCCGTACCCGTACCCTAACCCTAACCGTAACCTAACCCTAAACCTAACCCTAACCCAAACACCAACCCTAACACTAACCCTAACCCAAACACCAAAACCTAACACTAACCCTAACCCGTACCCTTACCCTAAGCCTAAACCTAACCCTAACCCATACCCTAACCGTGACCCGTACCTAACCCTAACCCTAACCTGAACCCTTAACCTAAACCTAAATCTAACCATAACCCATACCCTACACATACCCTAACCCTAACTCGTACACTAACCCTAACCCAAACCCTAAATGTAACCCAAACCCCTATCCCTAAACCCTAACCCTAACCCTAACTCTACCCGTACTCTATCCCTAACCCTTACCCTAACCCTAACCCTAACGCAAACCCTAACCCTAACACGTACCCTAAACCTAACCCTAAACCTTACCCAAACCGTAACCTAACCCTTACCCTAACCCTAACCCTAAACCTCACCCTTACCCTAACCCTAATCCTAATCCTAACCCTAACCCTAACCCTAACCCATACACTAACGTTAACCCTAACTCTAACCCTAATCAGTACCCTAAACCTCGCCCTAAACAAAACCTAACCCAAAACCATAACCCTAACCCGTACCCTAACCCTAACCCATACCCTAAACCTAGCCTGTATGTTTAACCTAGCCCTAACCCTAACCATAATCTTTACCCGTACCCTAACCCTAATCCTAACCCTAAACCGTACCCTAATCCTAACCCAAACCCTAACCTGTACACTAACGTTAACCCTAACTCTAACCCTAATCAGTACCCTAAACCTCGCCCTAAACACAACCTAACCCAAAACCATAACCCTAACCTGTACCCTAACCCTAACCCTAACCCATACCCTAAACCTAGCCCGTACCCTTTAACCTAGCCCTAACGCTAACCATAACCATTACCTGTACCCTAACCCTAATCCTAACCCTAAAACGTACCCTAACCCTAACCCAAACCCTAAACCGTACCCTAATCTAACCTGTACCCTAACCCTAACCCTAAACCTAACATTTTCCTATACACTAACCCGAACCCTAACCCGTACCCTAAACCTTACCCAACCCGTAACTTAACCTGTACCCTAACCCTAACCCTAACCCATACCGTAACCCTAAACCTAAACCTAACCCTAACCCTTACCCTAACCCTAACACCAACCCATACAATAACCCAAACCCTAACCCTAACCCTAAACTGTACCCTAACCCTAACCTTAACCCTAAATCATAACCTAACCCTAACCCATACCCTAAACCAAACCTAACCCTAACCCTAACATTAACCCATACCTTAAACCTAACTCTAACCCGTACCCTAACGCTTACCCAACCTGTACCCTAACCCTAACCCTAACCAATACCATAACGCTAACCATAAACCTAACCCTAACCCTTACCCTAACCCTGACACTAACCCTAACCTGTACCCTAACTCTAATTCTAACCCGTACCTTAAAACTAACCCTAACCCTAAACCATACCCTAACCCTAACCCGTACCCTAACCCTAACCCTTACCCTAACCCAGCCCATATTCTAACCATAACCAGAACCCGTACCTTAACCCTAAGCTGGACCCGGACCCTAAACCTAACCATAACCCTAAACCAATCCCTAACCCTAAACGTACCCTAACCCTAACCCTAATCCTTACCCAACCCATAACCTAAACCTAACCCTATCCCTAACCCTAACCCTAACCCTATCCTGTACCCTAACTGTAACCCTAACCCTAACCCGAACCCTTACACAACCCGGAACCTAACCCGTACCCTAAAACGTACCCTAACCCTAACACTAACCCTAACCCTGCCAGTACCCTAACCCTAACCCTAACCCGTACCCTAACCCTGATCCGTACCCTTAACCTACCCCTAACCGTAACCCTAACCCATACCTTACCTGTACTCTAACCCTAACCCATACTCTAACCTTAGCCCTAACCCGTACCTTAACCCGTACCCTAAACCTCACCTTAACCCTAACCCATATGCTAACCCTAACCCTAAACTTAATCCTAACCAATACCTTAACCCTAACCAGAACCCTAACCCTACTGTAACTCTAAACCACATCCTAACCCTAACCCTTAACCTAATCCGTACCCTAACAATAACCCGTACCCTGACCCAAACCATAACCCTAACCCTAACATTAACCCCATCCCAAAACCTAAACCTAACCCTAACCCGAACCCTAACCCAACCCGTAACCTAACCCTATCCCTAACCCTAACCCTAACCCGTACCTTAACCCTAACCCTAACCCAAACCCTAAGCATACCCCACCTTAACCCTGACCCTACACTAACCGGTATGCTAACCCTAACCGGTACCCTAACCCGTACCCTAACCCTATACCTAAACCGTACCCTAACAATAACCCTATCGCTAACCCTAATCCCTAACCCTAACCCGAACCCTAACCCTAACCCTAAAACTAACCCATACGCAACCCTAACATGTGCCCTAACCGTAAACCTAACCCTAACCCGTACCCTTACCCTAACCCTAACCAGGACCCATACCTTAACCCTAAAATAAACCTAACCTTACCCCAAACCCCTATTTCTAACCTAACCTGTACCCTAACCCAAACCCTCACCCTAAAACCGTAACCCTAACCCGTACCCTAACCTAACCCTAATGCTTACCCAACCCGTTACCTAACGCTAACACTAAACCTAACCCTAGCCCTAACCACTACCCAAACCGTACCCTAACCCTAACCCGTACCCTTACCCTAACCCTAACCACAACCCGTACCCTAACCCTAACCCTAACCCTAAACCGAAGCTTACCCCACCCTAACCCTAATGATTACCCTAACCCTAACCCAAACACCTAACCCTAACCCTAACCGTAACCCATACCCTAACCTAACCCTAATCCTTACCAACCCGTTACCTAACCCTAACACTAACCCTAACCAGTATCTAACCCTAACCCTAACCCTTACCCAACATGTAACCTAACCCATACCCTAAACTGTACCCTAACCCTAACCCTAACCCATACCCTAACCCCCTGCCCGTACCTTAACTCTAACCTGTACCCTACCCTAACCATAACCCTAACCCTTACCCTAAAACTAACCCTAACCCGTACCCTAAACCTGACCCATACCAAACCCTAACCCTAACCCGTACCCTTAACCTAACCCTAACCCATACCCTACCTGTAACCTAAACATAACCCAACCCTAACCAAAACCCTAATCCTAAACCTAACCCAAACCCCTAACCCTTACCCTAACCCTACCCTAATCCAAACCCTAAGCCTAACCCATACCCTAACCCTAACCCGAATCCTTACGAACCTGTACCCAAACCCTAACCCTAACCCTAATCCTAACATTAGCCATACCCTAACCCTAACCCTAACCCGTACCCTAACCCGTACCCTAACCCGTACCCTAACCCTAACCCTCACCCTAAACCTAACCCTAATCCTTACCCAACCCTTTACCTAACCCTAACCCTAACCCATACCCTAACTGTAACCCTAACCCATACCCTTACCCTAAACCTAATCCTAAACCTAACACGTACCCTACTCGTACCCTAACCCTAACCCTAACTCGTACTCTAACCCTAACCCTAACCCTAACCCTACCCTAACCCTAACCCATATCCTAACCTTACCCTAAACCTAACACTAACCCAAACCCTAACCCAAACCCTTAACCTAACCCTAACCCTAAACCAACCCCTAACCCTAATTCTCACCCTAACCCGTACCCTAACCCAAACCCTCAACCTAACCCAAACCATAACACGAACCCTAACACTAATCCGTACCCTAATCCTTACCCAACCAGTATCCTAACCTGTACCCTAAACCTAACCCTAACTCGTACCGTAACCCTAACCCTAACCCTAACCCGTACCCTAACCTTAACGGTAACCCTAACCCTGACCCGTACCTTAACCCTAAACTAACCCTAACCTTACCCCAAAACCGTATTCCTAACCTAACCCATACCCTAACCCTAACCCTCACCCTAAAACCCTAACCCTAACCCGTACCCTAACCTAACCCTAATGCTTACCCAACCCGTTACCTACGCTAACAATAAACCTAACGCTAACCCTAACCGGTACCCTAACTGTACCCTAACCCTAACCTGTACCTAACCTAATAGGGTTATTAGGTTATTATACCTAATATTACCCTATTATTACCCTAACCCTAACCCTAAACCAACCCCTAAACCTAATCCTAAACCTAACCCGTACCCTAACCCAAACCCTCACTGTAACCCAAACCATAAACATAACCCTAACCCTAACCAGTAACCTAAACTTTACCCAACCCATAACCTAACCTCTACCCTAACCCTAACCCTAACCTGTACCGTAACCCTAACCCTAACCCTAATCCGAAACCCTACCCTAATCCTAACCCGAACCCTAACTGTAACCCTAACACCTACCCAACCCTAACCCGTACCCTAACTGTAACGCTAATCCTAACCCGTAACCGTACCCTAACACTAATCCTAACCCTAACCCTACCCTAACTGTACCCTAACCCTAACCCGTACACTAACCCTAACCTAACCCTAACCCGAACCCTGCCCTAACCCTATCCTGTACCCAACCCTAACCCGTACCCTAACCGTAACCCTAACCCTAACTTGTAAACTTACCCTAACCCTAATCCTAACTCTAACCCATACCCTAACCCTAACCTATACCCTAACACTTACCCTAAAAGTAACCCGTACCCTAACACTAACCCGTACGGTAACCCTAACCGTAACTGAAACCCCTAACCCAAACCCTAACCCGTACCCTAACCCTAACCCTATCCCAAAACCTAACCTTAACCCTAACCCTAACCAGTACACTTACCCTAACCCTAACCCTAACCCAAACCCTGACCAGTACCCTAACCCTAAACCTAAACCATACCCTTAACCTAACCCTAACCCATACCCTACCCGTAACCTAACCCTAACCTGTACCCTAACCCAAACCCTAACCCTAACCCCTAACCCTAACGCTAAACCTAACCCTAACCCTAACCCCTAACCCCTAACCATAACAATAACCCTAACCCGCACCCTAACCCTACCCTAACCCTAACCCCTAAACCGTACCCTAACCCTATTCCGTACCCTAACCCTAACCCTAACCACTCTTACCCTAACCCATACCCTAACCCGTGCCCTAACCCTAACCCCTAACCCCTAACCCTAACCCTAACCATAACCTGTACCCTAATCCCTAACCCGTACCCTAACACCTAACCCGTACCCTAAACCTAGCCCAAACTCCTAGCCCAAACCCTAACCCATAACCCTCACCCTGCCTTCACCCCTTACCCTAAACTCTAGCCCCATCCCCCACTCTATCTCTAACCGTATTCCCTCCCTCTATTCCCTAACCCTAAACCCTATAACCTATCTGTAACATTACCCTAATCCAGACCCTAAGTCAATTTCCTAGTCCCTAATACCTTACTTTAACTCCTACCTCTTGACCCTTACCCCATCCCTCACCCTCACCAGTAACTCGTACGCATAACCATGATCACTAATCCATATCATCTAAGCTAACCTTAACCACCTATTGCTCACCCTAAACCCTAACCCTATCTCAATTCTCCCCATTCACTTACCTTGTCGTTCTGAGTAGCCCTGCTGAGGTGGATGTGACTCTGAACAGCGCCTCCAGGGTCCTCCAGCGGGTCCTGAGGAAGCCGGACTCCTGTCATGGCGGACGTGGCCCCATGTGTTCCTGAGTCATAGACAGCGGGTCCTGAGGACGAGAGGGGTCCTGTCACTGTGGACTATGCCTCACATCCTCCAGAAGCCTCCCCGCGGGTCCTGAGGAGGCCAGGCTCCTGTCACCATGGACGCGGCCCCACATGGGACTGAAGCCTACCCGCGGGTCCCGAGAAGGCCGGGGCTCCTATCACCGTGGACGCGGCCCCACGTCATCCCGCAAACTCCCTGCAGGTCCTGAGGAGGCCGGGGCTCCTGTCACCGTGGACACAGCCCCACGTCATCCCGAAGCCTCCCCGCAGGTCCTGAGGAGGCTGGGGCTCCTATCACCGTGGACGCGGCCCCACGTCATCCCGCAAACTCCCTGCAGGTCCGGAGGAGGCTGGGGCTCCTGTCCCCGTGGACACAGCCCCACGTCATCCCGAAAACTCACCGTGGGTCCTAAGGAGGCCAGGACTCCTGTCAGCGAGGACGGGGCCCCACATCTTCCTGAAGTCTCACCGCGGGTCCTGAGGAGACCGGGCTCCTGTCAGCGAGGACGGGGCTCCACATCCTCTGGAAGCCTCACCGGGAGTCCTGAGGAGGCCAGGGCTCCTGTCACTGTGGAGGCAGCCCCACATGGTCCTAAAGCCTACCCGCGGGTACTGAGGAGGCCGGGGCTCCTGTCAGCGTGGACGCGGCCCCACGTCCTCCTCAGGCCTCCAGAGCGCAAAGGGGCTCCTGTTACGTGCTACTGCGCACGTGCGCCCTTGACCCGGGCCTGGGTTCGGGCGCCCCCTGCGGGACGCTCAGGAGCTGAAGGAGGCCGTGCAGGAGGCGGCGTCCCCGCGCCCAGGGCCGGACCTGCCTCCTTCCAGGCTCCAGCTGAGACCTAGGAGCTTCGGAAACGTCGCGCTGAAATGGAGCACAACACCCGGCTTCCCCAGAAATGCTTAATGACAATGAATTGGAACCCACAGGATGCGAAATGAAATGTGGACCAAACTTTTACCACGTCTACCAAGACTCATTCAACCCTCTTCCACTGTGGGCGGGACCGCGGGCTAGTGCAGCCGCCCTGGAAACAGTCAGGAGGCTCCTCAGGAAGTTACCGATAGACCTGCCCTGCGACCGGCAGGTGCACGGCCTGGAGCTCACTCCGAAGATACAGATGCAATGAAACGCCGGGACACCTGCGCCCCGATGTCTACAGCAGCCGGGTCCACAGTAGCCACACTGTGGGAGGAGCCTCGGTGCCTTCAGACAGATGATGGCTAAAGAGGATGGGAGATAGATGATGGTCATAGAGAGAAGAATGGTACTCAGCTATCAAAGAGAAGGAAATCTTGCCATTTGCAATGACGCGGATAGAACTAGAGGGATCATGTTAAGTGAAATAAGTCAGTCGGGAAAAAGAATGACCGTGTGGTGTCATTCATAGGTGGAATTAAAGAAGCAAAGCAGATGAACTACTGTGAAGGGAAGGAAAAACAAATAAGATGAAAACAGATGCAGGAAATACACTCTTAATCATAGGAAACAAACTGAAGGTCGCTGGAGGGGGGGGAGGGGTTAACGGGGGATGGGCACGAAGGAGGGCAGGTGATAGCACGAGCACTGCTGTTCTCTCCAACTGGTGAATCCCTGAATTCTACCTCTGAAAGTAGAATTATACTTTCGTTATAACGAAAACACTATACGTTAATTATTTGGGTTTAAATTAAATTAAGTTAAAAAATACCAGTTGTATCAGAGCACATTTCCTTCTACACTCTCTGTTCTGCGCCTTCAGCTTATGCTGGAACCACCCCCTGTGGGTCTAAGTAGGTGCCACGCCTCGTTCATGGCCCAACCCAGGGCTAGAACTCAGGACCCCGAGATCAGGACCGGAGGTGAGGTCAGGAGTCGGATGCTTAACCGACAGAGCCAGCCGGGGGTCCGAGAACCGCACTGCTTTATCCTGTGTCTCTGTGACATCGTTTGAAATAGGAAAGTGCTGCGTCCCGCTCTGTCCTGCTTTTCCAATACTGATTTGCTGTCCGGGGGGGCTGACAGATGTTAGGTTTTTTTTTTTTTTTTTTCCTATTTCTAGGATCTACCACCATGATTTTGATAGGAATGACATTGAAACCGAGGGTGGCTTCAGGAACTGCGGACACTTTCACAAGATGAGGCTTCCACCCCACGAGCCCAGGACGACCTCCCAGAGCCTGGTATGGCTCAGTGCACAAGTCTTGTGCTCCTTTGGTTCAGGCTCATTATTTATTCTCTGTGATGCTCCTGAGAAGGGAGTCACGTCCTTCATTTCCTTCCTGAGTGCTCATTATTGGGACACAGCAAGGCTACTGAGCTCTGTAGGTTCAGTTGGTGTCCCGTGAATTTACTGAATTCAATCATTAGTTCTAACAGGTTTTGGTGTGGGCTCTCGGGTTTCCTGTTTCTAGTACCGCGTCTTCAGCAAATAGGGACAGTGTGACGTCCCCCTTCCAGGTGTGAAACCTTTGCTGTTTCCTGTCTGTTGACTACATTAGGACTTCCAGTGCTGAGAGGGGACCTCCTTGGCTTGTTCCTGCTCTTAGGGGAGACGATTTCAGGTTTTCACCCTTGAAGATGATGTCAGCTGCGGGCCTTCCTAGCGGCCTTTATTCTGTTGATAGACATTTCCTCAAAACCCACTATGCTTTTGATGTTGTATTTTGTCAAATGTTTTTTCTGCAACTCTTGAGAGGATCGTATGCTTTTTGTCCTTTCTCTCGTTTTTCTTTTTCTTAAGACTTTATTTATATATCCTTGAGAGACACAGAGAGACAGAGAGAGAAAGGCAGAGACACGGGCAGAGGGAGAAGGCGGCTCCATGTAGGGAACCCGACGTGGGACTCGATCCCGGGACTCCAGGATCACGCCCTGGGCTGAAGGCAGGCGCTAAACCGCTGAACCACCGGGGGCTGCCCCATGTCCTTTCTCTGGTTAATGTGATGGATCCTGCTGACTGATGGACAGAGGGGCCGTGGGTAGGACACGGGCGACATAGATGAACAATAGTAACAGCTATAAGGGTCTGGTTCGTAAATAAAATAAGTCACAGAAATTTAGAAAATACAGCCTAGGGAATAGAGTCAGTACTGTTGTGATAACTTTATACGGGGACAGACGGTGACGCTGCTTCTCGTGGGGGGAGCTGAGTAAGGCACAGAATTGTCAAGTCTCTAGTTGTAGCCCTGAAACTACTGTCACATTGTGTGTTGACTGTACTTCAATAAATATAAAGGAAAAGGGGTTTCTGATAGGACTCCCGGTGGGTCCGTGAAAGGCATTTACACGGTCGTTACACACACGAAGGCACCTCTGCAGAGGGGATAAAGATGCTCACGTGTCTTCATGTTAATTTTTAGAAGATTTACTTGAGAGAGGGTGCGGTAGGGAGGGGCAGAGGGAGAGGGGGAACCTGGAGTGGACTCCTCACCCAACGGAGCCCGAGCCCCACGCGAGGCTCCATGCCACAACCTCGAGATCCTGACCTGAGCCAAATTAAAGAGTCGACGTGGAACCGACTGAACCACCCAGGAGCCCCTCAAATGTTAAGTGCGACCCCATGCTGTGAACTCTGGGGGTCGGGGGGACATCTGTGACCCTCAGTCTGCCTAGAATGGTGAGAGGCCTGCAGGGCCCAAGGATGGGAACTGAGGATGTGGGAGGGTGCCTGCATCCCCTTCCCGCCTGGCGTGGGAACAGGACCCTCCCCCAGGACCCTCGGCCTTCAGGGTGAAGGGCTAAGTGCTGATTGGACCCCGCCTGCGCACAGTGATGATGCAGGACCCCACTGTGGGCGGAACTGTGACGCCCCCGGGTTCCACTACTGCCTGGCGCTCACTGTGCTTCTGCAGACCTTCGGAAGCACTCGTGCTTTGGATCTGGCTCACAGCGACCCGACTCTCCTGCTCTCCCAAGTAGCTCAGTACTCCCACTCTCCTCAGTACCCCCACTCTCCCCAGTACCCCCACTCTCCCCAGTACTCACACTCACCCCAGTACCCCAACTCTCCCACTCTCCCCAGTACTCCCACTCTCCCCAGTACCCCAACTCTCCCACTCTCCCCAGTACCCCAGAACTCCCACTCTACCCAGTTCCCCAACTCTCCCACTCTACCCAGTACACGATGCATAAAGAGGAGGCGCTCACACAGCGATAGGTCACAGGTGAGTGGCCCCTGATGCCTGCTCCCCGTGGGCCACTCTGGGGCCTGTGGGTCCGGGTGGGGGCGCTGGCCTCCTGGGCTGGGGTCCAAAACACCCCGACCCCAATGAGATGACCTTGAGCAGCTCCTGCAGCCCTTCCACAGCCCCACGGGATGAGGGCGGCCCCCCAAGGCCCTGTCCAGGGAAGGAGGCTGCAGTCGGAGTTCGGCAGCTCCCCCGGGACCCCCGCTCCCCTGTAAGGTCTGTGCTATGCAGGGAGACACAATACATGACCTTTCCAGCCCGTCCTAGATGCAAGGACTCCGACAGGGATGACACCCCCCCCCCGCCCCACTCTGTGGTGAGGGGAGGACGGTCAGGGCCTGCTGGGTCCCCCTGACCTGTGAGCAGGCTTGCTCTTCACGCACTGGAGTGCGGGCAGAGTCCCTCGTGCTCCCCCCAGACCCCCCCTCAGGCTATTCACGCATCGTTGCCCTCAGGGTGGGGAGTTTGGTCGCACTCTTGCTGGCATCAGGTTTTAATTTTGATGAAGTCTAGTCCGTTGCTTTCTCCCCTCGTTGTGCTTGTGGAATCTAAGAGAAACCTTCGATATCCCCCGGGCTGGGATACATCACCCCGAGCATCAGATCGGCATTTCGCCAGAGCCTCCTGGGTCCCCCGCCCGTGTGCTCCTGATACCGGGGTGGGAGCGCTCTGTGATCCCAGCGTGACGGCGTGTCCTGGGACAGTGGCTGGGAAGGTGGACTGTAGGTGGGCGAGTGAGAGACAGGCAGTGAGGGCCCGTGTGTGATGTTCCAGCCAAGCCTGTGCCCCTCAGGGCTATGGGGTTGTCTCCGGCTCCGGTCAGACGGAGGGGGACCTGCCCACGGGGAGCACCCAGATGCATGTGTCCTCGGAAGGTTTTCATGTGCCGTCATTCTTGGATGTGTTTGGATTGCAGCACCATGCAGGAGGACTCGGAGAACCTACTGGCCTTGTGAAGGGCCAATATCGTGGCCCAGTACCATCAGGTGAGGCCTAGAAGGGACAATAGACAATACACACCCACGACAAGGGAGACCATACTTGCAAGGCAGGGGAGGCCCAGGAGAGGATCAGAGCCAAGGATGAGTCAGGTCAGCCCAGACAAGGACCATAGTCACCAGGAACAAGTGAGACCCTGGGGATGGTACTGGTGTCAGTAGCAACTAAGGGTCCGTCCTGGATGTTAGTCATTGGTAGCTGAGGAGCCCAGTCACCAGGTACGGTGAGGCCCAGGTGGGGACCACAGTCACCAGGTCCAGATGAAGTCCACAGCTACCATGTCCAGGTGAGGCCCAGGGGGGGGTCAGAGTCACCAGGTCCAGGTGAGGTGAAGGTGGAGACCACAGTCACCAGGTCCCGGTGAAGCCAAGGTGGGGACTACAGTAGCCAGGTCCACATGAGGGCCAGATGAGGACCAGAGTCACTAGGCTCAGGTGAGGCCCAGTTGGGGACTAGAGTCACCAGGTCTGGGTGAGGTCCAGGTGGGAACCACAGTCACCAGGTCCAAGTGAGGCCCGGGTGGGAACCGCCTTAATAGAAATACGAACTCTTCTCACTGTAGCGTTCCAGCTATTCTCTCTTTAAATCTCAGGCCGAATTCATAGGTTTTCAGGATGATTTGAAAGTTAGTTAGGTAATTTGGTGGGGACAGATGACTTGGGGACCCTACTCTTCAGCTGTCTTGCCCTTCTGACAGGAATATTTTTAGCAGTGAACAGTAAAGTCTGTTTATTAAAAGTTGTTATTGATTTGTGCAAACAAATTTCTGTAGGCTTAAAGCAACTGTGAATCACACATATCCACACTGGCTAGAAAAATTTTTTAACCTGAGTTTCTAGAGAATTTTCACTATGTGCGTGATTTCTTTCCAAAACTAATTACCAAAGGAAGTAGGGCAATGTGACAAGAGAAATAGCCAAACAACATGAGAAAAAAGAAACAAACAAAAAAACGCTAAGCATTTTTCTCGGGATGAGACAAATCCTGATCGTGTAAGGTTTTTTTCACCCTGCCCTGAGAAAAACCAATTCCCTGACTCAGATGCTTCAGGAGACAACTGGGTTTCTGATCCAGTAAATCGTGACTGCCTCTGGCACTTGGTTCCTACAGCTGTGGATGTGGCCTCAGACCAGCTCGGTGGTTTCCAGGCTGCACTTGGAGGAATTGGAAGGGCTCTGAACATGCACCTTAGGGGCAGTCTGGGATCCATACCCTACAGCTTTTAATTGATAGGTACACCAACTCACATAAAACTTTGCTAGAAAGAAGTCGAATTGTGTGTTTTAAGAATTGAAAACGGGCAGCCTGGGTGGCTCAGCCCTTTAGCACTGCCTTCTGCCCAGGGCGTGATCCTGGAGACCCAGGATGGAGTCCCACTTCGGGCTCCCTGCATGGAGCCTGCCTCTCACTCTGCCTGTGTCTCTGCCTCTCTCTCTCTCTCTCTCTCTCTCTCTCATGAATAAATAAATAAAATATATTTTTAACAAGTATATTGTGGGGCAGCCCCAGTGGCTCAGCGATTTAGCGCCACCTTCAGCCCAGTGTGGGATGCTGGAGATGCAGGATGGAGTCCCAAGTCAGGCTCCCTGCATGGAACCTGCTTCTCCCTCTATCTGTGTCTCTGCCTCTCTCTCCCTCTCTCTCTCTCAAATAATAAATAAATAAATAAGTAAATAAATAAAATGAAAAACTATATTGCAGCTATATTGGTAGCTATATTAATAAAGTGTGTTGTTTTTACATTTTATGGTGACTGGACCTAGCAAGTCTCTACATCAACAACCATCACTTCTAGTCCTCACAACAGTGTCACGGGACAGGCGATATTATTTCCTTTTTATAGATGAAATTGATGACCTCAAGCACATGCGGTTCCTTCCCTTTCTTTTTTTCTGTTCAAAATATACAAGCTATAAGTGAGTAAATTGCAAGAAACCCACTTGAGTGACGAACACCTCTACTTTCCTCAGATGATTTTAATATTTTTCTCAATTCTGAACTCCTTATCTATCTTACTACTCCTTTTCGAATAACTTAGGATACATTTTCCCAGGACTTGTTCAGAGAACGAGTTCCTGGATTAATGTCTTTCCCTAAGTATGAATCAGTGACCTGAAACAGACCCAGCATACACAGATTCTCCTATTTATTCAACACCCATCCATTCCAAAAAGAAGTCTATTTGGCCTTCTATATGGCAGGTACAGAGACAGGCTCCGTCCCCACTGGGTTTCGATCTATGTCCCAGAGTACTACCTGCAGTCTTTTGAACTTCATATCAGGAGCCTTAATGCTGATTTCTGAGGGCAAAACAAGCAAGTCCACAGTTCTCCTTCATGCTTCCCCAGCAGACCCTTGGGTTCTCTCCATAGAGTTGAACTGTTACTGAGCCATTGGTTGTGTAGGTCAGTCACAGAGCAGCATTGCCATCCAAAACAAAAAGGAGAAAAAAGGAGTTTGGAAGTAGTTGGGTCTCACAAATCGTAGGGAGGGAATATTGAAACTGTGACAATGTTTCTTAGTGCACCTTTTCTCAGAGCCACATCTCTCCTGTTCTTGACTGAGGGACAGGAGAGTCTAGGTAGGGAGAAATAGGTAGGGGGCTACAGATTCAGGCTCACAAAGATCCTAAGGATGCTGAGATGTAAGGAAACCAGAAATAAAGGAACAAACGAGACCACCCTGCCCTAGGTATGGGTAGAGAGGGTCTTTTTTATGACAGTCCTCTGTGCCCAACAAAGGATAACCAGACTCTAAAAAGAAGTAAACCATTAAAGATGTTATCACTAGTCCTTACTCAAACCAAGACATCCCAAGAATGAGAAGGCCACAAGCTCCCTGTTCAGTTCTAAATGAAAAACTGTCAGTGGAGGCCCATGTGGGCAACCCAGCCTGGGCCCCTCCCACTCCTGAGAGCTTTCTCAGTATCCTTGCTTAATAAACTCCCGTCGCTTTACTCACTCTTTGTCCACCAGATTCATTCTTCGACTCCGTGAGACAAGAACCTGACTTTCTCACTTCATTCCGCCTGCTGCACTTCTCTTACCCAAGCTCCCTGGGAAATTACTTCATTGGCTTAATCCCATCTCACTCTCCTCCTGCCTCATATCCTTTGGATTCTTCACCACCAAAGGCCAACGAACCAAGAGATGCAGGGAGGGATAGAAGACCCAGGTGATAGGGGGAACTAAGGCCAAAGAAATATAGTTTAAAATTACATCTGCTTTTTTAAAAAAAGATTTTGTTTATTTACTCATGAGAGACACAGAGAGAGAGAGAAAGAGAGAGAGGCAGAGACAGAGACAAAGGGAGAAGCAGGCTCCCTGTGGGAAGCCCAATGTGGGACCCCATCCTAGGACCCCAGGATCAACCACTGAGCCACCCAGGCATCCCTACAATTACATTTCCTAACAAACTTGCAGTCCATAAACAAATACTTGAAACCGACAGAGTGGGACATTCTTCCAAGAATTCACAGCTGCCTGAATGTTAATGCTTTGCTAGAGGCCAAAAGCAACATTTGTTTGCTGATAGCCAGACCTCCAGGATCCTGTAAATCTTTCATGTGTGAAAATCCTTTGGAAACTTCTTTTATCTCTAGAGTCCCCACCCCACACAGCAACTTAAAAGTTTATAACCAAGGCTCCTCATAATCCTGGTGAAGCTTTTGAGGCCCAGGGGTCCTGTCCCCATACTTTAATAAAAGCACCTTTTTGCATGGAAAATGTCTCAAGGATTCTCTCTTGACCACTGGCTCCTGGCCCACAGTACATCACAGGTACATCTCTGAGTTAATTGCATCAGCACATCAGGAAAGTACAGAAGATTTTTGCCTATCTTCTTGTATGACACATTCCGGAGGGTGATATTCCCATCTGTTCGATCTGGGTTTTTCTCTTCCTGGGATATATAGCTAGCTAGCTAGGTAGATGATAGAGTGATAGATCTACTGATAGATCAATCCCAGGAACATAAATAGATGTTTATATAAACAAACATATAAACATAAATCTATGTTTCCACTTAATACGTTTATTATTAAATGTATTACTCATAATATAATAATTATTAGCTATAAACAGAACTATATATTTATATTTAAATATGCAAAATAAACATTTCTATATCTAATCTCTATACGTCCATATATAGATCTCCCTATAGAGATAGAGACAAAATGGTTAGAAATAGGTGTGTGCAGAAAGAGAGAGAAATAGATATAGACCTATAAATATGGAGAGGATCTGCTTTCAAATTCTATCCAACGACCTCTCCTCACAGGCACAGGCAAACGCACACACACATACTCAAGAGCCTTCTGGTATGTGGCCATGACAGGAAATAACACCCCTTGAGATGCCATCTCTTCTCCAACTTAAAGGTACCCGCTTTTCTCCAAAGAATACCTACACAGAGTGAGCAAGCACATGAAAAATGCTCCACGTGACTTTTCATCAGGGAGATAAAAATCAAAACCACAATGAGATACCACCTCACACCAGTGAAAATGGGGGAAATTAACAAGACGGGAAACGACAAATGTTGGAGAGGATGTGGAGAAAGTGGAACACTCTTGCATTGTTGGTAGGAATTTGAACAGGTGCAGCCACTCTGGAAAACTGTGTGGAGGTTCCTCAAAAAGCTGGAAATGGAGCTATACTACAACCCATCAATTGCACTACTGGGTATTTATCCCAAAGACACAGATGTAGTGAAATGACTGGACACTTGCACCCCAATGTTCACACCGGCAATGTTAATAGCCAAACTGTGGAAGGTGCCTTGATGTCCTTCAACAGATGAATGGATAAAGAAGATGTGGTCTATATATACAATGTATTATTATTTAGCCATCTGCAAGGATGAATACCTACCATTTTCATGGACATGGAACTGGAGGGTATTATGCTGAATAAAATAAGCCACATGGAGAAAGAATTATCATGCGGTTTCACTCTTATGTCGAATGTAAGAAAGAGTGAAGAGGATCATAAGGGAGAGGAGGGAAACTGAGTGGAGAAAATTGAGAGAGGCAGTGTTGTCCCCAAGATTGCGAATCCGAGAAACCACCGAGGAGCCGACACTGATACAAACACACGAGGGTTTATTTACAAGCTAGAGCTTGGGTCCAAATATACCCGACACTGCGGAGCAGGGACTTGGACCTCGAGACTAAGAGGCATAGCAGCTTTATAGGGGCCAGGGGCCCATGGGATACACAGAAAGTTGCTCAGACATGTCGGTCCACACGCAGGTGGCCGATTGAATTACATATTACCCTATAGTATCCATTTGAGCTGGCCTATTACTTTGGTCAGAATTGGCGCGCAGTTTTTGGCAGGCACAAAGCAGGGTTACATTGTTCTGAGCCGATTTCCGATTAGGGTGTGCCCAGCGGCTCGACTAGGGTGGGGCAGCGCCTTAAGCAATAAGCAGGTTATGTGGGGGTCATACAGGAGGTGGCAGGTGTAGCTCAAAATGGAATCAGTCCTCCTCTGCTTGTCCAGGGGTAGGGGATTTTTGTTAAATTTCCTGGGTCCCACATTCCCCTCGTTTTGAGAGGATCCTATGCAGGATCCAATCAAGGGTCCAGGTTGCTCTTAGAGTGAGCCAGGTGGAATGATTAAACCAGGATTTTAACCAACCTTGTTGCTGTTCTCGCTCCCATTTATATTCCAGCGAAGAAGCAGCATTCTACGTTTAAGGCAGCACATAACCCCCCCCCCCCCCCACACACACACAACACACTCTTTGTTGTAAGAAGACTAAGTCTAATCCCTTTCTATTTTGAAGGACAACCTCAGACTAGGGAGTCTTGGAGGTGCGAAATTAGTGAGAACGGTGCAGTCTTAGCTTTAGGGGATTGTCCTTGTCCGGTTGGCTTTTCCATTCTGGAACAAAGTTCTTGAGAACGCTGTGTGGGTCAGCTGGCTGGACGTGGGTGTAGTGGACTCAGGGAGTAATCCTGTCGACCTCGATAGCGGTGGGAGTGGTCAGGATCACGGTGTAAGGTCCCTTCCAGAGAGGTTGTAGTGTCCGGTGTTGGTATCTCCACACGTACACACGTACACCCAGTCACCTGGCCGATATCAATGGGGGTCTGGGGGTGGCCCAGTCATAGAGGGCCCTCAGCTTAGGCCACACCTGCTCATGGGTTCATGACATTTGGAGGGAGAAAAGAAGTTGGCGATCATCAAATTCAGCAAGCACCTCAAGTTTTAAAATGGGGATAACAGGTTGAGGAAGACCGAACATGATCTCGTAGGGAGTCAGTCCCATCTTATATGGGGAGTTCCTCACCCTATATAGGGCGAAGGGGAGGAGAGTCACCCAGTCCCCACCAGTCTCCAGGGCTAATTTATTTAAGGTCTCCTTTAATGTTCTGTTCATCCTCTCTACCTGTCCTGAGCTCTGGGGCCTATATGCACAATCTAATTTCCAATCTGCCCCAAGTACTAGTGCCACTCCCTGTGTTACCTTAGAGAAGAATCCTGGGCCATTGTCTGACCCAATCTTAACAGGAAAACCATACCTCGGTAAGATGTCTTCCAGCAGTTTCTTGGTCACGGTCTGTGCCGTTTCAGGTTTGGTGTGAAATGCCTCTGTGCAGCCTGAAAAAGTATCTACAAACACTAATAAATACCTGTATCCGTATTTTCCAGGTTTTACCTCAGTGAAGTCCACTTCCCAGTAGGCTCCTGGGCGGTCCCCCTGGAGCCAGGTGCCTGTTGGGCGGTGGCATTAGTTAACTGGCATGAGTGGCAGCTTGCCACGATCTGCTCGATCTTTGCTCGAGAGTCTTTAATAGTGATCTTTGCATGTCGTATGAGGTCTTCCATCTTCCTTGTTCCCGTGTGAGTACTCCGATGCGTTTTGGATAGGACTCGCCGTCCCAGTTCCTCTGGCAAGATGATGCTGGAGTCTGTGGCCCTCCACCAGCCACACAATCACTGGGTCATAGGCAAGTGTTTGATCCAGTGTAAGTCAGCATCACTATAGTTGGGGGTGTCCGGCAGGTTCCGTTCCCCCGGATCAGGTAGCGTGGTTACTAAGACCTGGGTCACCAAAAGGGACGCCTCCTTTGCTTTTAAATCGGCTAGCCGGTTTCCCCTGGCTACTGGTGTGTCTGCCTTTTGGTGCCCCGGACAGTGGATGATGGCCAGGGCCTTGGGCAGCCAGAGGGTCCTCAGGAGTTCAAGAATCTCCGTTTTGTTTTTAACAGTCTTTGTCTCTGCTGTCAGAAGCTCTCTCTCTCTCTGTAAAGGGCTCCGTGGATGCGAGCGGTGGCAAAGGCGTACCTGCTGTCGGTGTAGATGTTTATTCGTTTACCTTCCTCCATGGTCAGCGCCTTGGCCAGTGGGATCAGTTCTGCCCATTGAGCCAACATTCAGGCTGTCAATGGCTCCGCCCAGACGGTCTCCGTCTCCGTGGTTATGGTATGGCTGCCCCCGCAAATCGGAGCCCTTCTCGGACAAAACTGCTGCCGTCCGTGTACCAGGTGGCATCTGCGTTCGGCAGTGGCTGGTCCTGGAGATCAGCGCTGATTCCGTACACCTGTGCCCAAATTTCTTGACAGTCATGCAGAGGGGTTCCCAGTGTGGGTTAGGGAGTAGCGTTGCCAGATTCAGGGTTGTCAGTGACTTAAATAAAATTCTGGTGGGGTTTAGCAGTAGGCTCTGATAGTGGGTCAGATGGGCATTGCTGATCCAGCTGTCTGGGGGCTGTTTGAGTACCCCTTTAATAGCGTGTGGGGTGGTAACATGCAGTTCTTCCGGACTTTTTCTATTATAGACTCGTTCTGCTATTATCACTAAGTCCTGCAAGCTCTTCTCTCCCAGTCTCTCTACTCTTTGCAATTTCTTTTTAATGTTCAGAGCGGCCTGGTTAACAAAAGCCATGATAATTGCGGCCTTTGTTTCCGGGGCTTCTGGGTTCATAGGGGTGTACTGTCTAAAAGCCTCTATTGCTCCCTCTAAGAAGGCTGCTGGACTCTCATCCTTACCCTGTCTCACATCATAGACCTTGGCCAGATTGGTAGTCTTGCACGCGGCAGCCTGGAGACCTGCCATTAGAGTCTGGCGGTGGACCCGGAGTCTCTCCTTACCTTCAGGTGAGTTGTGTGCTTTAGGGAGTAAAAAAGGGTTTTAGCCAAGGAGGGGAATTCTCAATCATGTCCTGCCAGGCCAGGATGTTGGGCATCTGGTCAGGGTGGCCATCTGGTTTGCCTCTGAAGTTCACGGCCTTAACCTGTAAGATAATAGATAGGTGAAAATTTCCTTCTCGGGGCCATCCCACGTCAAAGGTTGGCCATTCTGATATGCAATAAATTTGGAATCTCTCTCTCTGTATGTCTATGCTCAGAATAAGAGCTCTTTCCCTAACATCCGAGAAGTGGGAGAGCATAAGAGACAAGGGTATGGTTTGCATCTGCCCCATTATGTCCCCCGTCCACACCAAGGCACAGTTATGACAGTTCACAAATAACACAGTCAAAACACACAGTTAACAGAACACAGTAACACAGACCAGCACACAAACAGGTAACACAGACCAGCGCGCAAACAGGTAAGAAGAACACAGTAACAGACAAACGTTCTAGTGCGGCTGCGGAGACAAGACAGAAAGTAATCCGAAGGGCTGGCAGCCAGCCCTCCTTACAGATGAGGACCCCCGTCCTCCTTACGGATGAGGACCCCCCTGTCCTCCTTATGGATGAGGACCCCCGTCCTCCTTACAGATGAGGACCCCCGTCCTCCATACAGATAAGGACCCCTGTCCTCCTTACGGATGAGGACCCCCGTCCTCCATACAGATGAGGACCCCATCCTCCTTTCATATGAGGACCCCCGTCCACCATACAGATGAGGACCTCCGTCCTCCTTACATATAGGACCTCCATCCTCCAGGCAGGGGCAAGGGACGTCTCCTCAAGACCCCCGGTTGATGGCCCACCAGCTCATCCGCCTAAGCCAATGCCGACCTAATACAGATTGGAATTCCTACAGGTTAGAGCTCTCAGAGAATACGCGCGCAAAAGGTGGAAAAAGTTGAGTGCACTCACCACTCGTGAAACCCTCCGGATAGGGTCCTGAAGGTCTCTCAGATCCCGGACGAGCCCCCAAATGTTGTGGCCAAGATAAGAATCCGAGAAACCACTGAGAAGCCGACACCGATGCAACACACAAGGGTTTATTCACAAGCTGGAGCATGGGTCTAAGTATACCCGACACAGCGGAGCAGGGACTTGGACCCTGAGACTAAGAGGCATAGCAGCTTTATAGGGGCCAGGGGCCCATGGATACACAGAAAGTTGCACAGTCATGTCGGTCCACACACAGGTGGCTGATTGAATTACATCTTACCCCTATAGTATCCATTTGAGCTGGCCTATTACTTTGGTCAGAATTGGCCGCGCAGTTTTGGCAGGCACAAAGCAGGGTTACATTGTTATGGGCCGATTTCCAATTAGGGTGTGCCCAGCGGCTCGACTAGGGTGGGGCAGCACCTTAAACAATAAGCAGGTTATGTGGGGGTCATACAGGAGGTGGCAGGTGTAGCACAAAACGGAATCAGTCCTGCTCTGCTTGTCCAGGAGTAGGGGATTTTTGTTAAATTTCCTGGGTCCCCAGATCCGTGGGTGGCGCAGCGGTTTAGCGCCTGCCTTTGGCCAGGGGCGTGATGCTGGAGACCTGGGATCGAATCCCACATCGGGCTCCCAGTGCATGGAGCCTGCTTCTTCCCCTCTGCCTATGTCTCTGCCTCTCTATCTCTCTCTTGCTGTGTGACTATCATAAACAAATAAAAAGAATTTTCCTGGGTCCCACACTGACTGCTTGTACACTTCGCTTCTAACAGGCCTAGGTTCAATGAGTGACAGAAGTGTGTGAGAGGCAAACTGGAAGGTGCAGGCCAGGAGACAAGTGTCTTCAACCTCAATTCAGCGACTACCGAGGAATTCCTCTCATACATTGGCACTACTACTAACTTCCATACAAGAGAAGCTAGTTGAACGCAGTGTCCAGGGGGAACTTGATTCTGAGAGGTGAGACCACACGCAGTCCCTCACAGTTCCACACTGCCTGCAGATAGAGTTTCGAACATCCTCACTAGAGATGTATGCCAGAAGCTCATGTGGACGCAGGGGCAAGTCGCAGGCTTCAATGGTTGTATTCTGGTTGCAGCAGAGCGGTATTCATTGAACCTCCTGACTTACGGCACCGAGCCATGCGTCCTTTTGAGAGCTGAGCTCAAGACAGGACCCTGCCGCATCCTGCCTGACTGTTAGACGTAGCTGCCAACATCCTTATGTTAGGTGCTGGGAGAGGTTGTGAGAAAAAGCATGTGGAAGCGTTGGGCCGGAAACTCACGCGTATCTGAGTTGAATACAGCGATTTCCAAAGTCCTTCTTCAATCAGAGTGTAGCTAGGTTCCAACTCCATGTCCGAGGTGGTAGCAGACAGCTGCCTCCCATGCATACACACTTCTGAGAGTTGAGCTTATGGCCTGTACCTCTGTTCCTGCCTGCAGGTACACATCGCTCCTAACAGCCCTAGGCTCGATGCGTGACTCAAGTGTTGTGAGTGGTATGTGAAACTCCTGGCACACAAGACTAGTGCCTCCACGCTCAATCCAGCGATTTGCTAGTAATTCCTGTCTCAGACTGGTGCTACATACTAAGTTCCATAGGTGAGAAGCTAGCTGAACGCCCTGTCCAAAGGCAACTTACTTCGTAGAGTTGAGCTCACACTCAGTCCCTCACAGTTCCACACTGCCTGCAGAGTGAGTTTCGCACGTCTTCACCAGAGACGTTTGCCAAGAGGCTTCTGAGACGCAAGTTAACAATGCAGACCTGGACGGTATCCTCCAGGTGCAGTAGAGTGGTAATCTTGGAACATCCTGACTCAGAATACTGCTACCTTCTCACTGCCATAAGAATGCAGCTAGTTGAGAGCTGGCTTCTAGGCATGCTTCCCTGTGAGAGCTGAGTTCAGGGCAGAACCCTCCCGCATCCTGCCTGACTGTAGACGTAGCTGCTAACATCCTCACGTTAGTTGCTGGGAGAGGTTGTGACAAAAAGATGTGGAAGCGTTGGGCCGGAACTCACGTGTATCTGAGTTGAATACAGCGATTTCCAAAGACCTTCTTCAATCAGAGTGTAGCTGGGTTCCAACTCCCATGTCCGAGTGCGTAGCAGACATCTGCCTCCCATGCATGCACACTTCTGAGAGTTGAGCTTATGGCCTGTACCCCCACATCCTGCCTGCAGGTACCCTTCGCTTCTACAAGGCCTAGGCTCGCTGCGTGACGGAAGTGTTGGGAGAGAGTAATTGGAATGTCCCGGCACACAAGACTAGTGCCTCCAAGCTCAACCCAGGCCTGCCCAAACAACACATGACTTAGTGAAAAAATTCTAATTAGAAAATATTTTGAAAAAAAATATTTTGAATGTAAGAAAAATGTAAACATAATTAAAAACCATGAGTGTGATTCCAGCAAAAGCGTGTTTTAGAAGGGAACTTTCCATCATATCAGAAAAAAGATCCAGAATTCAATACTCTAAACTTCTTCCTCAGGAATGAGAGTAAGAAACAAATTTTAAATCTCAAGCCAAACGAAGAGAAGACATAATAAAAATTACAGAATACCTAAAACTGAAAACAAAGAAATAATGAGGAAAATCAACAAAACAAAGGTATTTCTTTGAGAAGACTAAGAAATTGAAAAGCCCATAGCAAGTCTAACAAAACGAATGAGAGAAGACATAAATCCAATATCAATACATGAGAAAGTGTCCGGAGGAGAAAAAAACGAAGCTTCCGATCTCATGGACTTAAAAGGTATAATGGAATATATACGATAGTTCCATGCCCTCAATTTACTGCAATAGATGAATAGAATAATTGAAAAGCAACAAAAAACAAAAACAAACAACAACTCAACAAGGAGAAATCAATCATTGAAATGGACCCTATAGCTATTAAATAATTTGATGACCACTAATACCCAGAGCAGGGAAATGCATTACCAAAAAGGGAAACCATAGTCATATCCTTCTTTAATACAGATGCAGAAGCTTCAACAAACTATTTGTATATAAAATCCAATAATATATTAAAGTATATTAATCCTTGGGGCACCCAGGTTGGCTCACCATGTTTGGTGATCTGCCATTGGGCCATCGGTCATGACTTGCACGTATTACTGTTAGCAATGGAAAAAAATAAATCAATGAAATAAAATATAAAAAGGAAAAAATATATAAAAAGGATAACACTTTAATTCCTCACCCTATCAAATCTTTTTTAATAACATTTATTTTTTATTTGTGTGTCAATTTTTAACATAACAGAATAACACCCAGGCTCACCGCACG